>NC_139222.1:45260199-45827699 GCF_055691185.1 Crinia signifera
CCCGCATGTGTACTGTATCAGTCCAGGGGTGCCCGCATGTGTACTGTATCAGTCCAGGAGTGCCCGCATGTGTCCCGTATCAGTCCCGGGGTGCCGCCATGTGTCCCATATCAGTTTAGGGGTGCCCACATGTGTTCCATATAATTCTATAGGTGCCCCCATGTGTCCCGTTTCAGACTAGGGGAGCTGCCCTTTTTTTTGCCCTTTTTTTTAATGAAAATAACAATAAGGTGTTTTTTTTTACTGCAAGGACTGTTAAATGCGCTTCAGTCCAGGGGTGAGCCAAGAGTGCTGTATAATTCATGGGGTGTTGCTAAGTCTGCCGTATAATTCCAGGTGTGCTGCTCTGGTTTTTTAATTAAAAGAATACTAATTTTTATTTTTACTGCAGGAATATGTCTGCCGTATAATTCCATGCCTGCCGCCATGTGTGCCGTATCAGTCCAGGGGTGCCGCTATCTGTGCCATATAATTCCATTTATGCTGTATCAGGTCAGGGATGCCCGCATGTGTGACGCATAATTCTGGGGTGAGCCAAGTGTGTCATATAATTCATGGGTTGCTGCAAAGTCTGCTGTATAATTCATGGGGTGCTGCTAAGTGTGCAGTATCAGTCGAGGGGTGATGCTAAGCAGGGGCGTAACTATAGCACCGCAGCCCCCGCCACCGCGGGGGGGCGATGTGCATGTGGGGGCGCCGGGGGCTGCGGTGCTATAGTTACCTACCCCCCAATCCTCCGCAGATTTACGTATCTTGCTGGTCCTGGCGGCTCCGTTCTTCTGATGAGGATCACAACAAAATGGCCGCCCCCATACAGCAAACAGTTCTCTGAAACTGTCTGCTGTACGGGGGCGGCCATTTTGTGGTGGTCCTCAGCAGATGAACGGACGGAGCCGCCGGGACCAGCGCGATAGGTAAGACTGCGGGGGAGGGGGTTAGCATAGGCGGCGGGGCGACGGGGCGACTGGGCGGGGGGGGTGCTCGACGGGGTGGCGGCGGGGGGTGGGTATGGGCGCCCCCCCTAACGGCGGGGGGGCGCCCAAAACGTAGCTACGCCACTGATGCTAAGTGTGCGGTATTGTCGACCTTACCCATGTCGACCTAATGCTTGTGTCAACCTAATGTCGACCTACAGTGATGTTGACCTTGCTGCATGTTGACCTTAATGCATGTCGACCTTGTAGTCCTAGTGACCGTATCCCATGCCCCAGGCACCCTCAACCACTGTTCTCTGCAACATACAGGAAAATGAAACCAAGCTTAACATGAATATATAATTCTAAATGATTGCTATGATTATTGATTAAGTCTTTTGATGCAGATTATGGCATCATTTTTATTCACATTTTCCTTTCCTCTTTTTGCAGTGAGATGGAAAAGCTCTCCTGAGAGGTAAGGTGAAAATCTATTATAATTTTACTGTCTGTTGAAACTTTAAATAATTTAACCTGATACTGACCAGAGATGGGCACCATGTGCTGGTTTTGCCAAAACTGACCTAAGTCTGAATTTTATAAGCATGAAACAAATTCTAAAAACAGCTACAACTTGTTTTTTGTTCTTATTATTAACCTAATATTATTCATTCCAGTCTATTCCGAACAACTTATACCTCACAATATTGTTTTTAGGCCAAATGGTTGCACCAAGGTAGCTGGATAACTAAGCTAAGCGGCACAAAAAATGTGGCGCTGCAGTGGCAGAAACCCTTACGTTGTTTAAACAGGACATGCACAGTTTAATAAACCCATCATTTCAGCGACAGGTGGTCCCCCTGGAAAAAGCTGGTCAAGTTCTCTGTATAATAGACATACAATAACAGTGAATAAACATATCAGTGAACACCTCCCTATTTGATGACTTTTCACATTATGAGAAGAGACAAGAGGACAGTGAGGATAGAACAAGCTTCCAATGACACAAAATGGCAAAGAATGCCTATAATCTTGCTCCAGGGTTACGGACCGCATCTTTATTTGAAGGTCTGCCCTTATCCCACAATTGTCCGGAATGTACTCCAGTCTATCTTCACCAGCGAACTAGTTTGTTTACACAGCACAGCCAGGGCTGCCGACAGGGGGGTGCCGTGGGTACAGCTGTCCCAGGCCCTGGCCTCTGGAGGGGCCCGGGCAGCTACCCCCAGTGGCATGGATCACCCTCGCCTCCGGGCCTCCCCAACCTGGCAGACCCCATCCAGGCATGCACAATGTACAGTGCAGCCTGTAGAGCGCCGAGCCTAGGACACAGAGGGTCTCAGCGCTCTGCACGCTGCACTGAGCAGTGTGCATTCCTGACCGTGAAGGAGGGAGACAGAGATGCCGCCGCCACTGCTGGATTGTCACGACTGGGGATTTGGGACCCGGGAGTGACCTTGGTGGCTAGCTGACAACCCAATGGAAACAGGACGGAGGCAAGTGGATACAAATGGGTAATGTTTATTGCATAGAATGAACTGGTACAGGGGACATTTGAAAGTCTGTAAAAGTCTTTGGAAAGCTGGGAACTGATAAGTTACTTGGAGGCACGGGAGCACAGGAGCTGGAAAGCACAGAGTAGGGCCACTGGAGTGCAGGTGCCGGAAGCACGGAGTTGGACCACTGAAGAGCAGGTGCCGGAAGCACAGAGTTGGACCACTGGAGAGCAGGTGCCGGAAGCACTGTAGGCAGTGGTGAAGGTGGTTGCTGGTGCAGGTACTGAGGCACGCAGATACAGGTGGACACAGGTGCAGATGCTGGAGCGTGCGGGTGCAAGTGGTCACAGGTGCAGGTAACTCGGAAGCACAGGTGCAGGAAACTCGGAAGCACAGGTGCAGGTAACTCGGAAGCACAGGTGCAGGTAACTCGGAAGCACAGGTGCAGGTAACTCGGAAGCACAGGTGCAGGTAACTCGAAATGCAGGAACGGATGAACACTGGTGCAGATGAACACAGGTGCAGGAAACTCGGAAGCACAGGTGCAGGAAACTCGGAAGCACAGGTGCAGGTAACTCGGAAGCACAGGTGCAGGTAACTCGGAAGCACAGGTGCAGGTAACTCGGAAACACAGGTGTAGGAACGCTGGTGCAGGGTGTTGGAGGCACACAGGTGCAGGAACGCTGGTGCAGGGTGTTGGAGGCACACAGGTGCAGGAACACTGGTGCAGGGTCTTGGAAGCACACAGGTGTAGGAATGCTGGAGCAGGTACTTGGAGACACACAGGTGTAGAAATGCTGGTGCAGGGTCTTGGAAGCTCACAGGTGTAGGAATGCTTGGAAGCAGGATACAAATGCTGGGTAACTGGAATACCACAGAGCTTAAGCAGGAACACAAGCTGAAGCTTCCTTCCAAGTTATTGACAACAATGCAAAAGCAAAGTGTCTATGCAGGGCTGGGAGGATAACCCCTCAGAGCAGCACTGATTGGCCATCCGGGTGATTGGGAATGGCCACACCTGGAACAGTCTCTGGATGAGGCCAACAGGGAACTTGTATCTTTCAAGTGGTAACCACAGAGTTAATGGCTGAATCAGAATCACCCAGGTGCTCATTACAAGCAAATACTCAGATCTTGCTGCAGCAGGCTGAGAAACAAGACTGACAGGCAGGTAAGACAGGACAAACACACTGAGTTCTGGCAGGATTGTGACATGGATGCTGGTAAGTAATGGGGGTGGGGTGCACGTCAGGCAGGCGTGCAGGCGGGGGGTGCTGTGCCTCTGGGGGTCCGGTCTGAAGGTCAGTCCCGGGCCCCAACATTTCTAGCGGCAGGCCTGAGCACCGCAGACAGACCGTGGACTGAGAGTGCAAAGGGACAGCACCCCTGGACTGATAGAGAAGACAAAAAAATATATACCGGCCCGACAGTCAGACTTTTCCCTAGCCACAAAAATCAACTCCCCTCCCTTGTCTGAACCCAAGAGCACAAAGAGATGTACTGTACTTAGCATTGAAAAGTGATAAAGTGGAGAGTGAGCAACAACCAGCCAATCAGCCCTCAACTGTCATGTTACATGTTGAGTTTGAAACAAATGATAGTTAGAGGCTGGACGGTTAGTCATGTATCACTCTTTTGTTCCATTCACCACGGAAGGGGGAAGGTACAGAAAAAGAAAAAGGAAGAATGGGGAGGGTTACAAGGGAACAGGAGGAAAAATCCATATACCAATGAATTAAACAAATATTCACACAGTAAACCAATGTATAATAAACTCAAGCCGCTATCGTGATATATAATACAAAAATGAATATATCAGTCTATATCAAATATAAAAGTGGCACCGTCTCCAGACGTTACATACAGTACTCATGCCAGCTGAACCATTTAACCAGTGGAGATTTGTCTTTAAAAGAGTAGGTTAACCCTGAGGTTTCCATCTGATAGGCAAAATGTATTTTGCTTACAATTTCAGAAAAAGAGGAAGGGAGGGGTCTTTCCAATTCTGAGCTATTGCGGCTCTCTTGGCAATGACAATATGGCCTAAGACGTAGCGGCTTGAGAGGGGCAAATCATTAGGGTAAACATGTAAGAGAGCAATAACAGGTAAAACTGGCACAGTAACCCATAGGTTTATAGAACCTAGATTAAAAATATCTTTCCAAAGTTAAAGTCATTTTGGGATATGTCCTTAAAATAAGGAAGTTCTGTACAGTTTCTCCACCATAGCTTAGACAGCGAGGGCCATATTTTGTGTAATTTAAAAGGTGTGAAATAAAGGCATGTACTAGCTTCAAATGCATTTCAATGTGATTGTTGCATTTAGACATAGGGCAGTATTCAATCATCCCGATTCACCGTTTTTCTCGGCGAATCCGGCTGTTTTCACTCCTTGCGTTGAATCTTTTTCACTGAAAATCTGATTCACCCTATTTAATGTTCACTGTTGAAAGCGAACAGTGAATGCCGGCCAGTTTTCCGTTTCATGCTCGCTGCAATTCTGGTGTATTTCAATGGGGTTTTCACTGGGATTCGCCACAAGTGAATTCAGTGCTAGGATGAAGAAATGCTTTTAACATGATTTTCGCCATGATTCACCGTTTTGCATTCCACATCTTTTTCAGGTGTACTGGAATGTGATCTTTTAAAATAAAGGGTTTTTTTGTGTAAAAAAATCGGTAAGTTTATTCTGTGAAGGGGCGTGCTATTTTTATTCATGTGCTTGCAGCACATGAATATATATTTAATTTTTTTAATTTTTTTTACACATTTGCCTGTGAAAAAAAGTTTTAAACCAAAGTACGCAATAAAATTCAAAGTGCTGCTTGTGTATCGTGCACAAAGTAATAATCTCAAAGTTATTACTGATTGAAGAAAAAAAGGTGCATACATACAGTGAGCACTCAAAGAATAACCATGACCAAATAACAAAAATAATACTTAAATAAGTATGTAAGAGTCCATCCAATATTCAATGATATTTCAAAATGATCTGTAAACCTCCCACAGTAATAATACACCGGGGAGGTAAAAAGAGAAAATAGATATAGTGCAGGTAACTCTTTAACAATCAGGGATTGTAATATAAGATTGCACTTACAATATTGAATCAATTGAAATCACATAGGCATATATCCATGGCAAGCAGCATTCACTTCAATGAATCAGTGTGGAACAACCTATACAGAGAAACTCTCCCACATTGGAGGAGAGCAAAAGATGTCCAGTGTCCAAATGATCTCCTTTGGCTGACGGCTGGCTTGCTTTGGACAGTCATCATCCTTCACCTTCCTCCTGTTCTGGACGGGTTGTTTTGGGAGAGGATTACCCATCTTGAAATACCACCTGCCTGCTGCTTGCCTTGGTTTCCCATGTCATTCTTTTATTTATGTCAACACTTTGTAAGTGCATTTTTATATTAAATACCCTTGATTTTAAGGCATTATTTGCACTCCTCCAATGTGGGAGAGTTTCTCTGTACAGGTTATGCCACACTGATTCATTGAAGTGAATGCTGCTTGCCATGGATACTGTATATGCCTATGCGATTTCAATTGATTCAATATTGTAACATACAAACCCTGATTGTTAAAGCATTACCTGCACTATAACTATTTTCTCTTTTTACCTCCCCGGTGTATTATTACTGTGGGAGGTTTACAGATCATTTCAAAATATTATCGAATATTAGATGGACTCTTACATAATTATTTAAGTATTATTATTGCTATTTGGTCATGGTCATGATTATTCTTTGAACGCTCACTGTATGTATGCACCTCTTTACGTATTCGCCAGCAGGGGGCGGGGAGCCGCTCATTAAATTTTCACTGCACACTGGTCCCGCTCATTACATATGCACGAGCGGGATCAGTGCAGCGGCTCCCTACCTGCGGCCCATGCCAGCTCTCCCAGGGACAGCTTCTGCTGCTTGTGTCCCTGGGAGCCCTCCTTCCCCCACACACTTTCCATGCAGGCAGGGAGGCTTCCATCTCCCTGCCTGTCACAGTCCCCTCGCTCCGCAGGGGTTACAAATCACTGCTAGGGGCAGCGAGCCCCTGCAGTGTTGAATAGGGTGACAGGGAGGGCTGGCAGCGAATGCTCCAGCCCTCCGAAACGTGGTGAATGTGCAGCGAATCCTAAACAGGATTCGCTGCACATGCCTAAAAAAGGCATTGAATACTGCCCATAGTATGAGTTGAAAGGTATTGTAAATTGACTGCCATAGTTGCGGAGTAAAAGTGCAGTTCAAGTCTGATTCCCATTTTTATTGAGAGGGTAACTTAACTTTCCCCTCAGTACCCTGAGCCGCAATATACCAGAACCTTATAGAACCTCTTGAATCACCAGAGGACAATTTTGACAAACATTAGGAGGTGGTAAAAATATCGGTCTAGAAGAATGTAGCTGACTAGAGATCCAAAGTGTAAGGCGAATATATGTGAAGTGTTCTTTAGAGGGGAGATTGAAGGGCCTGTAGTGAAGAGAAAGGTGTAATCATAGTGCCATCCACCAAATCAGTCATTGTAACTCTACCGCTTGACATCCAATAGAGGAGGTTTAAATCTGGTATGATCCCCATGACAGTCTGTAATGATAGGGCACAAGTAGGCAAAGAGATGGTCTTCGTAGTGTCATTTGAGACCGGTCTATGATAGGTTGGGAGCCAAGGAAAATCAATTAGGGGAATACGGGAATACAACTGCTTTTCTAAATCCACCCAAGGTTTTATACTGTTAGAAAGAGAACAATCACTGATTTGCGCTACTAGACAGCCGATCTGGTACTTCCATAGGTCAGCTACTTCTAGGCCACCAAATTTCCAAGTGAGTTTATTATATGCTATTCTAGGAGGTTTCTTCTTCCAGATATACCTTAATATTACCGAATGCCACTCTTTACTTTTTAAAGTGCATCTGTCCCAGAGGATTTATAAAGTGATGCATAGTACATCTCCATACCCTCCAACAGTACCGAATTTGCTGGTACAGTACAGTTTTTTAACGGTCTGTACCGGCAAATAAAACCTGTACTGAATGTACCGGTGTTTAAAGAAGTGACAGCCGGGCAGAGGGCTGTCTGTGCACCCCCCGGCTGTATAGTCAAAGCAGCGGCAGCAGCCTGGTCAATCACTATTATCAATTCTCCCTCTGGACGACCACGAGCCAATAGGAGCTCGCGGTCTGTCAGCCGCTCCTGATTGGCTGCTGGACCTCGAGCTCCTATTGGCTCATGTCCCATGACCATGCCATCTACGTGAACAAGTGCACGCCAAAGAATGAGGTTATATTAGCGCAGCAGCGCGAGTTATGGCTGGACCCTTTCTACTCGGAACCTGTTGCCAGCTGGAAGCTTTTCCAAGAGCGTACACACTGTCTGGAAGGATCCAGGTCAAGATTCAGATTCATTTCCGCCGGTGTTGGAGCAGGTCCCCAGATTGGCAAAGAGGTGAGATGGAGGACACCAGTGACCGCACGTGTGGGATCGGTAAGATCCCTCTCCCCCATGGGCCGGCTGTTCGGCCCTGTACTTCCAATGTCTCTGTACTGTACAGCAGCGCTATGTTTCAGGCACCAGGCATGGTTGGTGGGCCTCCCCTCGCCCAGTCTATAGAAGCTTGCTGGACCGCTGGGAGGGTTATGAGCCGGTCTTCCTATTAATCAGCCCTAGGCTCTCTCTGCCCAGCCACGCCCCATTTACCTGTGGCCATGCCCCTTTCTGGATTTGTACTGATTTCTGCCCTTGAAATGTTGGAGGGTATGCATCTTACTGTACAAGCTGCCCCTTTGACTATTAGGTTGCCTCTCCCTCACTGGGGCCCTTATTCTGGTTGGTGCGGTAATGTCCGCGTGCGGTCGGTCCGCCGATGTTTTGTGTCTGCGCATGTGCAGAGGCGTCTCTGCGCATGTGCGAACGGGATGCACGTCCAAATTCCGCATGAAATGTGTACACTACGAACAGGGGGTGGAGAGGGTCGTGAAGGGCTGTTTGGGATCATTACCATATGTTTACACCCCGTGTTTCATGGGTGTTCCCATGAAAACGCTGGGCGTACGTATGGTAATGCGGTCGTGACGCACGTGTAGGGGGCGGACATATGACATTGCCAGATGTCAGCTGCCCGCCCAGATCCCTGCTTTTGCACGAAGAAATGCCCGTGTGGTCTGAGGTTGCGGGAGCTGCCTGACCACTCGGTCCTGCATTCGATGGTCTGCGACCATCGAATGATGGGGGAGGTTCCCTGAGATGGAGGAGGTGTATTCATGAGAAATACACGTGCGGTCCGTTCGGACTGCTTCTTACCGCATTCGGACGGAGTGAGCGATCCGTACGAAGGGCGGGGTTTAGGACGCACGGTCCTGGCCGCATATTCGGCTCCGTCCGCACAGACCAGAATAAGGCCCTGGATGATCATTTCTTGCCTTGGATTTAAACAACTTGAATGATTTTGGTATAAATGTATGTACACACACTATACTTTCCTATTCTTTCCTTCTCAACATATATACTGACAGTCTAAAGGTAATTTCCCCTTCTTTTCCTTATATTTGACCACAAAAAGTTCTATATACTGATAAAAGGGCTCATTGTCTTACTTAGGGGCCTATTTATTGAATAATAAAGATCATGACTGATAACACGCATATGATAAAGGGTGCCCCAGTCAATCAGCTCCCAGCTGTCATTTTTCAAACATGTGACAGTTAGGAGCTGATCAGCGGGCACAACATTTGTTATATACGCAATGGGTTTTATCATTCACATTGAGTTTTAGCACACATTGATAAGTGAGTCTTTTAGTTTCTTATATTGTTATTACAGAAAATTCCCACCTTTACAATATTAATTATCACATTTATATCATTGTCTTTCAATGTGTTTCATGTACTCATCAGGCTGTGTGATAAAAGTCCACGTGTCACTGATCTGCTGTCACATGAGCCTAAGAAGAAAAGGAAGAAAAAACACGATGAGGAGTCTCCACCTGCTCTTCCCGTTAAAGGTATAATTAATGGGCAGCAATTTACACAGGAGATAAAATATACAATTAGCTACAGTTGAAAACAAATACATCACATTTGTCTGTCCAAAGATACTTTATAGAATGAGGGTTGCTGAAAATCGAGTCCCCCCCCCCGGCCCCCCGGAAAGGTGGGCAAGCCTCCCGTATCTCCCCCACTGCAGAGTTAATGTCTCACAATTTACTGCTTTCCGGGGAAGGGGGCAGGGCTAAAGATGCAGTTGCGCCATTTAGCCCTGCCGCCTCCTAGAAGACCCACAAATTGCGGGATTTGCAGAACTGGGGACCGGGCTTGATGACGTCTACATCAGGCCCTGCCCCCCAAAGTGCTGTTGACAGTCTCCTCTTCGGGTTTCTTCTGGAGAGGAGACTTTAAAAGTAGGCAACCCTGATGTATAAGAATGTTTAAGAATGTATATTGTAAGTACAAAATCGGTAATGTCTCACAATAACATTTGGCAAGTTTTACAATTAAAGTCCAAACATATTACATCCAGTGGCACTCCAGGAGGGACAGAATGCTTTGTTTCTGGACTTCCCTCTTAATGTATGATTGTCATTACCTGTATTGAGCAGGTTCATTGATAAAGAGTGAGTGTAATCATTACTTAAGAGGGGAGTCCAGGAACAGAGAATTGTGTTCCTCCTGGAGAGGGTCCAGGTCCAGATTAACAATGGGCCTGATGGAGATGAGGACTAGGGCTTTCCAAGGAGTCCAGCCCCGTATCTCTAGCCCTCTGGGAACCAGAGATACCTCAGGTTAAAGCTGCAACATTTTCCCCTTAGGATAACATGGGACCCGCTAATACTGACCCCCACCCAGTTCTGACAGCTGCCAGTTCCTCTCCTGGCATTGCAAAAGCTCGAGGTTGATCTAATTCAAACCCAAATCGCTGGGCCTTCAGACTGGTTCATATAGGTTAATTGGTTCCAGAGATATTGCGGGTAACCCGATTTTTTTATTTCTGAAATGTAATTTCATGGCTGTTCATGTTCTTTGAGGGCAGATTTCTCTGGAACCAAATGGCCCAGTTTCAAGGGACCAAAACTTAAAAGTTCTTCAATATGATACTGGTCTCATGTAAATGGGTCAGTTGGTTCCGAAGATATAACCAATATAGCCAGTTAAAGGGGGGGGGGGGGTTTCTCTCCCCTTCACACAAGAAAATGCAGGGGAATGTCCCTGCATGATTCTGGGACCATATTCCCTGGTAAATCCTGGCATTTTCTGGTGTGAAAAGGATATTATTTCAAATAGCCAGGACCTGTAGTGCTCTGAATACAGACGGGCAGCCCCCCGCTCTCTGTCCAGCTGTCATTGACTGTCACTTCTGCCCAGCGGCGGCTGTCCCCCAGTTGCCACGAGCATGTCTTCCCCCTTGGCAATGAGCATGTAATCCCACATGGCAATGAGCATGGAACCCCTGGCAATGAGCATGGAGCCCCTGGCAATGAGCACGTAGGTAAGCAGCACTTACAGTATGTAGCATCATTTTTAATAGGCATTACGGTGTTTGCCATAATAGGTAATGGACATTATGATGTGCGGCTTAACATGTAATGGGCCATATGGTTTAAATTTTAAACCATATGGTTTAAAGTATATTGTGAATTTTGGCTCAATCAGTTTGGTATAATGTTTATTTTGGCTCAATCTATGTGGCAACATGTTAATTTTTCCTTAATATGTATGGCATAATGTGAATTTTGAGTCAATCAGTGTGCCATAGAGTGAATTTTGGCTCAGTCAGTGTGAATTTTGGCTCATTCCATGTGGTATAATGTGTAAGAGGCAAGTACAGTAAGAGGGTTACTATTGTGTTGCATGATTTGTATAAGGGGTATATGGTGTGGTAAACTTAGGTGACCACATAAAAGGTGCTGAAATGTTGTCTTCCAAGTTTTGGCTTTCAGGATTTTTTTTATGACCAGAATGCTGCCTCACCCTGCAAGTATCTCAGGACATCGGCGTCCTGCGGGTGCACCTTTGGAGGGCACCCAGCAATATATCTCCCTGCATCCTCTGAGTGTCGATATCCATCTATCTATCTATCTATCTATCTATCTATCTATCTATCTATCTATCTATCTATCTATCTATATATATAATATAATATAATTAGTTGAAGGTATAAAGACACACCCATAAGCAGACCACCCAACCAGAACACTGGTCACGCCCCCCACATTATTAGGTGCTGGCCACAACCCCTATTATTGCGCATAATAGGCCCTTGATAATTTTCAGCTCCAGGCCTATTTAGATCTTAATCTGGCACTGAGCGGGTCATGTTGGTAGGTATGAGACTCTATTGCACTGCACAGATGGGCTCTGCGGCCATCAGAGAGGAGGGAGTCTGAATGGAGAAGTCTGCACACTGATTACAACTACATAGCCTAGCCTAACAAATTATATTGATTTGGCAAAAATTGGTATTTCATGCACCAATACTGTCATTATTTTATGTACTAGCTATATATTCCATATTTCAGACTATTACAGTATTTTTAGTTTTATTATTTCCTTGTTCCAACATTCAAGTGTTGCACAATAGGGAAGTGGGTGGGTTCCCTGCGCCTTGTAGAACTACACATTTTGGATTCAACCTCATACACCGATTTTGTTTGCATTGTATGGCATGATTTAGTCTCTCTGCCATGGGTAGCATGTTATGGACTCTCATACTTCTGCATTTATCAGGGTAGCTGCATCCACTGTCACTAATAGTGTCCTCGCCTATTATGCTGGGTACACACTAGATGATATTATAAAAACGAAAATGCCAATAATGACACTTTCCGTGAAATCGTTAATTTTTTACACACTATATTGTTCCTGCGGGTTGCTGGCATCGTCCCCTTTCATCTGTACATGTAGCTCTATTTTAAAATTTGTCAGTTACGACTAGGAGCAAATTGCGCAGTGTGCACACTACTATCGATGAGCAACATGTTTTCGGGATCTGCATCATCACAGCCATCCTCCATTTTGTGGGCTGGCCGCTGGCAGCAATGACGATACAGAAGTGACGAAAAGATCCAGGACTGGACGATTTTGTGCGATTTGGTATGTATGCAATGCTACCTACTGGTACAACATTGCAGGCTGCTGCTCACCAATGTTGCTGTCCACCCAATGTATGCCACCCATTTTTTGACTGCTAACTCTGTTCCAACACCCATTAACCCATACAATGTTGCTTTGTTTAGTCATGTGTCCGTGTAGAAGTTCTCTCATTTACTCATTTACTCCTAGGCGCAGTCACATGCTGGTCGGAGCCACTAGTTGGGTCTACATTCTGGGCGCATTCTCCTGCTCGGTGGAGCCACTGTCCGGTTCTACTCTCATCACCGCCACTGCCCGGGTCTCTACGCGGTGCTGCCGTTACTGCCTGAGTTACCTGCTCAGCGCAGCCACTGCATGGGGAGCAATATTTGAAAATATAAAATCAAGAGGCCCCCCATAGCAGTTGCATCCCCTGCACCCTCTATATTTACACCACTACCCTAGTGGATGTTAGGGCATAAAGGGGCAGATGTATTAAGCTTTAACAAGAGATAAATGCAAATGTGATAAAAAGAGATAAACGTCCAGCCAATCAGCTCCTTACTGACTTTTTCAAACACAGCCTGTAACATGGCAGTTAGCAGGTGATTGGCTGGACGTTTATCTCTCCTTATCACCCTTGCATTTATCTCTTGTTAAAGCTTAATACAGTACATCTGCCCCAAAATACCACCTGTCAGCACATATCAGCTAAAAAAGTGAAAAAACCCATGTCGACCTTTTGTCTGTCGACATGTCAAACTAATGCATGTGTTGTCATGTCAAACTAATGCATGTGTTGACCTAATGACCCTGTCGACCTAATCCCATGTCTACCTTGATGCATGTCGACCTATATTGGTCAACCCAATGCATGTTGACCTTAGTGCTGTCGACCTAATGACCCCATGAGAAGAAACAGCAGAAATGTGGACACTTGTTTGCACATTTATCCTCTACCTTTATCCACTGCATTCTATTATATCTGTCTTCTATGATGAATGGATGCGCTCATGTTCAGGGGCGTAACTATAGCACCGCAGCCCCCGCCACCGCGGGGGGGCGCTGTGCATGTGGGGGCGCCGGGGGCTGCGGTGCTATAGTTAAACCCCCCCTTAATCCCCCGCAGACTTACCTATCGCGCTGGTCCCGGCGGCTCCGTTCTTCTGCTGAGGACCACCACAAAATGGCCGCCCCCATATAGCACACAGTTCTCTGAAACTGTCTGCTGTATGGGGGCGGCCATTTTCTGGTGGTCCTCAGCAGAAGAACGGAGCCGCCGGGACCAGCGCGATAGGTAAGGCTGTGGGGGATTGAGGGGGAGTTTGCATGGGCGGCGGGGTTGGGGTGCTCGGCGGGGCGGCGACGGGGGGGGTGGGGGCGCCCCCCCCCTTAATGGCGGTGGGGCGCCCAAAACGTAGCTACGCCACTGCTCATGTTCATATTCGATTTTCTCAGATATGACACAGTAGCAACCCACCACATACATGACAGATCTTTTCAATCCCATTATGTAATGCCTTCCCTAAAGTGTCAATATGCCATACTGATTGAATTAAATAGGGGCTCTAAAGTGTCACATCATTTTCATAAAAAAGAATTACTATAATGTACATGCAACTTATATGATATAAGTTGTTGAATATTATGTATTTTGCTTTAATATATCATATGATCAATCATGCCTATTGTTTAGTGCCAATTACAGGCTCATCTGACCGTACAATATACATAACAATCATTTGTATTTCTAAATCATTTCATTACCAAACCAATGACTAGCGATTTCACAGCAATACATGAGTTTCTGGATGAGACCTACTTAAACCAGCACTGTGTTAATTCCAGTGGGTGTAACTTTATAACCTGAATTATACATGCCAATCATCCTTGTGTCTAATTATCTCATAGGCATTGGATCCCCCTGGAGGCCATGATTAGTAATCACATGACAGAAAACTTAAACACTGGATGAAAAATAATTTCAATAAATATACTGTATGTTAGATAATAGAAAGTTAATTCAGCATTGATCTAATCACAGGGTTGCCTACCCTCCCGGAATGGCGGGGAGGGTCCTGGATATCGTGTCCCCCTCATGGCCCCCCCAGAAAGGGGGGCAACCCTCCCACATTTCCCTCTATATCCCCGAAAAACACCCCCCCCCCCCCCGCGCAGGTCAAATAAGGCGATCGCAGCATTTTAGCCCTTCCCCCGCAGTGCATGCAATGCCTGAAATACCGGCATTGCACTGCAGGGAGCGGGGCTAAAATTACACATTCACCCGAGACACGCCCCCAATAGGACAGACCATCCATGGCTCCGCCCCTGACCCATCTCTTTTTTTCATCTCGGCAATGGCCCCGCCCCCCTGCTTCAGTGAGCTGGCTGCCCTCTCCTGGAGAGAGAGGGCAGCAAAAAGTTGGCAACTATTCTTTCCTCTCCAATAGTCCTTTGATTTCCACATCAACCTATTTGGGAGCCCCGCCCGTGAGTTACGTAATCTACATATGGGACAACCCAATAGGCGGTCTCAGATTGTATACACATTAAAATAAAATATACTGGCTGCATATGTTAAAAGCCTGCGCAGGTGATATGGTCACTAAAGGGTGACAGTGCTTAGGTTGACATGGCTAAGGTCGACAAGGTCGGAGGTTTGACACAAGCATTAGGTCAATAATGGGAAGGTTGACAGTCAAAAGGTCGACATGGGTTTTTCACGGTTTTTTTATGAGCCGACTTGTGCCGACAGGCGGTATTTCATACCTTACCATTCATTATGGCGTGGAGGCAGTGTGCTGAGCGCAGCGAGATACTGCACCCGAAGCATGTTGAGTGCAGTGAGCCATGCGAGGGGATGCGGTTCACTGATGTCGGTGTCCACTGATGTCGGTGTCCATGTCCACTTACATCGAAATTCGTGACAAAATAAACATGAAAAACTCACCTTCCCATTGTCGACCTAATGCTTGTGCCGGCATTTCAAAACTGTTGACCTTAGCTATGTTGACTTATTTTGGTGTAAATCTAAGCCCTGTCTACCTAATATATGTTGACCTTCATAGACTTTATGACCCATACCCCTGTGCATACAGCACTTACTACTCCTACAGCTCCTACTACGACATGTCCCAATAATCCCTCAGCTCCCACCAACCTATTCTGCAAGCACTTAAAGCTCAGTATATTCAGCAATGCTGGACTTGGAGGCAGCTACATTTTTTTTACAATTTATAGTTTATAGGGAATATTTTTGTTCTATCTGCATTGCCTTTTGTATGCCATTATATAATGTTAATGTTGTAAATCTTCACTATATATAATAGTCTTGTTGTTTTGATAAAAATCATCTTAAGACGTTACACAATCTCTACATGTTTAATTAAAAAAAATTATTTCACAAGAAGTGTGGTGTTTTTCTTACCTTCTTGTATTTCTGCTTCAGGATAGTAATGGTGGATTTGCAGGTCTCTGTTATGATAAAGCCTAAAGCTTGAGGGGAGATGGTCTGCAAGGGGCTTGTCAGTCACCAAGAAGCACAGGATAGCGATGACCTTCTCCTCAGCAGTTATGACCCTCCACAGCTTAGTGTCCTGCCCCCGGATGTAAAGTATCACCAAACTCAGCAACTCCTAGACGGTGGCTTCATCCCTGCTCAGGAAGTTGCGTTAGTCCTCAGGGTTGTTCTCCCGAATCTCCATGAGCAGACGAATGTGTGAGAGAGAAACTCTCTGCAGCATCCACTTCTTCATCCAGCATGATCTCAAGGGTGACATTTAATGGGATGAGATATTTCAACTTTTGCGATTTTTAGTAAAAAAAGAAATTTGCACGATTTCCCGAAATCACCAACTTAATAGGATGCAAATTGTGGTAAAATCACACATGCTTGGAGAACCACAAGACCCAGAATGGGCGCCATTAAAGGTCTTTTAGTTCTACAACATTACAAATATTGAAATAAAATACACACACACACACACACACACACACACACACACACACACACACACACATGAACAGTATAGCTTTATTACATACTACATACATTCACACAAACATTACCTATGGATTCCCTCATAGGCCTGTCCTCTTCTCCATGTAGAATCCCAATGAGTACTTGTTGAGAGAAATCATACTCATACTCACCAGGCGCCTCCCAGATCGCCTGATTGACATATACTTCTATGCAGTGTTTGCATTTAATCTGTGGTTAATATAGGACTGCCTCCATATACAATATAGATAAATATAGATAATTATACATTTGTATATCTTGCTGGTTTAAGTATATCTTATGTATTCTTTTAATGTTCTTGAGATGGTATTTTTTGTGCTTTGTATCGAAATGTTTATTTAAAAAAACAAATAGTGGGCGTTACTCACACAGGTGAGACAACTAATGAGACACCTGTAGTGGTATAAAACCAGCTACTGTGGACACACTCAATACTTGCTCCTGAGGAAGCCGGATATTTACTTTACCGGGGAAACGCGTTGAGCACCAGCAATTGACCAGCTAAGGGGTAACCCATCCCAGAGACCTACACCAACCATCCCTGCTACCAGCACACCACATATTTGGATCCAGGAATCAAGCTGCGGCTGTGGGATTCAGTATAATCCCTGAATTGGATACCTAGGTGAGCCATAAGGAAATCCTGAGCTCATTGAAATTCAGAGCACTGGGAACAATTGGTCAAAATTAACCCTTGGAATACAAATGATATCTACAAGGATGGTAATATATCTTTCCTTATTCAGCTGGTTATAACTTTCTCATTCCTTATATACCACTTTGTATGAAGAGACTGAGCCCTACAAATTAGTCATCTTTTTAAAATTCTATTATAAATGTATATCTTTTTATTTATTTGTACAATATTGTGATTTATCTAGTAAAATTTATAACAATATACCGTCTCAAGTGTATGTTTCAGCCAGCGCCGGTACAAACCATTTTTCTTTGCTTGCCTCCCAGATCAAAAGCTGTCTTCTCCGGCTGGCAGTACCCCTGTGTGAGAAGTCTGATGTTTGTTTACATTTGCGGCTCCTCCCACATGCCAGGGGTTAGTCCTGCCCACCAGCCAATAAGGAGCGGACTCTCGCTAATTACAGGACTAACTCCCAGCATTTTCAATTTTTTTTACACAAAAACACACTCTAACATGTTTACAAAATCGCACATGTCCACTGATTCACACAATTTCATGACTGAAAATTGCACATTTTCATGACCAAAAAATGCGACATATTGCACTTTTCACCAGCAAATTCGTATACCATTAGTCGTTTTTTTTAAAAAATATTCCCGATTTTGGAAAATGCAATAATGTTCGATTTTAGAAACTTTCTAAAAATCGCATCCTATCACCCCAAGTGTCTCTAATTCTGGACCCTATCAAGCTGATACGACAGCCACATCATATGATGCCACAATGCGATAGTGAAAAGGATCCACCATAAGACAATTAAGTAGACACATTGTTTAGGCAAACCAAAAACAAAGTAATATATCAGGATTCAGCAAGTATAAACCTATCCTGACTAGCCAAAGAGCATAAATTCAAATAGCTATAATGGGCATCATCTACTTATCCCCTCCTAATGTCCTGTTCACCCTTGCTCAAACTCCTGCCTAGTATTTAAATTAGGCAGAAATCAAACAATTTGGGGTACTTATATGTTAGTTGGGCGCCCACTAAGCTATTTGCTTAGTTTTCCGTGTCCGCTCGCCACGCTTCGGGCTCAAAATGATTCAAGTATATAGGGCCTAATTCAGACTTGAAAGTTTGTCCTCAAAATGGGCAAACTTATGCTGCACTGTTGGTGGAACAGATGTAATATACATACACTGTAGAGTTAGATTTTGGTGGGGTGTGTTCAGATTGAAATATTAATTGCAGTGTAAAATAAAATCAACCATTATTCACCCTGCACAGAAATAAAATAACTCACTGAAATCGAACTCTCGTCTGCACATGCTACATTTTCCCCTTGTGCAGTGTACATGGTTATGGCCTATTTTGAGAACAAATTTGCCCTGCGATCAGATCTGGCTAAAGGAGGACACACACGCACCGATGCGGGCGGTGCGATGCTGTACGATGGGGTGCGCGCTCCCGCGGCACCTCATCGTACAGTACAAAAAGTATGTGCTGCACATACTTTTTGTACTAGCTTTTTCTAGCACAGCATCGCATCGCATGCACATCGTATGCACAAGGCATACGATGCATTGCTATGTGTGCTAGTTAAGCCCACAACGCACGCCGGGATCGGTGCGTGTGTGGGCTGCATTAGGTCAATATATTGGTCATTTGTAAAATCCATAAGTACGTGCACACAATATTGTTTGTCGAGGAGCCCCAAGTTCAAGGGAAATCGTGAGTGATATCATATAGTTTGCATGTTGTTTAGTGTGTACCCAGCTTTTGGGTTAGTGTTATCGTTGCAATGTATTTGATTAATGGCGGTTTACTTATATCAGCTTTTTAGTCATTTGCTTTTTACGCAGGCTGATATCCAAGTCACGTACAGCAGGTTCATCAATGTTTCAGTAAAGTTCAGGGTTGTAAGTTTGTCACATTAGTGACGCTGCATAGTCCATGCAAAACTGTGTGGTGAGATGCAGGAAGATTGTAAGTCACATGCAGGTGCCAGGGGGCAGATGCTGTGAGGCAATGATGGTATTCTTTGCACACTCCTAATTACGACCCTGAACGGGACTAGTGTGTTTAGCAGTTGAAGTAATGGGAGTGATGTACTGAGAGCGGGGCAGCCAAGAAGGGAGGGGGGGGAGTGGGTACTAATTACCCGGGCCCAGGCTTGCTGGAGAGGCGCGGCCCTGGTCCGACCCCTCCCTTCCCCCTCCGTCCCTCCCGGACAGCAACAGCAGCACACACTTCTACAGCGTGAGAGCTTATGCTGAGCCTGCTGTCAGCACATGCTGAAGGTGTGTGCTGTTGCTGCTGCTGAGTTTAGAGTTTATTGAGTTTTCTTGCACCTCCCTCTAAACATTTTGGGGGTGTGGCCTAAGCATGGGAGGGTGCCACACCTCCCACACATAGGCCAAGCCCCCACGGCTGCCCTGACTGAGAGGAGTAGCTAGATGACATGGTGCCCGATACAACTGTATGTTTTGGCATCCCCACTTATGGTAATTTCCCATTACACATTATGCCACACACCGTAATTACAAATTTTGCATACACTACCCCACCCTGTAGTGCTGCTTACACTGCATGTTTGCAGTGGGTGCACGCACCCTTTGTCTGCACATGCACAGAAACGCACAAGCGCAGACACACAACATGGGTCCTCTGAGGGCCGAATGAGTAAGTATAACCCCGAATATGTATTGGGGGTTATTCTTACTCATTCGGCTCTCAGAGGACCGATGTTGTGTGTCTGCACTTGTGCGTTTCTGTGCATGTGCAGAGAAAGGGTGCGTGCACCCACTACAAACATTCTGCTCGCTGGGTGCACGCACACCCTACAAGGTGAGCGGGGGGCAGAGAAGGGCGGGGAAACGCCCAGCAATTCATGGGCTTTACCATGAGAACGCTGGGTGTTCTCATTGTAATGAGGCGGGGACGCGGGTGTGGGGGCTGGCAGCTGTCATCACTGGATGTCAGCTGCCCGCCCATATCCGTCCCAGCGTACACGCATATGGAAGTGACTTTAAAGTCACTTTAATATGCGTGCACCTTCCACATCTTTTGATGGTCGATGACCATCGAAAGATGTGGGAGGTTACCCGTGGCATACGAAAGGATGTTTATGCTAAACATCTATTCGCAGCCTGTGTGGGCCAACCCACGCTGCGAGGGGGGAGCAGGTGACCAGACATTCGGCGGGTGGGTTTTGGTGGACTTGCAATGCTGCGACTTCGCAGCCTTGCGAGTCAACCAGAATAACCCCCATAATGCCCACCTATAGTGCTAGTTACACCCACAATGCCCCCTGTAGTGCTGCTTACACACATAATGCTCCCAGTAGTGCCACTTACAGAAGTTACATGTGGGGTTAAATATTTGTCGCCAAGGGGGGTTACAGGAGTTGCCAGAGGTTGCAGGGATACCAGGCCAGCGCTTCCCTGACAGATGCTAGAGGTACTGGAAGACCTCTAGCGCCTTTCTCCTAATAGGCGGCAGCCATTTTTGGAGGGGTTCAGGTTCTCCGTCTGCATGCAGATGGAGACTCTGGGATATTATACAGGGAGATTATAGTTGGTAGTAGAATTTTGCGCAGCGCCCCATTGAGGGTGGCATATCATGCTCCACCCAAAGGGCATGTTCCATATATGGAGAGATTGTGAAAAGAGATTATGAACATACAACCTAGAAGCATTAGTGTGTAATTTAAAATGACTTACATTCAAATGTACTGTAGATGAGCCCCAAAGCAGTTAGTAAGAGCTACTATACTTGGTAAAGTGCTGAGAAATGGCGCTGAGGATTCAATGTAAATGTATCTATCTCGAATTCCTTTTTAGCCCCCCAAAAAATATAACAGTGTAATGTGGGCTAGGTGAAATGAGGAAGATTGCTAGACTAATGATGGAGAGAGGGAGATTGCTGTTATTTCAGGGAGTCTCCTGCAGAATGCAGGAGGGTAGGCAGCTATGCTCTGCATCCCTGCAGCACAACTTTCCCCACCATTCTCCATCTACAGGCACATCGCTCTTTACTCCTTGGCCCTGGATGTACTAAGCCTTGGGGAGTGATAAAATGGAGAGATAAAATGCCAGCCACTAAGCTGCTATCAGTCAGTTTATAGGCTGTGTTGTTTGGTCATTTATCTTTCTCCATTTTATCACTCTTAAAGGCTTGCTACTTTTGCCCCTAAATCTGATAAGGTATGTTAGTAACAGTTATCATAATATAATTGAAATATTTTTGTAAAAGGGCAGTCAAAATTCAGAACCATTTTGGACAGTCTAAATATAATATGTTTACCATTCATAAACTCGAGATAGTATCTTCTCAAGGCCAAATGGATTATTTAAATCATTTATAGTATAAGCATTTGCTGTCTCAGGTAAAGTTTATGTTTTATGGCAATAAAATGTCTAGGATAAGAATAAACTGATGTGACTAGGCAATTTAGCATTAGCAACAATGCTCAGTATTACAATTATAAAAGAATATAGATTCATTAAGTACATATAGTTACAGTAAAGAAAATTCTGTAAAATAAAAACTATAGTAGCAAAAATGGAAGTTGTAAAATTAAAATTAACATGTCAATCCAATTCATATTTACCAACTTTTAAAATCTCTTGTCTGGGAGAAGCTTGGAAACAAGACACATAGGGTGACATTCTATGGATTGAGATAAATGCGCATGTTTTCATATCGCACCACTTCGCACTTTTGAAAATCGCAAGATTGGACCGTTTTTCGCATATTTAATGAGATGCGAAAAACGGGCCAAATAGTGCGAATAGGTGCGAGTTGGTGCGATTTCTTTAGTCCTGAAAATGTGCGATTTTCATGTCTGAAAATCGCACATTTGCAGGAAATTGCATTTTAAATTTAAAAAAAACCAGCGCGGGGTCCCCCGCCAGAGCATAACAAGCCCCGGGCTCATGGAGCCGGTGCTGGTGACATAAAATCAGGGTCCCCGACAAATAGGGGTCCCCTTGATTTAATGAAACCAGCACCAGGCTCAAGGTCTGGCGCTGGCTGGTTCCCGAAATATGGGGGACAAAATGACTAGGGGTCCCCCGTATTTTAAGAACCAGCACCAGACCCAACCAGTCAGCAGGGTAATGCCACAGCCGGGGGACACTTATTATATAAGGTCCCGCGGCCAAAGCATTATCCCCGTGGCTGGTCAGCATGGGCAGGAGTCCTGGGGAAGTGGGGACCCCCCCAATGAAGGGGTCCCCCCCTCCAGGACTTACCAGCCCATGCTGAAAGTCCGGGGCTGTCCCCGATGCCCCTGGACGGTGGGCATCGGGCTGATGGAAAGTGTAAAAAATAGAATCAAAACTATTGTTTTCTACTGTAGAACTATGAGTCCCAGCAAGCCTACCCCACATGCTGGGACTTGGAGAACCACAAGTCCCAGCATGCAGGGCATTAAAGGGCCCCGGCTGTGGCATTACCCTGCTGGCTGGTTGGGTCTGGTGCTGGTTCTTAAAATACGGGGGACCCCTAGTCATTTTGTCCCCCGTATTTCGGGAACCAGCGCGCGCCGACCTTGAGCCTGGTGCTGGTTTCATTAAATCAAGGGGACCCCTATTTGTCGGGGACCCTGATTTTATGTCACCAGCACCGGCTCAATGAGCCCGGGGCTGGTTATGCTCTGGCGGGGGACCCCGCGCTGGTTTTTTTTTTTATTTTAACTGTTTAAACTATTTTTTACACCAGAACCCTGCACAGATCATTGTGATTCTGGCTAATTCGCCCATCATAACCTGGTCTGATTTTTGGGCGAATTATAGACACACTTTATACAAATCGCATACCATTAAATATGCGATTTGTATACTTTTTCATGTGAAAACATCTGGATGCGATGTGCTGCGAAAAGCAGCCATCGCATTTCCAGTGTGTCCAACTTGTTGGCCAAAATCGCACTTTTTTCACATTTTTGCAGCTCATTAAATATGCGAAAATGGAAAAAAATGCGATTTCGGCCGTTTTTGCGAAACAACTCGCCAAAGTCTAATTATCTCATCCCATAGAATGTCACCCATACTGCCTGCTTCAGCTGGGCTGAAAATCACTAGCTCCACCTCTAAATGCCACGATTGGTCTGCACCATTGAGCACCACTCACACCATAAAGTATTGCAATTCCCTATAAATATAATAATTCCTCATTCTGCACGCATCACTAAGAAACATGCAGGATGCAGGGGGCTGCCGGAAAAATCTGGATTCTTCTTTGTGTGCACAGATTTGGTCGCACTGTGGCCCTTAGTCTGGTTCACTCGCAATGGCAAATTCCTTCTCAAATGGACAAAACCATGGGCACTGAAGGGGGGGGGGGGGCAGATGCAACATGTGCAGAGAGATTTGGTATGGTTTTACTTCAAAATGAGATCTATATTGCACGTTACATCTGCCCAACCCCCCCCGCCCCCCCCCCCCCCCCTGCAGTGCACATGGTTTTGTCCATTTGAGAAGGAACCAGAATAAGGGCCTGTGTATGCGTCTGGATTTGGTATGCAGATTCGGAGTTGTGAATGAAGTACATGAGAGAAATGCAGACTCAGAAATGTTTTGTATTGGGTGCTTTCAGACAGTGACAGGGAAGTGAGTAAGTAGACACAGGGGGCTTTTTATGGGCATTTTATTGGAGTGCTGCTGGCGTGTCCCCAATAGCGATTACATGCAGATGCCGAATCAATCATAGAGGCTTACAGCATAGGTGCACTATTCACACAAAACTAACTAGAAACGTAGCATAGTTTGCTATACATTTTGCATTTACATAGAGGCCTTTTACATACTGTAATCTTGCCCAAGGTTATGGGCTTACCAGCCACGTCCAGGTAACAAGTCAACCAAGTATGCCACGGCACACAGTTTGGGACCCCTGTTCTAAGGGTTCAAGTCTAGAGCACAGGACACCCCTAAGCAAGTCCAAACAACTACCCCCCCCCCCCACATCACACTAGTGAGGGATAAGAAACAAAGCAAAAAGAAGGTGGAGCACTAAAAATTGTTTAAATAATAATGTAACAAATATTATCATATAATAATGATTGTGGGGTCAATTGAGTATTGCAATTTATTTCTGTCTCATAAAGACTGCATTAAGTTCAATAAAAAAAAAACAATAATGATACATGATGTAAACAAGTACACGTTAATAATATCAATTAAAACATATATAAAAAAAATATATAGGACAAATAAAGAAGCTTTATACTTAATGGGGTCCCGCTTGTTCCTATTGTGCTCTTTGTTATCAGAGGGCTTGATTACCCAAAGATGATCTGTTGAGGAGTCGAACCAGTTTGATGGGTGTCCATGTACCTTGCATGATTCAAAACCGGTGGAGGATGCTTTATTCCTATTGATTTTGGAAGCGTCCTCACAATGTTGCAGGTTATTGAGCAGGTGGTGGTTTCCCAATAGAGTTGGTTATGGCTGCAGATCACCAAGAGAGCGTGGGGCAATGGAAAAGAGCTGGTCAAATGAGGGGCATCCAAGAATAGCCTCTAAAGTCCAAATTAGAAAATATATGGTACTTGCTAAAGCGTTTCTTTTGTCAACGGGCAAATTTATCAAAGGTGAGGAGCAAGTAAAGTGTTAAGGTGCCCATACACGGTGCGATGCGATGCGCACTCCTGCAGGCATCTCATCGCACTGTCACACTCAGCCGCGGCGGTGCGCGGCGGGCATATTACTCACCCGTCCGCGCCCGCCGTCGGCTAGCGTGTAGTGGTCTCCGGGTCAGCGGCAGCGGGCAGCGGCAGTCTGGTGGGCAGCAGGCAGCGTGGGACATCGACAGGTGTAGCAGTGTGTGCTGTAATGGTGCCGGGAGGCCGGCGCCGCCATCTTGGTTAAGGGCAAAATAGCAGATTGGCCCAGGTCTGAGGTTTCCTCCCATACTGACCTGACAGCCAATGGCAGCCGCCCTCTTGGGATATAGGGGATCTGCCTAGGGCTGTTCAGTGTCAGTGCAAAGAGTCTCCAGAGGCGTTCACAGCTCCCAGCTGACTCCGGCTCTCTGACTCACCTCTCCTGACCTTGGTGCCTTGCTCGTGCTCTGTGTTGGTCTAGGTTGCTGCTTAACCCCATCGCTGCCAGTTCTCTCCACAGTCTGGTCTCTGCCTGTATCCCTGAGCTTCCTGGCCTAGCCCTTCAAGTCTCCTGCTTCCAAGCAATTCTTCAATCTTCATTCATCATTCATCTTCTTCCAGTCTTCAAGGATCCTTCATTTACCATCAAGTACATTCTCTTTCCGGATCCTCTTATTCTTCAAGACCCCAGCCTGCCGTCCTATGCTATTTGAACTGTCATTATTCAAATGAACTTTCTTCTTCTAAAGTGCCTTACTGGCTCAAGTATTGTTTATCACTAACTGCCACTTTAAGAAAGTATTCAAGTGTGTATTGTTTCCATTTATGAATTCTATTATTAAACCTGCACGATTTAATCCTTCATCATCTGGTCCGTCTCCAGTCGCTACACACCACACGACTTCATCCAGCCCTTCAGTCGTGACAGTTTGCACTGACCCGATGGAGTCGGGTGAAGTACAGGCTTCCATGGCGGACGTCTTTCAAGGTATCGTGACTCGTCTTGAACAAGTGGAAACTACCCAACGCCAAGTGGCTCAATTTCTTCAGGCCTTGTCCCCGCCCCAGGCGGCTCCCTCAGTGTCGGTTGCTCCAGCGCCAGAGATTCCAGTTCCTGTTTCCACACCAGGATCCGTAGTTCCTCATCACATGCAACTCCCTACTCCTAGCAAGTATGATGGTTCGCCAAGGGCATGCCGTGGGTTCCTGAACCAATGTGATGTCCACTTCACCTTGCAGTCATCTCACTTCCCAACCTCCAAGGCAAAGGTGGCCTATATTGTATCTCTCCTGGCAGGGTCAGCTCTGGACTGGGTGTCCCCTCTCTGGGAACGCTCTGACCCCCTGCTCAATGATTATGAAGCTTTTATTACCTCTTTTCGTCGCATCTTCGATGACCCTGGCAGAGTGTCCTCTGCCGCCACTGAAATCCTGAGGATTCGCCAGGGTAGCCGATCGGTGGGACAGTATGTTGTGCAGTTCCAGACCCTGGCCTCAGAATTAAAATGGAACGAAGAGGCTCTCCTCTCCGCCTTCTGGAATGGGCTGGCAGGTCGTATCAAGGATGAATTAGCTACTCGTGACTTCCCGGCTACCTTGATCGAGCTCATCTCTCTGTGCAACAAAGTAGATCTACGGATGCAGGAACGCCAACTAGAGAGAAATCGCTCTGATCGTCTTCGCCCTCGCTTCACCCCAAATGCTGTTCCCGTTCCTAGACCAAGTCCTTCCACAACTACACCACCTGATGAACCTATGCAGATCAATCGTTCTCGGCTCTCACAGGAAGAAAAGTCCCGTAGACGACGGGAGAATCTCTGCATGTACTGCGGGTGTGCTGCCCATCTACTGTCCTCCTGTCCATTGCGTCCGGGAAACGGCCGCTCCTAACCTCCCCGAGGGAGGCCCGGTTAGGAGTCTTGCTTTCATCTCCCTCCTCAGCTGTTTCCACCATTCCAATTACCATTGTGTGCCCTCAAGGGGAAAATAAAGTCCAGGCCCTATTGGATTCCGGAGCGGCAGGAAACTTTCTTTCTTCATCTTTCGTCTTTCAACACTCCCTGGCAGTACAACCCTTGACCCATCCCCTGGTTCTCACTGCAGTGGATGGGAGTCGTATCTGTAGTGGGCAAATCACCCTTCAAACCAATCCAGTGACAGTCCTAGTGGGTGCTCTACATCAAGAGACTCTAGAGTTCTTAGTTCTTCCTCAGTCATCACACCAGGTGGTCCTGGGTCTACCATGGCTCGCTAAACACAATCCTCATATTGATTGGACCAGCATGGAGATCAAGGCCTGGGGTACGAACTGTTTAACCACTTGCATGACTCGTATCATTCCACTCAATCAAATGAATCCTCAAGAAAAGGGAGGTTCCAGTCTTCCGTCTTCACCAGCTTCACCCTTGTCTATACCCACACCATACCATTCTTTTTCTGATGTCTTCAGCAAGGGAGGTGCCGATTCTCTGCCCCCTCATCGTCCTTGGGACTGTCCGATAGAGTTGGTACCCGGGAAATTTCCACCGCGGGGTCGTATCTACCCCTTATCTCTACCCGAGACCAAGGCTATGTCTGACTACATTCGTGAAAACTTGAATAAAGGCTTCATTCGTCCATCCACCTCGCCAGCCGGAGCGGGGTTTTTCTTCGTTAAAAAAAAAGATGGGACTCTCCGGCCATGTATCGACTATAGGGGTCTCAACGATATCACAATCAAGAACCGCTACCCATTACCCCTCATCACCGAACTCTTCGATAAGATCAGAGGGGCGTCTATTTTTACCAAACTGGATCTGAGAGGGGCGTACAACTTGATCCGAATCCGTTCCGGTGACGAGTGGAAGACGGCTTTCAACACCCGGGATGGCCACTACGAATACCTGGTGATGCCATTTGGCCTTTGCAATGCCCCGGCCGTCTTCCAACAGTTTGTAAACGACATATTTCGGGACTTACTGTATCATTCTGTCGTGGTGTATCTCGATGATATCCTCATATTCTCTCCTAACCTTCATCTCCATCGTCAAACTGTATCTGAAGTCCTGCGCCGTCTACGCCAAAATCAATTGTTCTGCAAGCTAGACAAATGCGTCTTCGAGGTCACTTCCATTCCATTTCTTGGCCACATCCTCACCAGCACTGGGATAGAGATGGACCCAGAGAAAGTAAGAGCCATCCAAGACTGGACAGCGCCTACCACGCTCAAAGGTATCCAGAGGTTCCTGGGTTTTTCAAATTATTATCGTCGCTTCATCCGGGACTTCTCCACCCTTGCTGCACCCCTTACAGCTCTAACCCGCAAGGGAGTAGATCCTAGTCAGTGGCCACCCGAAGCCTCGCTAGCTTTCCAACAACTAAAGAATGCATTCGTCTCTGCTCCAATTCTTCTTCAGCCGAACCTCGACAAACCCTTCATTATCGAGGTGGATGCATCCTCAGAGGGAGTCGGGGCAATCTTGTCACAGAAAGGAGAGGACCAGGAACTTCACCCCTGTGCTTTCTACTCTAAGAAGTTTCTTCCAGCAGAGAAAAATTACCCCATTGGGGAGCAAGAGTTACTAGCAGTAAAGTTAGCGTTGGAGGAGTGGCGGTACCTCCTGGAGGGGGCACGACATAAGATCACGGTATACTCTGACCATAAGAATCTCTCATTTCTCAAGCATGCCCAATGTCTTACTGCTCGTCAAGCCCGCTGGGCCATGTTCTTCGAACGATTTGATTTCCAGATCAGATTCAGACCCGGGTCGATGAATGCCAAGGCCGATGCCCTTTCACGCTCCTTCGAGACTCCGGCCGACCTAGAGACTCCTCCTCGACCAATCCTCGACCCTCTGGTTTTTGCTCAAGTTACGGTCCAACCTTCACCTCCTCCAGGCAAAACCTTTGTTCCCCTCAATCTTCGCAAAAGAGTGCTGTCCTGGGCACACGCTTCCCGTTTTGCAGGACATACTGGTGCACAGAAGACCCTAATGTTCCTGTTACGTTCATATTGGTGGCCCACCATTCGTCAAGATGTAACCAGCTTTGTCGCTTCCTGTGTAAAGTGCGCCCAGCATAAGTCCCCCAGAACATCTCCTGCCGGTCCTCTTCTACCTCTAGCCATTCCTACAGAACCATGGTCCCACTTGTCTATGGACTTTATCTGTGAACTTCCTCCCTCCAAAGGGCATACGGTAATCTGGGTGGTGGTTGACCGGTTCTCAAAAATGGCGCACTTCTTCCCATTGAAAGGTCTTCCATCCGCTCCAGTTCTGGCTCAGCTCTTCATCTCCACAATCTTCAAACTTCATGGGTTGCCCAAAGAGATTATATCTGACCGTGGAGTGCAATTCGTTGCAAAGTTTTGGAGGGCTCTCTGTTCCGCTGTACAAGTCAAACTCAAGTTCTCCACTGCATTCCACCCACAAACCAACGGGCAGACGGAACGGGTCAACCAAGACCTGGAAGCCTTCATTCGCTTATTCATCTCTTCTTCTCAAGACGACTGGGTCGATCTTCTGCCTTGGGCGGAATATGCGCACAATAATTCTTATCATTCATCCTCCGGCACCACTCCCTTTTTTACTGTTTTTGGCAAACATCCCCGATCTCCAGATTTCTCAGACTTATCTTCATCCGATGTTCCTGCAGCTGCTGCTTCTTTACAACGGTTTGCGAAAATCTGGTCAGATGTTCATACCGCTCTCCTCAAAGCATCCGCTCGATACAAAAGGATGGCGGACAGGAAAAGAAGAGCGGCTCCCAAATTGAAGGTTGGAGATCGAGTGTGGCTGTCTACCCGCCACATACGCCTTCGGTTACCATCCATGAAGCTGGCTCCCCGATTCATCGGACCGTTCCCAATCACGCAAGTTATTAATCCTGTTGCATACAGACTACAGCTTCCTTCTTCCCTGAAGATCTCAAATTCTTTTCATGTGTCTCTTCTAAAGCCCTTGAGATTGAACTTGTATCAAAAGAAGGTGCCCAAACCGCCCAAGATTGGTTCTGAAAGAGAGATTGAGTTCGAAGTGAGACGCATCATCGACTCACGTTGTCGCAATGCCCATCTGCAGTATCTGGTGGAGTGGCTTGGATTCGGTCCTGAGGAGAACTCCTGGGTTGATGCTGCAGATCTCCATGCTCCCCGTCTGGTGAGGCAATTCTTTCAAAGGAACCCACATAAGGTGCGTAGGTGCCCTGGGGTCACCCAGAAAAGGGGGGGTACTGTCACACTCAGCCGCGGCGGTGCGCGGCGGGCATATTACTCACCCGTCCGCGCCCGCCGTCGGCTAGCGTGTAGTGGTCTCCGGGTCAGCGGCAGCGGGCAGCGGCAGTCTGGTGGGCAGCAGGCAGCGTGGGACATCGACAGGTGTAGCAGTGTGTGCTGTAATGGTGCCGGGAGGCCGGCGCCGCCATCTTGGTTAAGGGCAAAATAGCAGATTGGCCCAGGTCTGAGGTTTCCTCCCATACTGACCTGACAGCCAATGGCAGCCGCCCTCTTGGGATATAGGGGATCTGCCTAGGGCTGTTCAGTGTCAGTGCAAAGAGTCTCCAGAGGCGTTCACAGCTCCCAGCTGACTCCGGCTCTCTGACTCACCTCTCCTGACCTTGGTGCCTTGCTCGTGCTCTGTGTTGGTCTAGGTTGCTGCTTAACCCCATCGCTGCCAGTTCTCTCCACAGTCTGGTCTCTGCCTGTATCCCTGAGCTTCCTGGCCTAGCCCTTCAAGTCTCCTGCTTCCAAGCAATTCTTCAATCTTCATTCATCATTCATCTTCTTCCAGTCTTCAAGGATCCTTCATTTACCATCAAGTACATTCTCTTTCCGGATCCTCTTATTCTTCAAGACCCCAGCCTGCCGTCCTATGCTATTTGAACTGTCATTATTCAAATGAACTTTCTTCTTCTAAAGTGCCTTACTGGCTCAAGTATTGTTTATCACTAACTGCCACTTTAAGAAAGTATTCAAGTGTGTATTGTTTCCATTTATGAATTCTATTATTAAACCTGCACGATTTAATCCTTCATCATCTGGTCCGTCTCCAGTCGCTACACACCACACGACTTCATCCAGCCCTTCAGTCGTGACACGCACAGTACAAAAAGTATGTGCTGCTTATACTTTTTGTACTGCCTCCTGATCACATCGCATCACACGCAAATTACATGCAAATTGCGTGCGATCCGATGCGATTTAGTACAAAACACACAGGAAAAATCTCACCGTATATCGGCACCTTTAAAGAGCGGATACGAACGAGAACACAAACCCTCGCAAGCGGCCATCCGGTAGATAAATCATTCGATGATTGCTGACCATCGAATGCTTTCTGCATCCTTCGGTCTGAAAAGTAAGTCAATATTTACTTTTTAGATGGCCATTGCAGCCTGAATTTGTGGCAGTCAATACTGCCCCAGGCAGGCATCGACAAGCCCAGCATGTTTATGGAGACGCCCTTAAAACGCTTTTTTGTATAGTTCCTGTAGTAGTAGTGCTATTTATACATATAATGTGCCTAGCAGCAGTAATTCCATAACTAGACATTTTGGTGCCATGTGCCCGAAAAGGAATTGATGTGCTAATCACCCCCCCCCCCCCCCCCCCTTTACACACACACAAAATATGGGCAGTGTAATGTAGTGCAGTGCAAATGTAGGGTATGGCTTTGTGGGAAAGAGACATTGCCACATTGCCACATATTAGTACCAATTCACATTATACCACACACACTGTGCCAGGTAGAGCCCTTTTTCGACACACCGTTCCAGGTAGAGCCCCTTAGACACACTGCACCATTACACATTGTCACACACCGCCTGTGTTGTCCTTAAGGACTCAGGGAGTGGGCGGAGGTGCGGGCTGCACGACTCCGGCGCCCTTTGACCTCTCGCTGCCTGGAGCTGGTGCTCCTACGCCCCTGCCCTACCAAGGTTAAACTGTGGGAAATAAGCCATGCAAGGACCCAAGCCATATTTGTAGATCAGCGTGTAGTACTGTATTCGAAGCATTTGTTTGGGGCACACTGCTGGCAGGATGTGCGAATTGCAGAGGTACAGTATAGCATTTAGTACAGTGGTTGCTACAGGAAAAAAATATAAAAAAGACTAAAACACAGTGGCATAAAAGACAGTATTAAAACAGTGGTGATATCAATATAAAAATAATGTCATTATTTCAGAGTGGAAACCTATATGTCTCTGTATTTGCAGGACCTCTAGTCAGCTTGAAAAAGAGCTCTCAGCAGATTTTCCTGTTGGTAAGAATTTAAAATGAATTGAAATCTGTATCATTAAATAAAGCACAAAACATTTTGGAAATAAATAATATTTGTCCTTGTTTTTCTCAGCCCAAGCTTGTGGAGGAAGGTTTAACCTATGCAGAACTGGAGATTATAAAACCTATACCACCTGTGAAGGATACCACGTCGAGTACAGTATATGCACAGATACTGTTTTCAGAAAGTTCTTTGCAGAAACAGATTCCCCCATGCAGGGAATAAGCCAAGAGCTACCTAGTTTACATAAAATCAACCACACAAGAAAAACAACCTGATATCTGAAAACTGGAGAGTTCACAAAGCTTTCATAATCTAAGTTGAGCCAAACATACAGTATGCATTGCCGGGTTTTTTTTTTTTTTTGGCAGTATTACTGTTAAAGTATTGTGTACAGTATATAACTGCAACAAGTGAATCAATACAATGCAAAAGTTATTTAGTTGCAATGGTATTTATAAAATAATAGTAATATGTATTCTTGTTCAGTGGTTTTGGTTGATAGGTTGACAGCAAGCAGTTCGACCATTATTGGTCGACAGGCAAAAGGTTGACATGCACTAGGTCAACACTGACATATGGACTACAGATGGACTATTGCCAGACTATGGTCGACACAAGCAATTTTTTTTCATCCAGATGACTCGTTTATACTTTATGATCTACGTGGACTAGAATCAGAAATGGTAAAGTGTGCCTAGCAAAATGGCCTCAGGCCGGAAGCCAGAGGCGGAACTACAGATGGACTAGTGCCATGCACCGTCCTGTGCTACCTGCCAGAATGGGGTGCATGCACATGAGATGGGGTGCGTGCACATTCACGGCAATGGGGTGCCAGCTATACAGATATGGTGCTCTGGCGGAAACAAGGAGAATGGCCCTATCTGTACCATTAGTGAAGGACTGAGCGGTCCACTACTGCGCCTGTCACCCTCTTCCTGTCACCCATCGTTTTTTCCTGTCACACTTTGCCTCCCCATGTCACCCACGGCCGTGTCGCATATTGTGTAATAGGTTGTAAGGGCTCAAATTATATTTTTGCACCTGGACTCACCACCCACAAGTTCCGCCACTGTTGTTAACAAATGTCAACAGAGACACAAAAACATGAAAACTAACGTCGACCTTTTCACATGTTGCTATTTTGCTTGTGTCAACCTTTTGACCATGTCGACTAGAGCAATGTTTCCCAACCTTTTTCTCTCTCCTGTGCAGTGATGTGTGCTAAGCAATCTTGCTGAGTGATGCTGAGCAATGTACATTGCTCTGATTGCTTGGCAACATCTCAACATGTGTAGGCCCCTATAGTTTAACATCACTGGGTTTCAGTGAAAATGTGCAGGGAAAGAAATAATGGTATCTGTGTTTAATCAAAAATAACTAATTTCTTACTTTTTACTTTTTCATTAAATTCATGTTATTTTTTTTTATTTAAGAAATGTAATTAATTTGACTCTTGCCCCTTGTATATAGTTTTATATGGAGTATCATATGCTAAAAGTCTTTCTTCTGGCTGTTCTATTGGGTTTGCTTAGTCTGTTTATATGAAAATGCCAAACTCATGACTGAAGTGCTAAGACATCTAAGGCATATGTCTTTCATTTCCTGAAGTCAACGAGACTGGCTTTGGTCAGCATGATTGGTGAGCTAGAAGTCCAAAACTCCACACACATTATTGTTTTATTACAGCAGAACTAGTGGAAATTGCAGTTGCAAAGATTTCCTACTGTAGCTCTCCAATATTTAGATAAGAATGAATGACCATTAGGTTCCCTTTGACTAAAGTAATCGGTACTTGTTTCCTAGCACGGCGCCCATCCCATGGAATCGTGTACCTTATTTAGTGGTGTGTGATGCGTGCGATCCAATGCTTGTACAATTAAAAATTGCATAGCATCGCATGCCAGCAAATGGGATGCGATGCGATTTTTAATTGTACAAGAACCCATGCCATGAGATGTGATGGGTGCTTACAATGAGATGTAACCCCCAGTATCTACGACATCCCGAAGTGTGGCGAGGGGCGGCGGTACCCGAAGCGTGGCGAGCAGACACGAATACGAGCCCAAAGCATGGCGAGCGTACGCGGAAAGTAATCCGTGTCCCCTCGCGGGGCACTTCACGCTTCGGGCTCGTGCTGCGCTCGCCACACTATCTAAAATCAACTCCACGCCGACGTGGATAGTGGGGGTATGAAAAGGTCGGAGGACGCGCACCGCTGCGCTCGCCACACTTCGGGATGGCGTGGATACTGGGGGTTACATCTCATTGTAAGCACCCATCACATCTCATGGCATGGGTGCTTGAAAAATTAAAAAATCGAATTGCATCGCATCGCATGCCGCAATATTCCAGGGGGATGCGATGCGATGAGATTTTTAAGAGCCCATACAATGGAAATCGTGGGTGCCGTTCTAGGAAACAAGTACCAAATAATCTAAGGGGTAAATTTACTAAAATGTGAGCTTTGTGAGAGATGTTGCCCATAGCAACCAATCAGATTCTCTCTATTATCCTCTAGAAGGTGCTAGATAAATGATAAATAAAATCTGGTTTCTATGGGCAACATCTCTCACTTCTAAAAACTCATACTTTATAAAATGTACCCCCTAGGGGTATATTTACTAATGATTGAGTTGTATTTGGTATGAAGTTCAATTTAATTCCACTGAAATAAAATCATATAAACAGACGTTCCACAGCCGATAGTGTCAATGCACATCCTTGACACCACATCTTAACTCTAAAATAACAACTCAGACAACTGTAATTGTGGTAAAAGGAGTCAGCTATTAAAGATGAAGGCTTATTTATATCTAATCTGAAATGAAAAACTTCCCTCCTCTAAAACTATGGTGGTGGAAAGAAAAACAGTTATTTAAATATAATCCAGAACTAATAAAAATAAACATTTCTTAATGGCCTTCTGCCCTATTGGTATGGACAGGGTCTACTGCCACCATCCGCATCCATTTGAAACTCACAAATGCAGAGCTATTCTCCCTGCCTTTACATTGACCAAACAAAAATCTCAAAGGCCACCTGCCCTGCTTGCTCAACTTGAGGCAACAGCTCAACTAATGTAGACCCCCAGGGACCCACCTGGACCGTTAATCTCACTAAAGTAATCTGATATCTCTGCCTATCTACTTTCTTAAAAGGAGCTCCTTCCAGGGAAATAAAGCATGTAAGCCGCTATCATATCTTTCCGTTCTTAACCCGGAAAACTGCCATGTTCCCTAAGAAGGGGATGCAGTTTAAATCCCGGCGGTCGGGATCCCGGCGTTCAGAATCCCGACGCTGGAATCCCGACCGCCGAAATCCTGACACTTTCTCCCTCCGTGTGTGTCCACGACACCCCTGGAGGGAGAATAAATTAGCAAGCCGAGCGTAGCGAGGCACCGGGCCCGCTGCGTGAAACCTCAAAACTCTTATCAAATTGTCTAAAAATACAGCCCAACCAGCTTTGGACAGATATACCCCGTCTGCTCTATACAGCTACTGCATTAACTCTCCTTTCCTTTGCACCAAGTCAACAGCATCACGTAAAACTCCTTTGCACATTATCTGACCAGAATAGAATGCAAAAAGGGCATTCCTGCATTAGTTAGATCAACTCCCGGCACATCTCACACCTTAAATCTAAAGAGGTCCTTGACGTGAGGTAATTTCCTCCTAAATGGACCAAGCGAAAAAGGGGGATCCCACAAGACACACTACCGACTCTAACAACACAGCCCTCAGACTTGTCCTACGACCAGTCCATCCAACCACAGCTAGTTCAGGAAATCGAACCAGGTCAGCAGTTAGCTGCGACCAGGACAACCAAAATATGTAGGAGTGACCTACAATCCATATATATGTAAGTAGAAATTAGGAGAAATATTGTATTAAATTGATGCTTGACATGTAGGGTACTATTTAATAGGATGCGATTTTTAGTAAGGTTCATTTTCCAAAATTGGGATTTAAAAAAAATAAAATAAAAATCAACTATTTCATGGGATGCGAATTTGTGGGTGAAAAGTGTGATACTGTATGGTGCAATTTTTATGTGGGGCATTAAATGATCCGCTGTCCTCTTCTATATGTAGAATCCATTTTGGTTCCTGTGGAAAGAAATCCCACTTGTTTCTTCGCTCCGCAGGAACACTGTACATACAGTGCAATCTTATGTTTACATCTGTGGCTCCACCCACAGACCATAAGATAGGTCAGCCCACCAACCAATTATGATCGTAAAAAGTCCAATGCCCGCTCATTATTGGCTGGTAGGCAGGCCTCTGGTCTGTGGGTGGAATCTTAACCATGTAAGTGCACGACTATCCCGCAGTATAAAAATGCAGAACAAAGGCAATAAGTAAGCTGCTTTTACAGCTCTGTTTCTTTGTTCTAATAAGAATTGATTCCACCGGTCCCATGTAGCCATGTAGGCGGAGAACATAGCAGGCACCAAATCCTGATAAGCTAAGCCCTCCAAGTCAGCCGGATGACCTGCCACACTTAAGGGGGACACTCATAAGCAACTGCATCGGTGCAGGGAGCAACACAAAGAAAATGAGCCCAGTCAAAATAGGAGAAGGTGTCTGCAATATTGTAACTACCAGGGACATGCTCCACGACCACCTGTATAGATATGTTGTTCTCAAGACATATCAACACTATCTGTGCCAGCAATCTTACAGGAACCGGAAGAGAGGTGGATTTTTGTTGATTAATGGCAAAAACAACCCCCAAATTATCACACCAAAATAATACCTCACGATTTTGTAGCATTTCACACCACAACTCAAGGGCCAACATAATACAAAAAAGCTCCAACAGGAGCATTTTCCCATCTAGCCTTCTATCCAATCCATTGGCCACCGTGCTATGCATCATTTACCTGCAAAATACTCGCCAAAACCTGATTACCCTTTAGCATCCATGAAGAGTTCCAAAACCGTATTTGAAGGAGCCACCTCTCTCCAGATACAAACAACATTAAAATGCCTCAAGAACTCATCTTAAATTAACAAGTCCCTACGGATCTCTGCTGATAAATGCAAAAATGGTGAGATCGCCGCAGCTCCACCGTTGCTCTCTTAAGCTTCCTGCAAAAAACGTTGCCCATCGGAATTACTCTGCAAGCAAAGTTAAATAAGCCTAATATTGACTGTTCGGATCTGGATACCTCTGCCAAAATATAAGACCCTTCCCATCATCATAACTTTTGCTTATAACCTGGCCATCTGTACTATATATTGCATTTTCTTGAAGACCTTCCCCATAAATGGTTTCTGTTGATAGATCTACAGTGTTTAGATATACAGTCAATGGGTCCTCCCCAAAAGGTCAACTTGAAAAAAGTAGACACATGACAAGGTCAACATGGTTTTTCACAATTTTTTATCATTTTTTGGACTCTTTCATACTATGCAATTGGAATGGAATGCAATTGAGAATAGTAAAGTGCCCAAAGTGCAAATGAAGTGAGCCATGTCAGGGTACGCTTTACACCAATTGGGGGTCCTTTTCAACACTGACACCAAAAACTAATTTCCAACTTTTCATGTGTCTACCTTTGTGATGTTGAGCTTTTGACCCTGTAGACTTATTGCATGTCAATCTTTTATGGTAGACCTATTGACTGTCTATGTAGACACTGGTGTGATCCACACCACACTAGTAATCCACACCCACCCATAAAAACTTTAAATGTAAATGGAGGAATAAGATACATTAGGGGGATGTGGGACAATGGACTATAGTGGACCTTAAAGGAGACTGAGGAGGATGACCCTGTTTAGTAACAGTTACAAAATGTTTGAGTATTGGTCACAAAGGATTGGAATGAAGTGGTACAAGAGATATACTGTAGAAGTAATGGGGGAGTGTTATATGCAAACATGGGGTAATACATATAATGCTAGGAGGGCATGACCTTAGTGTGTAAGGGGGGATGGCGGTACGGCCTGAAGCAGATTCAGAAATAAAGTAGTATCACCTTGTGATACTGAATGTATGATTGCCATCACCTGTTGTGAAATGCCTTTCTTATCAATTAACCTGTTCAAAACAGGTGATGGCAATTATACATTACCAGGGAAGTCCAGGAAGAGAGCATTGGGTCCCTCCTGGAAAGGGTCATGTTGGGCGATATTGTAAAAGTTTATAGGAAATATATTACAATTGAAAAGTCTTCAATATAATTCAAACAGTTGATGAGTTTGTTAATAGATCCTCCTGGCTGAAACATATTCTGCATAAAGCTAGTCTCCATCTAAGAACAGCCAATAAGAGGACCACATGGATTTCTTAGATCTATACAAAGAACTATTGCTAAATGATCATATAGAGGACCCCATTCATCTGGTAACAAAGTCTATTTTGCAGTGCCCCAGAGGGTAACACCAAAAGCTGGGGGAACTGGGTGAGAACAGTCGCACAGGAAAAATCAGGAAGGAATTATTTATGGAGAGGACCCTCATCAATGGTGTAATGCCGAATATTATGCAAAACAAGAGGGTGTGCTATCACTGGACTTGTGACACTCCCTCTATTGTCACTCTCCCTGTCCCTGCTGCCACTCTCCCTGTCCCTGTTGTTACTCTCCCTGTCCCAGCTAACACTCTCCCCCTGTGTCCCTTTTGTCACTATTCCTGTGTCCATGCTGTCACTCTCCCTGGGTCCCTGCTGTTACTCTCTGTCCCTGCGTCCCCACTGTCACTCTTCCTGTGTCCAAGCTTTCAGTCTTCCTGTTCCTGCGTCACTTCTGTCACTATCCCTATCCCTTTGTCACTGCTGTCACTCTCCCTGTCATGTCACTCTCAATGTCCCTGTGTCTCTGCTGTCAATCTCCCTGCCCCTGCTTTCACTCTTCATGCCCCTGTGTGCCTGCTGCCACTCTCCCTGTCTCTGCTTTCATTCTACCTGTCACTGTGGGGGTTATTCTAGTCCATTCTTTCTGACAAAATCCTTCTTAGATGGACAAAACCATGTGCACTGCGGGTGGGGCAGATGTAACTTGTGCAGAGAGAATTAGATTTGGGTGGGGTTTTTCTTCAAAGTGAGATCTATATTGAAGTGTAAAATCATGCAGTCAGTATTTTCCCTGCACAGAAACAAAATAACTCACCCAAATCTAATTCTCTCTGCACATGTTACATCTGCCCCCCTGCAGTGCACATGGTTTTGTCCATCTAAGAAGGATTTTGTCAGAAAGAATGAACTAGAATAAACCCCTGTGTCCTTGTTATCACTCTCCCTCTACCTGTGTCTCTGATGCCCCTTTCCCTCCTATTACTGTCCATATGTCCCCGAATTTTGGCTCATACCATGTGGTATAATATGAATTTTGGCTCATACCATTAATGGTGAAGAATCCTCTTCTTAATTCAGTACAGAATTTATTTTCCTTGAGCCTCAGTACATGACCAAGTGTATAGCCCTGTTACTGAACAAATCAACTCCCAGTTCCTTATGATTCCTAATCCTGTATCTGAATAGACTGTACTAATCATAACACCTCTAAAACTCCATTTCTCCAGTGAAAACATACTCAGCATGGTTAGCCTATCTTTGTTTTTTAGTAATTTGTGACCTTTTACTAGTTTAGTTGCCCTTCTCTGTACCTGTTCCAATTAATTTCTGTCCTATTTAACCCCTTGAGTGGTAGGTTTTGCTGGGGCAGGACAAACCTAAAAGGGCAGGTTTGTCCTGCCCCAGCAAAACCAACCACAGTGGAAAGCCCTCCCTCCCTCACCTCTGCTCCGGCGTTAGTACGTCGGAGCTTCCCTGCCGCAGCTAGTATCCCCGCTGCCTTAGCCAACGGCCTGTCCCATTCAGCAATGATGTCAGCGGCAGGCTGGGGGATGTTCGCGGCAGCTCGGGAGGACTCGGGTGCCTGAGCGCTCCAGAGTCCCCCCGAACATCCCCGAGCCTGCCGCCAATGTCACTGCTATTAAATGTATGGAGGCAGGTGGCGGAGCGGTGTTAGAAGAGCTCCGGCGTGTGATTGCCGGAGCACAGGTGATGGAGGGTTAGGGGGGTGATTGGGGAGGGGGGGCTCTAGAAGTGCTGCGCCAGTGGTGCACACCTGGACACCACCTATTTCATATTTGTGGTATGCCCGGATATTTTCCGGGACAGCCCGCTGCGGCATACCACTCAAAGGGTTAAGGTGCAGTGCACAGCAATGAACAGTTTTCCAAGTGTGGTCTCACCACTGCCTTGTAAAGAGGCGGCACTATCACATTGACATCCCTTGAATCCATTCCCCTTTTAATGCATGCCAGTGTCCTGTTTGCTTTTGCTGTTGCACTTTAGCACTGTGCACTATTACCCAATTTATCATCTATGATGTCCTTCTCTACAGCAGAATTCCCTATTTTAACTCCATTTAGCCTATAAGTAGCTTGTTCATTTTTGTTCCCATAATGAATTACTCTACATTTTTCAACAGTAAACTGCATTTTCCACCTTTCCGCCCACTTTTCCAATTTAATTAAGTTGCTATGTAGTGTAATCACATCCTCTCCTGAGTTAATATCCTTACTCAACTTCATGTTGGCCGCAAATATTGCAAGCTTACTCTCTCTGTCACTACCTATATTATTAATGAATACATTAAATAAGGTGGGTTCCAATATTGTACCTTGAGGGACTCTACTCTGGACGTTACCCCATCTGGAATGTATGCTGCTTCTTTATGCCATTTACCACAACTCTCTGTCCCCGATTGTGCAACCAGTTTTTAATTCAATTACAAATTGTATCTCCTTCCCCTAAGTTACCTAGTTTTATTAAAAACCTCTTATGAGGCACCATGTCAAAAGCTTTAGCAACATATTTCCCTAAGACCAACCCCTACTGACTTCCTCATAGAAGCTAATTAAATTAGTCTGGCATGATCTATTTTTGATGAACCCAAGCTGAGCCTTACTTATCACCTTCTCCTGTTCTAAGAAATTTTGGATACTATCTCTTATTATTCCTTCTAATTTTTTTCCACAATGGATGTTAAGCTGACATCTATATTTTTCAGGGTTATGGGGGTTTTTTGGATGTAGATCCACAAACTGGTCTGCGCTATTGTTTGAGCAGCCCAATATGAGAGGTTACTGTGGGGATTTGCTGGGAAGCAGAATATATCGGGCGCTTGTTAAAATAATAAAGAGAATTTTGAAAAAATAGGGATTTTTTTGCTGCATGGAGTGGTAGGAGTGGGAGAGATAAAGTAAAGCGAATAAGTTGTTATAGAATAGTTGGTGAGATTTATTAGGGGTTAGGCAGAACAAGTGCTGTTTGCAAGAAGGAAGAAATATAATAAAGAATAAATGGAAAATAAATAAAAATAAAAAAATAATACAATAAAAATAAAAGTAAATTAAATTGAAATAAATAAAATAAATGGTACTTATGTATTATCTGGGCTCTTATGTTAAATGCACCCCATTTTTTCATACCCCTACTATCCAACTATGCATGGAGTTGATTTTATATAGTGTGGCGAGCGCAGCGAGCCACCGTGCCCGAAGCGTGAAACACGTTGGGTGTGTACTACAGGAGGTACCAGAAGAACCAGCAGAACCAGCCGAACCAGCCACTGCCGAGATCCACAGCCGCTGCTAGCCGCCGCTCTGCCGAGATCCAAGAAACCCGACAGAAGCCCGGCGCATACAAGCGCAGGACCACTGCCTCCTGGAGCGTCCATAAAAAACGGACCCCAGGCAGGACTAGTTAGGGTGAGTTAGACAAGCTGGACTGTTATCCTCCTTACTTATTCCTACAAGGGAATTGTAAACATGCCGTAATAGTCTTTTTATTTGTCTTTTTATTTGTTTAGTAATTTAATTTAATTTTATTTATTTTTATTTTTATTCACTTTTGCCTGTATTTATTTATTTTATTTATTTCAATTTAATTTACTTTTATTTTTATTTTATTATTTTTAATTTTTATTTTTATTTATTTTCCATTTATTCTTTATTCTATTTCTTCCTTCTTGCAAACAGCACTTGTTCTGCCTAACCCCTAATAAATCTCACCAACTATTCTATAACAACTTATTTGCATTACTTTATCTCTCCCACCCCTACCACTCCCTGCAGCAAAAAAACTCTATTTTTTCAAAATTATCTTTATTATTTTAACAAGCTCCCAATATATTCTGCTTCCCAGCAAATCCCCACAATTTTCAGGGTTAGTTTTGCTACCTTTCTTCCATATTCGTACTTTGTTGGCTATACGCCACCCGCTTGGTACCGTCCCTGAGTTTATTGATCAATTAAATATCAGATATAATGGTAGTGCTATGACACTATATAGGGTATATTTCGTTCGGGCCAGGAGATGTGTTACTATTTTGGTAATAGATTGTTACTATTTTGTAATCTATTTTTGACTATAACATACAGATGGGTCTTCTCCCATCTTGGCAGGGGATGGCGCTGGCGTCGCCAGCCGCCATCCCCCGCCAGCGCCATGGCGATGGTGAGAAGGGGACGCGCGCGCACGAGAGGCGCGCGCGTCCCCTTCCGACGGCGCTTCCATCCGTTCCCCCGGGTCCCCGCCGGCTTGCCGGCGGTAACCCGGGGTCCCCGCCGCCTGCCCGCACCCCCCCCTAACCCCCCCTAACCCTGTCCGTCTCCCTGAGGCGGAGACGGACGGGGTTTCCGTCGCGCCAGCGACGGAGACTGAGACGCGCGTGCGCGTGAGACGCACGCGCGTCTCAGTCTCCTCGCTGGCGTGGCTGCTGGCGGATCGCCAGCGCGTACGTTCTGGCGACCCGCCAGCAAGGACGGCAATAGTAACATACTGTACCAAAGCAAAAGTTGCTTATGTTTTAGTGGGTCAATATTTTCCTTCCTTAACCATTTCCGCTCATATAACTGTAGAATTTTTGGGGATTAGATTTGCTATATGCAGCTATTTTACATTCTGTCTGTGAAAAGCACATGAGGGAAGATGGAGCGGGCAACTGGAAAACGGGTGTTTTTGGTTAGAAATAGCTGTAAATATTATTTGATAAATGGGCATCTCAATTTTTACTGCATCTCCTCTTGTATTAGAGTATTAATACTTAAGCCGAGGTTATCACTAAACAACCTGACATATTTTCCTCGCTTGTAGCAGTAAAGAGATAACTGATCTCTTAAATATGTTTTTCAATTTGTAGTCACATTATTGGCTGAATAATATTACTTTTATTTTTCTTACTGTTTATGTACTTAAAACATGTTTTGGGATTAGACTTGCTATTATGGCACTCTGTTCTTCAGCTTTAATCATTGCTAACCTGATTTCCTCTTTATATATTTTGCTGCATCCTTTCCATAATGCAGTTTCAATCCCATCTAATTTAATGTCCCGTCCCCCCACACTTATCACATCTAATATTTTCTTAGTAACAATGGTTGCATTTACTTTCTAGATTAGTTATCCCTATACCATATTTATTTGCAACAGATTTTATGGTACTCTTTACCTAGCACGACGCCCGCGATTGGCATCGTGGTCATCGGGGGTAAAAAATCGCGGGCATTGCATGCACTAAAAAAACGGGTGCGACGCGATGCCCGCGATTTCCCATAGGGATCAATGTTAAAAGTGTCAATGGACGCGATTTTTGTGTTCAATGCCTCAATGCCCGCGATTTGTCCATAGGAAACAATGTTAAATGGGCCACAGAGCCCTAATAGTCCCCCTGAAGTCTGAAATGGCCCCCGCAATTGTTAACGCCACCCCACGATCAACGTGAACCCGAAGCGTGGTGAGCGCAGCGAGCCCGCGAGGGGCGGCTGTACGCGTCCTCCGACCTTTTCATACCGCCACTATCCACGTCGGCGTGGAGTTGAGAATAGAATAGTGTGGCGAGCGCAGCGAGCCACCGAGCCCGAAGCGTGGCGAGCGCAGCGTGCCCCGCGAGGGGACGCGGACACCTGTGAAGCCCGTGAAGGGACGCGTTTACCTGTGAAGGTATCCGCGTCCGCTCGCCACGCTTCGGGCTCGGTGGCTCGCTGCGCTCGCCACACTATTCTATTCTCAACTCCAAGCCGACGTGGATAGTGGGGGTATGAAAAGGTCGGAGGATGCGTACCGCTGCGCTCGCCACGCTTCGGGTTCACATTGATCGTGGGGTGGCGTTAACAATTGTGGGGGCCATTTCAGACTTCAGGGGGACTATTTGGGCTCTGTGGCCCATTTAACATTGTTTCCTATGGAAAAATCGCGGGCATTGAGGCATTGAACACTAAAATCGCGTCCATTGACACTTTTAACATTGTTCCCTATGGGAAATCGCGGGCATCGCGGCCATCGCATCGCACCCGTTTTTTAGTGCATGCGATGGCCGCGATGCCCGCGATGGGCGCCGTGCTAGGTAAAGAGTACCGATTTTATTTATTAATAAAAAAATACTTATTTAAGAATACTCCTTCCAAGGCCGGTGCTACCACTAGGCAGCTTTAGGCAGCTGCCTAGGGCGCCAGCCACTGGAGGGCGCCCCCTCAGCCCAACATTCAAATATACTATATTCTTTTTGTCACAGGACTTATGATTGGCCGCCACTTTTCTCCAGCTCTATTCTTTTTTTTAAGGCTTTTTTAATCAGTTTTTAGGGAAATGAGGTGCAGGCAGCAGCCGCCCATCTCTGAACCAGCAATAGCGCGAACACTGCTATTGGCATCATAGAGCTGGTGGCAGCATTAGGGGAAAGCTCTTCCCCGCCAGCAGCAGCAGAAGCAGGCAAACATGGCACTGGGAGCCACTGGGAGAAAGTGTCCGCAGCAGGAGCCGCGGTAAGTAATTAGCAGCGGGAGCCGCGGGGAGGAATTAGCAGCAGGAGCCGTGGGGAGAAGGAGCCAGCAGCGGGAGTCAGCAGTGGAGTGCAGTAACCGTCCCCACTGTCCTGGCCTGCAGTGCGCTATTTTGTGATACAGCACCCGCAGTAGTGGCTGTCTGCAGTCACTCTCCAGGGAAGTTAAAGTTATCACAGTGTGCCGGGTGCCCTGGCTGGGGAGAAGGGGGAAATGCATATATGAATGAATCAATGTATGCAGTGTATGGTAGTATGTATGAGTGAGGCATTATATGTATGTATGGGGACAGTCACTACATGTAGATGCTGATATTAACTGTCTTTGTTCACTTTCACTAATTCTTTCAAATGTGCTGGTGGTACCTGTGATCAGGGCCGGTGCAAGCCCCCGCCCTCCCCAGGCAAAGCCCCCCGTGCCGCCCGGCGGACGATACTGCGGGGGGGGGTTCGGCGGGTGCGTTACGGCACGGAGGCGGGAGTGTGTGCGGGCGATAGTGGGGGATGTTGGTTCGGCGGGTGCGTTACGGCACGGGGGGGGGTGTGCGGCCGATACTTCCGCACTGAAATTCCCCCAGCGGGGAGCAGGAAGCGGGCGGCGCAGAGGGGGCAGCGTTAATTAACGGGTGGGATGGGGGTCGGGAAGGGGAGAGGGAGGAGGATGACATACTCACCTGCTCCCTCTCTATGGTACCTCGGCGGTTCAGTACCGCCCTCCAGTGGCCGGCGCCCTAGGCAAATGCCTAGTCCTGCCTAGTGGTGGCGCCGGCCCTGCCTGTGATCGTATCCCCTCCCTAACTCACTGCATCTCTCTCTATCCCTTCTCTACCTCCCATATCTCTCTATCCCTTCTCTACCTCCCATATCTCTCTATCCCTTCTCTACCTCCCATATCTCTCTATCCCTTCTCTACCTCCCATATCTCTCTATCCCTTCTCTACCTCCCATACCTCTCTATTCCCTCCCTGCAGCCATGTGTCTCTTTATCAACTCCCTGCCACCCAGTGCCTATTTCCTCACTAACACCCCACCCACTTGATCCCCTCCCTACCACCCTGCTCCTCCCTATGGCCTTCCTACTGCCCTGCGCCTATCTCTATGCCCTCCCTACCACCATACACGTCTCCATCCCCTCCCTACTGCCCTACTTCTCTTTGTCCCCTTCCTTTCATCCTGCTCCTCTCTAACCCCTCCCTACCACCCTGTGCCTCTCTATACCACCCTCCTTCCACCCTCCGCCTATATATATATGCCACCTTCCTACTACCCTGTGTCTCTCTGTCCCCTCCCTGCTGCCATATGTCTTGCCTCTCCATCATCCTGCAGCCCCTCCAGAATGACTTGTATTATTTCACAGTCCATCGTTTAAGGTTTGAACCTGGGTATTTTTTTTTTATATTTTTTAATACGTTTACGGTATACATATATGACACAGACTATGCACTTTCTCCTGAGTGGGAAAGTAGGTAATTAGTGTGTGTGTGTGTGTGTGTGTGTGTGTGTGTGGGGGGGGGGGGGGTTGTGTGCAGTTTTGCCTAGGGCGCCAAGAAACCTCACACCGGCCCTGACTCCTTCCTACACACTCCTTCTCATATCCCACACTGCACTAATTTTTTAAGACTTACTCGCCGGGGTCTCGATATGAAAGTAGCAGCACCTCTGAAATTGCAGGAAAAATGATGCGGAGGCAAGTGCTCAAACTCTACTGCTCTATATGTGGGTGGGCACTGCTCCTGGCAGAGCAGGGGGGGGGGGCGCGCTGGCCAGAGCTGCACACGGCCTCCTCCTCTCTTAAAGTGCTTCTGGTTTAAATTTTTCTTTAGGACAAGTACATGGTAAATATGGATAGTTGCCTCAGGGAACAGGACATCAGGTTGGCAGAGGTTTATATATTCCAAGAAAGGCACATGAGGAGAGAGGGCCCTGCTCATGAGAGCTTTCATTGTAAAGGGGGAGGGTTAGACAGACAGGGGTGACACAGAAGGGGAACAAGTGAGCATAAACAGAAGGATGATAGATGGTCAGGTTTTATGCAGGAGGGTGGGAAGAGGTCAGCTTATTCTTTGATATTTTAAGTCTAAAAAGCGCTGGGTCATCCAAGAGTAGATAGCAGAAAGACAGTTGGAGATATGAGTGAGGATAGAAGGAGAGAGATCAGGAAAGGAGTGGTAGATTTCAGTATTATCAGCATAGATGTGATAGTGGAAGTCGAGTGAGCAAATGAGCTCACCCAGAGAGGACATGTAGAGATAGAGAAGAAGAGGAGCAAGAATAAAATGGGTACTTATATGTTAGACATGGATAGTGGGGGTATGAGCGTACTAACTGTAGTTGGCGACCAACTAACATATAAGTACCATAAAATGTTAGGGGACAACTACTATCAATGGAAGAGCAGGAGAGGTGAAGTCATTAGAGGTACAGCTGTGCATTTTCAAAACTGACAGTGCAAATACAAGCATTAACAGTGATATTCAAAGTTTAGCAGATGTAAAAATGGTGATATTATGGCTGAATAGCCAGATTAAGCAGCCAGGCCCAGGAGTAGTATGTTGTGAGTATGAAACAGTCCTTTGGTTTTCTGAGTTGCTGTTGTTGTCTGTCCTTCTATTTCACTTCGGTACCAAGATAGTCTACCAAGTTGGTTGTCAGTTTCTTTCAGTTTCTGTCCAGTTTCAGTCCAGGCTGAAGTTATGTAAGATAAAGTGAGGGCCGCATAGGCTTGAGGGAATTTAAGAGCCGGTGAATTTGATGGTTGTAATGAAAGATATAGAAGTCAGTTAAAAATGCCCAGGGGAAATAACAGGTTGAATGGCAGCTAGAGCTGCCAATCAGGTAGAATAGGGGCGTTAGCTTAGAGAGGGGTATATTAGGGATACTGGCCAGGAAGTTCTTCCTCTTTGAGTCTGGATCCCCACCCTCCCTATCCCTTTTCTTCTGTGCTACCTGGCCTCTTGGCCATTCACCAAATTGGAAAATTTGATTCTATAGCTTTAATTATAAATAGGCGAGAAGGCGCTCTCGACCAGTAGTCAGGTGGGGTGTCAGGTGGTCTGTGCGGTATTGCCCCCCCCCCCCTTTGCCAGGATGGAGGGCGAGTCCCAGGCTCCAGCGGTGGGATGTTGGACACTTCATGGAAGGTCCGCGCCAGGCCATAGAAGGGGTGGTATATCCGTCACAGCACGGGCTGTACCCCACAAGGAGGGGTGTTGTCAGATTGGGGCGTTTCGGTCACTACAATGAGCAACACCCGAGATGACTGGTGCTGGTCTCAAGTGCTTTCTTTTGCCATCCCTTAGACAAATATGGGTCATACCATTACAATAAATATTCATGACCTTTTAAACTTATGCAGTGGTTGTCCATGTCGTTATTTATACAATAAGGTGTCTGTGTTATTATTTCTAGGCATAAGAGTTAAGTAAAGGTCTAGGCCAAACAGCATAATTCATTAGGCGCCTTATTGTTCTCTATCTACTTAAAAATATTCCTACTTTAAAATCTGAGAAAATATCAATAGTCAGCTTTCAATAGTCACCCAAGACCATAGTCAGCCTTCTATCCTCTAAATAAGTAGACCCACACAAGCTGTTTGCAAGTTCATTGATTGAGACCCCACCCAGCCAGTGCCCCTTTCCTATTAGCAATAAAACTAAGATAAACAATTGGTAAGCCACTAATCAATTCTAACTGACTTTAAATCTTAAAAATACATTTGCACAATTACCTATGATATTGCAGTATGCAAAACAGAGCGGTGCTGGCAACAATATGTATTGGTTTCCTCCCAAAATGGTGCATGGGTGTTGGAATGCTTCATTTGGCAGACAAACAAACATACCAGCTAATTTTATATTTTAGATTACAGAAATCCATACACAGACCTACCCCACCTTTCCTATTTCCAAAAATAATAAGAGGTGATATCATGCCACATAGAAAAACGAAAATGCATATTCTCCATAGTACGAACTGCTATCAGACTCTGCCATCTAACATATAGAAAAATGAAGGTGTTTAGCATTATTTTTGTCCCCAAAAAAGCCAGGTGCTGGTTGCAGAAGTACAGATGAAAAAAATCTTGATGCTCTCCTGTATTTCCGAAACCAGCATGCGGCTGGTCCTGGTTACAAAAATAGGGGACCTCCATATTTTTTATAAACAACACTGGGGTCCAATAGCTAGTGGTGTAATGCAAAAGCTGGGGGAATCATTTTCTACAAGTTCCACCGACCAAAGCATGAACACCCTGGCTAGGCCCCTCCAGGGCACCCACAGCATGGGCTAAGCCCCGGTGCTGTCCACAGCGCCTCTGGGTGATGGGTGCCAGGCTGATGTCTAAAGTGTTAATAAAAAGGATATAAAAAAGGTATTGTTTTTTGTTGTAGAATTGCAAGCCCCAGCAAGCCTCCCCTGCATGCTGGAACTTGGAGAACCACAAGTGGGGCAATAATGGGCTTGTAGTCCCACCACAGAACCAATACTCAAATAAAGCACACACACCAATTAAAACACCTCTGGGTACATTTTGGATACCCTGAGACTTAAGTCTGCATCTCTGAACACCTATTTTGCCTCATTGCCGCCTCCTCTCTCTTCTACATAGTCCTCCTGCGGTCACACACTCATTCAGGAGTGCATGCAGGAACACTACCAGCTAGGTGGATGTCGAGGACCAGGAGACAGCTGCCCATAGATCATAGCAGTAGGGGCATCAACTGCAATAATTACTGCTGCCACACACAAGGCCGGGACCAAGTTAGAAAGAAGCCGCTCGAGGAGCAGTAAAGCAGCCGCCAGCTCATTAATCATCCAATGCGGCACTATCTTCAGGAAAAAGTAAGTTCATCCCCACACTACTAAGCACAGTGGTAGTGCTCTCACCTCCCCTCCTCCCCCACAGTGTTTAAAATGAGTCTTACTGCAACCTCAGCTGTAATGCTGCCCACACACGATGCGAGGGACAGGTGTAATTTGTTGCACTCTCCTGCGCACATAACATCACACAGCACATAAAGTATGTTCTGCCCATACTTATTGAACTAGACTGCATCACATCCAGTGGCGGCTCCTACCATTTTGGGGGAGGGGGCTGCTGAAATGCAGGCCCCCCTCCACTCTAATACCCGCACTGGCCTTCACGGTCCCAGAGTGAGGGAACACCTCTCAATGGGACTGCCTTGAGTGACTGGCAGATCGGACTTCTAATAGGAAGTCACTGCCAGTCACATTGAAGCGAGAGCAGTCTCGCAGACTGCATCTGGCTTCACTTTAGTCAGAGACAGTGGCAGATTTTACCTGGGGGGCTGCAGCCCATAGGTAAAAACTGCCACTTATCATATCTAGTTCAAAATGCAAAGAACTTATCGATCTGTGTATGGGCGGTATAAGTACTGTTTTTTTAGTTTATTTGGCTTATTTTGGAACCCTTTGTATTTCATTGTACCACCTTTTTTTGCTATTGCCACATGAGTTAGCCCAGCATGGAGGTGTGCCCTAGCTTGCCCAAAGAGCTTGCCCGAAGAGCTGCTGACTGTAGCTTTGGGTGCAGACTGCCATATTGCAGCCGTGGTGCTGCTGGCCACTGGAGTATCAGGACTGGAAGACAGAGTAAGTCGGATGGTATACGGGAGTAAGGCAGCACAATGTACTTCCACAGGGTTATTACTCCGCGGGTACAGGCTTTCTTTTTTACTCCTCCTGGTGGTGCAAGCACTGATGCGCCTCCATGACAGTGAAATCAGTGTCTCTGGTGCCATTTTCCTTCTCCTGCCTCCTCCTCCTGTTGGCTTGCCCTCTGAATTGTTTACCAGGATTTTCTTCTGTGTACATATTTCTGGTTAGTAATGCTACTTTCCCAGTGCAGACCAGTTTAAAGTACTGGTAATCTTAAATGGTATTTAAAACGGTATTAGCATTCCCACCGCAGCAGATTACCGTTTTAAATACCATTTAAGTACCATTCCCATTGCAGTGAACCGTGTAAAATGTAGAGTGCCTAACCCACCCCAGTGTAAAGAGTGCCTAATCCCTCCCCCCCAAGTGTGAAGAGTGCCTAACCCCCGTACCTGCCCTGTGCCCCCACCTCCCCTCCCCTTGTACTTACCTGCACGGGGATGCAGGGCAGTGGGGAGGCAGCGGGGGTCCATGCAGGGTACAGGCAGTCCCAGTGCCTGATGAGAACTAGTAGTTCTCACTTTGCGCATATGTAATGAGTGCACGTGCATAATAATGAGCCGCTCATTACATATACGCACTGGGACTGCCTGGAGGCTAAATAACGTTTAAGAGCCATTCCCACTGCCTCTTAAACGTTATTTTAACGTGTAGGACTCTGCTTTAAAAACGGGTTGAAATACCATTTAGCTTTAAACGGTATTTCAACTCTGGCACTTTCCCACTGCAGCCTTAAAACGGTAAATTGCACTGAAAATCGGCAATTTACAGTTTTTTAGCTGCAGTGGCAAAGGGGCATAAAAGTGCTTATAAATTGCTTTAATATTTTTAACTGTTTGCACTGGGAGCCAAATAGTCTAGAAACACCCCTGAGTGGACTTAACCTACGTGATTTAGGTATTGGTTCTGTGGTGGGACTACAAGTCCCTGCGGGCCCATTAATGCTCTGCATGCTGGGACTTGTGGTTCTCCAACCCCTTGGGTTCCCCACTTACCCAGGGACCCAGCCAGGGCTGACCATGCTTTGGCCGGGGAATTGTAGTAAAAGTTTCTGCTGGCTACTGGAGCCCGATACTGGCTATAAATATATTGGGGACTCATACTCTTTTTGTCCCCTGTATTTTTGATACCAGGACTAGCCCAAAATGGGTCCCCCACCACGAGCAAAACCAGCCCAGTGCTGATTGCAGAAATACCAGGGGGGGGGGGATGTTTGCCCTGTATTTCTGAAACTAGAACCACTGGGCTGGTTATGCTCGTGGTGGGGGACCCATGCCAGGTTTTTACATTTTTTTTGTTATTTTTCTTAGTTTTACACAGAAAAGCCTGCACAAATCTATCTGATTCATGCAGGCTTCATCAAAATAGTACACCGACTTTGGCTTATACAGTAGTAAATCAGAAGATGCGGCATTCCCAGCCTTATTTAAAATCAAATCGGTATGAATGGGTGCATTTGTACTCATTCGATATTAGTAAATTTCACCCTTTGCCTTCTAGTTATAGCAATATATTCTTATTTATCTGCATATTTTCTGTATTGTTTTTTTCTCTCTGAAACCTCAACAAAAACATCCCCATCTGTGCCCATTCTCTCCTTTCATTTTAATGTAATTATGGAATCTCGCATAAAATATGTCACTAAATTCTACTAACCTTTGCCTTCTATAACAATATAAAAAAAATAGTTAAAATGAGTGAAATTTTTCATCTTTTATAGTGTATAATTCCAGAAAATATTCTGATCCTATTTAAAAAAATAACCTCATCCACATCAATTAAATTTTGTTCAGGATGGACAATAAGTGTGTTTGTAAAAAGACTACATCTGAGCATGTGGTTATCTGTCAACTGTGCTAATGAAGATGGAAGATATGAATACATGACCAGACTTAAGCATAAAGACCAATACAAACATGCATATACTGTACATATGCATACCAAACCAAAACCAAATTGCCATATTGGTGAAGGAAGCAACTTGTTATTGTTGCTGTTCAGATTAAAAATTGAAGAGAAATTAATTGAATGTATTGCCCATTTTACACTAAAAGCTGGGTCGCACTCGGGTGATACCTGGATTTTGACCCCTTTTACACTGTGATGTCACTGTAGACAGGGCGTGAGCCAGTGCTGGGAGATGAGCATCTCCCAGTCTTGGCTTCTCCATTACAAGTGAACGGTTCCCGGGTTTCGATTAAATCGCCTGCAAACCCGGGTATTTGCGCACTCCCGTGCAAAAACCCAGGTTATTAGACCTGGTGTAAAAGGGCTATAGTTTTGTCAGGTTTCAAATGCAAAGAGAAGCTTTCAAAATATAAAATAATAAATAAACATGTATAGAATGTGAGAAGTATAGTATATTACACTGGTGTATTTCAGAAAGTTGATGGTGTTCACTGTATGATTTGGGTCTCCCAGAATTGAATCTCCAAAACTTTGAGAAGAAAAAACTAAAACTGCTTGTCTGTGATTTGTGTATTATACAGGGGTTAAAGTGGGAATGCAGTGAAACAGTTCCCGCACCTCTAATGGTGAGGAGGAACATTTTAACCTCCACATTGGCCCTGCACAGTAATTCTCACAGAAAAGCATTCTAGTTGGGGATGGCAAAAACCCTATCACTGGCCCTGCCTCTGCCTAATTTTGAGGGGGGGGGGGGGGGAGGGGGGTAATTAGGTGGCACAGAGAAATGCGTTCCCCCACCTCTGCGTGATCACTTTGAGCCCTGGTAGTATATGAATGTTAACTTGGTAAACAAATAATTAAATTGCAAAATGCAGTTCTGCAGTTGATTCATGTCTGTGTTTTATATACATAACAATTCTGCCAGTATCATTCACTCTGTGGATACCATTTATATTCTTTTATGAGTGCAAAGCTATAGTGGTGGTGGAAAAGTTATGGTTAGGCTCAGGCTCCAGGTAAGGGAGGGTTAGGCAGATGTAAGGGAAGGTTGGGGTTAGGTGGTGTAGGAAAAAGGTAAGTATTCTTACCAGACCCCTGTCAGGATTTTCTCTTTCAGGATGCCAGCATCAGTATTATGACCATTGCTGGTCATACATATTTAGTTCCTGGGCAAATGCAGCACCCACAATAAAAAACCCAGCTGGCATCACACAGTCAATGAAAACCATAGAAAATGCTGCTGGGAAAAAACTGTCAGCCTATGCCATTGGGATACCACTGCATTACACAGCAGGCAATGACCACAGCATCCACCTGGACCAGCAAACATGCTCTTACAGCACTTTGTTAGGGGTGCCCAGACCTCAGGATACACCACTGCTTTTCAAGAAAGTAACATGTTAATATGTAAGAAATGTAACAATGTAACAGTAAGAGGAACTGTGTAACACTAAAAAAATAAGGCTAATAATTGAAATTAACTTTTAAATGATAGTATAGTCTTGAATAGACTGGGAAGACTTTGGGGCAGTTGGCCACCTTTCCATGTATTGCAATATTAGAACATGATCTTTTTTCTTCTTTAAACAGTGTGAGTACATCGCACTGCAAATATAGTACAGTGAAGCGTGTATTGTCTTTGTTTATATTTACGTAGCTATAATACACAAGCAAATACAAATACATTTGGTAAAATGAACATACATGCAAAGACTCAGATATACAAGCATATTTGAAAACTGCTTTAATTTATGGTCAGCAAATTGTTAAATTGAGAAAAAAAATATATTAATCCTAGCTTGCTGCTGGGAAAGGAGCATTGCAATTGAATTTGAGGGCTGTGATAGTTACAGAGTCTGACATGACGCTGAAACTATTGTGTTTGAAATTGGATTTGTATATTATTGCTTTCTAAATTGCATGCCGCTTCAGCAGAATCTCCTCTTGATGTTTGTTTATGGAGCTCGGGATTAATAAGCAAACGCAGGCGCACGCAGGCAGCTGCTAATTAGCTGGAGCGAAGAAAGGCTGGGAAGCTCTAGAGATGGGAGGCCTGGATTGCTCGCTTAGGGAGAAAAGGATGAGCGAACGAGCATGGCCCAAGAGTGCTGTGCTCCTCTTAATGATGGGATTAATAGGGGCTTTTCTGGAAAAAGGGCTGTGCAGGATTGTGATAATGGAACTTGAGATAGGATTAAACAATGTAATTATCTTGGACAATTATGTTGGGAGATTGTGGCAAGGACAAGCATCACCCAGTGTGTGAATATAATACATGTGTGCAAGGCTGGTCATTTTCACAAATCTGGGCCCAGTAAGCAAAATGTATTATATGATTAAATACTAATAGTTACAGCTGTGGATAAACTGTAGATACCTTCAGCCCTGAAAAATAATGGTCGTATCCTTTTTTTCTCATTGAGAATGTTTTAGACGTTTTCGTGGGGGTCCAGGGGCAAGCACAGTATTTCTGGATGGGTGTTTCCAAATTTGTGATTTTAGAGTGATTGATACCAGACCAGGCAAGATGCATAATTAGCATGTAACAAGCTATAGTCTGCCCCAAACAAAGTGAATAGAGTACTGTACATCAGAAGGGTATGGGTCATAGGGTTGACAAGAGGAAGGTCCACATGCATTGGGATGACCACTGAAGGTCGACATGCATCAAGGTCGACATGCATCAAGGTCGACATGTCTGAAGGTCGACATTAGGGTGACCAACTCATCCCTTTAATCCGGGACACATATTAATTACACAGGTTCTGGGGCAGTTTAAAACCAGGTGAAATGGAGTCTTGAGGTGTGGCAGTTTAAAACCAGGTGAAAGCCAGCCACAGAACCTGTGTAATTAATACCCCTTTTACACCGCCGAAAAATTCGGGTCAGCGGCGGGTCAGACCCGGATCTTCGGCGGTGTAAATGGGGTCAAGCCGTGTCCATTTACACGGGTCCTCTACCCAGGTCCTGACCTGGGTAGAACACGGTTAGGACCCGTGTAGAGGCCGGTGTAAATGGTCCCGCTGCGGGTTGAGGCACCCGCAGCGGGTCCGTGCATGGCATGCAGTGCTGGGGAAGCTGCTTCAGGGGGGTGATGATTTGCAGGGGGGGGGGGGGGGTGTGATTTGACGCTGCAGGGGCGGTGATAATGGGCAGGGGGGGTGAGGCTGCTTCAGGGGTGTGTGTGATTTGATGCTGCAGGGATGGTGATAATGTGCAGGGGGGGGTGATGCTGCTTCAGGGAGGTGGTGATGCTGCTTCAGGGGGGTGATTATGTGCAGGTGGGGGTGCTGCTGCTGCTAGGGGGTGATGATGTGCAGGGGGGGTTGATGTGATGCTGCAGGGAGGGCGGGTGATGATGTGCAGGGAAGGTTATGTGGTGCTGTTGCTGCAGGCCATTTGTAATGACAAGGCAGGGCTGACACAGGTCCAGTGTAAATGGTGCAGACCCTGGTCCGACCCAGGTCGAAATGCTGTGTAAATGGGTTAGGAATCAGGGTCCGACCCTGGAAACATCCGTGTTCAAAGACCAGGGTCCGACCAGGGGTTTTGGTGTAAAAGGGGTATAATATGTGTCCCGGATTAAAGGGATGAGTTGGTCACCCTAGTCAACATGGTCATTAGGTTGACAAACGCATATTGTAGTTCTTTTGTAGTCCAAATCTTATATATGTTATGAGAATACCATGGATTTCTATTAACGGTTCCCACCATAGGCAGCAATGTAACATTTTTGACATTGCCGCCTATGGAGGGAGCCGCTAATATATCCTGACCGCAAAGTCAAGTGGGGCAAACAACATACTTGGCCCCACTTGACTTTGCTGTCAGGATCAATTAGCGGCTCCCTCCATAGATGCGTCTATTTGTGGGAACTGCTAAGAGAAACCCATGTTATTCTCATAACATGGATGCCTATGGAGCTGCCCATAGTCAATCAGGTATGGAGCATCCCCAGAGCTCTGCACCTGACTGGCTGAGGGGGGCAGGAACAAACCCCTCATTTTCTGGGAGAAGAAACACTTGGTGCTCCTAGGTCTGCTTTGGTGCCGGGAATGGGCGGATTTACGGGGGGCACCCGAGCACATGCCCCCCTGTCATTTCTGACACCCCCCCCAGACATGCAGGGCTGCTCTTGGTAACCGGGACAGCCACCGCCACTGCACTGACAGCAGGGCAAAGAGCCGGGGGCTGCCCGGCTATATTCCCAGCCCTGCATGTCCCGGACTACCGGCTATCTCACGCTGCGCGGCACAGCAGTGACATCCCCCGACTCTCTGATGTTTATAGAAATAATGGCGTGGGATAGCAAACTTAGACACCAATTGTTCAAAGGAGTGTAGTATCCCATCCTGGAAAAGATGACCAATCTCAGAGACCCCAAAAGGCGTCCAGTCCGGACCAGCCCTTAGTTTGTGTAGTTCAGGAAAGTCCCAGATTGGGGAGCAGGAGTCAAGCACTGGGTTGCCCAATATGACCCCCACCGCCAACCACACTCTGCGAGCCTGCTGCAGAAGGGGGGGGAAGTACGACCAGGGGAGTTCGAGCTAATAAAAATTGCAAAGGTGAGAAAAGTAGACCCACCTTACTTAAGAGAGCAATAGGTAAATTCCCATATTCCACAGGCGCGACCCACTCCGCTAACTGAGCCAATTGGGCCGCTAAGTAGTATAATCGCAGATCAGGAGGCACCAGACCTCCGTCATATCGGGACCTGCATAAAGTTTTTGCCGCTATCCGTGAACGTTTGCCGCCCCAAATAAAGGAGACAATGTATCGGGTGATAAGTTTAAATTGGGAAACTGGGATGTACACAGGGGAATTTTGAAGGATATATAAAAATTTAGGCTGGACAATCATTTTAATTAGGTTCACTCTACCAGTAACCAATAGAGGAAGCGTCTGCCAAACACGGGTCTTTTGGCGTAATGAGTCAATCTGCGGGGTCAAATTCAGAGTTATAAAGTCAGAAGGGGAATGGGAGACCTGTATACCCAAATATTTAAATTGTGTACACCAGCGAAGAGGATAATTATATTGTGGGGGTTGCTGCATAGTGGAGAGCAAAGGGAATACAACCGACTTTTCCCAATTAATCATGGTAAGGAGTGCTGGCAGGGAGGAAGCCATGTTAGTCAAATACAGGATCATATCATCAGCATAAAGCCTGATTTTTTTCCACATTGCTCCCAATCCGAAAACCCTCAATCAATGGGGAAGCCCTAATATAGCATGCCAATGGTTCCACCGCAAGAGCAAAAAGCAGGGGAGACAGAGGGCACCCCTGCCTGGTTCCCCTTCCCAAGGCAAACGAGTCTGTTTTGTGAAACCATTAACCATTATCCTAGCGGCAGGGCCATAATATGGCAATATAACCCAGGCCAAAAAATTCGGTCCTATCCCAAATTTCCCTAAAACATCCTATAAATAGACCCACTCCACGGAGTCAAAAGCGCGGGCCGCATCCAGTGAGACTATGAACACATCGTCCATCTCCTCACCAGCCCACTGTAGATAGGTAAAAAGGCGGCGCAAGTTAAGAGTCGTTGATCTACCAGGCATAAAGCCGGTTTGGTCAGCATGCACCAATTCCAGTACAACCGCATTTAAACAATTTAGCCAGTATCTTAATATCAGTGGATAACAGGGAGATGGGTCGATATGAGTCGGGAGACAATAGGTCCTTGCCAGGTTTTGGAATTAGAACTATCAGCGCCTCCGCCATAGAGGGGGGTAGGGAACCCTGTTCCAGCAGGTTATTAAAAAGGGATAGCAATCTGGGGGCAAAGAACATTATATGGGTTTTATATAGTTCAATAGGGAGTCCGTCCACTCCCGGGGCCTTAGAATTAGGAAAGGCTTTTATTGCTACCTCTACCTCTTCCAGCGTAAGAGGGGCATCTAAAAAACATCTAGAGTCTGCACTCAAACTAGGAATAGTGATTCTATTCAGGTATTCAGTCAGTTCTGTATCAGTATACGTGACACGGGATCCATATACTCCCTTAAAATGATTATAAAAGGAGGTTGCCACTTGAAGGGTCCCAGTGTATATCACACCATCTTCTTGGCGTATACTGTGCACAACGGTGGGGGGAAGGTTCTCCCTGGCCAGATAAGCCAGAAATTTACCAGATCGGTCACCCTGAGTATAGAAGTCATGGGATTGAAACAGCAAACGTCTTTTAGATTTGTCCAGCAGCAACTCATTCCATTGTTTATGCACAATGAGCCACTCTACACGATCTACCGCAAGGCCAGAAGTCAAATATTTTTGTTCAAGCTCTGTACTCTGCCTCTCCAACTTAGCTTCAGCCCTGCGGCTAAAGACCTTTAACTGAGCGACATGGGAGATAAGGGAGCCACGTAGGAATGCTTTAAACGTGTCCCACACCAAAGGGGTAATATCTTCTACAGGGTTATTAGCAAAGAATTCCTCCCACATTGCCAGTAGCTCAGAGGCAGCTCCCATCTGTGTCAGCCAAAAAGGATTAAAGCGCCAAAATTTCGCTCCCCTAGGACACTCCAATTCCACTGAGAGATATACAGGGGAGTGATCCGAGACGCCCCGGGGTAAATACTCAGGTACATGTTTCCTAGCAGGGCGCCCACTACTCTATTTACGTAGTGGGCTATTCAGGGTAAGGAAATTGGATCGCATCGCATCGTATGCCCTTAATGGCATCCAATCAGATGAGATCCAATTTATTATCTTATCCTATCTTTTTAATGGGCTAAGTCAGAGAATACATTAAAAAGATAGAAATCGGATCGCATCGCATCGTATGCCCTTAATGGCATCCAATCAGATGAGATCCAATTTATTATCTTATCCTATCTTTTTAATGGGCTAAGTCAGAGAATACATTAAAAAGATAGGATAAGATAAAAAAATCGTATGGCATACAATGAGATGGGATCCAATTTTTTTTATCTTATCCTATCTTTTTAATGGTGAAAGCGCCTAAATACATGTGAAAGATAGGATGCCCCCCACTATCCACGCCACCCCGTAGCGTGGCGAGCACGGTTGACGCCACCCCGCCATCAACGTGAACCCGAAGCGTGGCGAGCGCAGCGAGCCCGCGAGGGGCGGCGGTACGCGTCCTCCGACCTTTTCATGCCCTACTATCCACTAGGGCGTGGAGTGAGAATAGAATAGTGTGGCGAGCGCAGCGAGCCACCGAGCCCGAAGCGTGGCGAGCGCAGCGAGCCCCGCGAGGGGACACGGATACCTTCACAGGTAAACGCGTCCCTTCGCGGGCTTCCCAGGTGTCCGCGTCGCCATGGACACCTGAGAAGCCCGCGAGGGGACGCGTATAACTGTGAAGGTATCCGCGTCCCCTCGCGGGGCTCTCTGTGCTCGCCACGCTTCGGGCTCGGTGGCTCGCTGCGCTCGCCACACTATTCTATTCTCACTCCACGCCCTAGTGGATAGTAGGGCATGAAAAGGTCGGAGGACGCGTACCGCCGCCCCTCGCGGGCTCGCTGCGCTCGCCACGCTTCGGGTTCACGTTGATGGCGGGGTGGCGTCAACCGTGCTCGCCACGCTACGGGGTGGCGTGGATAGTGGGGGGCATCCTATCTTTCACATGTATTTAGGCGCTTTCACCATTAAAAAGATAGGATAAGATAAAAAAAATTGGATCCCATCTCATTGTATGCCATACGATTTTTTTATCTTATCCTATCTTTTTAATGTATTCTCTGACTTAGCCCATTAAAAAGATAGGATAAGATAATAAATTGGATCTCATCTGATTGGATGCCATTAAGGGCATACGATGCGATGCGATCCGATTTCTATCTTTTTAATGTATTCTCTGACTTAGCCCATTAAAAAGATAGGATAAGATAATAAATTGGATCTCATCTGATTGGATGCCATTAAGGGCATACGATGCGATGCGATCCGATTTCACTACGGTGCCGTACGTAGAAAATCTGGGCGCCCTGCTAGGAAACAAGTACCAATACTCAATGGCAGTCACAGAAGGGATCAACCGTCTAGAAATCAGGGCCATATCAATTCGGGGAAAAAACTCCATGGGTACCTGAGAAGCAAGAGAAGCATCTAGCCGTCAGAAACCGAAGTCTCCAAACATCCACCAGACCCACCTCAGCGATAAGGCGAGCAAAGGACGTAGCCCCACTTCATCCCCCCTCGGATGCAGGTCTTCATCTGTCCAGGGAATCATCCATAACTGCATTTAAGTCCCCCACACCTATAACTGGGACGGAGGGGAAATCTTGCATAAAAATACAGGCCTTATTAATTATAGTAGGCTGATAAGGAGGGGGGTTATGGATGGCCAATAACACAAAGGGGGAGTCATGGACGGTACCTGCCAATTATCTGGAGATTTTGACATCTGAAGCCCATGTTTTTATGGAGTAAGACTGATACACCCCTCGAGTTAGGATGGAAAACAGAGTGAAAGGACCATCCCACCCAGGGCTTTTTCAAAGCGAGTATACGGCTTCCCACAAGATGAGTCTCAAAAAGGCATGCAATACCCGGGGAACGTGTCTTAAGTTGGGTCATTACCAATGAACGTTTGACCCTGTCATTGAGACCTCTAACATTCCATGCTATAACATTCACCATTTTATAATAAGGCGGAAAAGAGAGAGCAGGAGTAAACAATCATTGAGTAATTTCTGCCTATCAGACCGTCGCAGCCCACATGTCACCCGGAAACATAAAGAAAGAAATAATGCACACATAATAATTAAAACAGAAAACATAACATAGAAAAGAAAACCCCAACCCACCCGGCATACCCACCCAAACATAGGTACACTTATACCCAAACAGTAAAACCAATCTGACCCCTCTAAGGAGTCATTCTAATGGAAATCATCAAAGCTCCTAGGGGGCAACTATTGCTATGACCTAAAGAACATGGTAGTCCTGACCAAAATATATCTGGTCAGGGGGGGAGTGTACCCCATATAGAACATTCCTGAAAAAAAATAACATTTAATAGGTGTTGGACCCCAAAGATGAACCTCAGAAGCAGTTCAGGGAGGAAGTTCTCTAGGAGCCGGCTGTGTGTCCATCCATGTTGAAGCCACTTGTGGTGAATCGAAGAAATGGGTGCGGTTACCAGTGACCACTCGTAGGCGTGCAGGATAAAGCATAGAGTATATCAGCTGTAGGGAGCGCAACCGCTGCTTAACATTGGTAAATTGTGACCGGGATTTCTGGACCTCCACTGAAAAGATCTGAAAAGCTGCCACTCTTTGGCCTTCATACTCAAGAGGACCCCTTATTCTAGCAAGCCTGAGAACAGCATCTCGGTCCTTGTAATGGAGAAACTTTGCAATAAATGTACGTGGCTGCGCTCCAGGGGGTAACGGGCGGGTAGGCACACTATGTGCCCGTTCAACGGCAAATTGGGAGGTTAAGGCGTCTTTTGCAAACAAGGACACCAGCCAAGATTCAAGGAAGGACTCTGGCTCCATACCCTCCGCCTTCTCCGGAAGGCCCACAAAGCGGACATTATTCCTGCGAAGCCTCCCCTCCATATCGGCCAATTTCTTCTGGCATGTCGACATTTGAGACTCCAGCGAGGAAAGGCGGTTAGGGATAGGTGCACAGGTATCCTCTAATGTAGAAATACGGTTCTCAGCTTCACCAACCCGATCCCTCAGTTTCTGCATGTCCTGACGGATAAAGGATATATCAATCTTCACCTCCGCCACCCTATCAGCCAGTCGCTTCTCCGAATCAGTAATAGCTTGCAGAAGTTGTGCCAAGGTCACCTCAGGAGATTCCTCCATCTCGGGCACAGGGAGGGAGGCACCAGAAGGCACCGGTGCGTTAGCTAAAGGAGGCGGGGAGGAGGCGGGGGAGTCGGCGCACGATCTTCTCTCGCAAACTTGGCCAACTTCGCCGCGGCTGAGGAGCCAGTCTTTCGGCCCATAGAGTAATAGGACATATCCCAGGTACAGAAGGGAGCTACTTCTCCTGATAATGTATTAGGAGCTGTGTGTAACAGCAATGCAGAGGTAAATGATGTGTCCAGCACTGGGGATATCAGAGAGGGGGGCCACCTCGCTATCAAAGGCACAGCATAGGGGGGTCCAGAAGATGGAGCACTTGCGGAGGCTCATTAAGTCAAAGGAGGATGTCACATGTGCCTTCCACAGCACACCACTACAGTAATGGGGCAATATCTCAATAGGTCACCTCAATAAAGTAGCAGGCTGGAAGTAATTAACCCCAGGGGTCAGGGCAAGGCACCCCACCCGCACCACTCCACTTAGCAGCTCCCCTCAGAAGGGTCACACAGTCCTGGGCACCACAGACCGCTCAGTGCAGATTGGGCTCCCTTTCAAAATGGCGTAGGTACTAACACTACAGCAGTGACACAGCTGGCACTCCGGATCACGGCAGCAGGGCAGATGTGAAGGTTTCTTTACTTTTATTTATTCCCCCCAGCTCCGTGGCTGCGCGGCAAGCAGCAGCCGCCGCGCTCACCACACTCCTCTCCCGGAGCTTGATGGACAGGGCACCCATCAGCGTGTAGGAGCCCACCGGGATAGCGTCTTCCCCGCAGCGCGGCACAGCAGCGTGCGCTCTAAGCATGGGGTAGTTGTCCTGGAGGCAGCAGGTACAGCGGGTCTCCTTATCCTCTCCTCCCAGGCAGCACAGGGGGCCGCCTGGCGCCGGATCACCACCTCTGTCCCCACTTCCAAGATGGCGCTGGCCAGAACACAGCGGAGGGGGGGCACGCCACAGTCTCACCCAGAGCAGCCCGGACACTCAGGCAGACCAGCACAGGTACAGGCAGGTTCAGGGGGAAATTGTCCACCTATTTTTGGAGGTATTAGGGGCTCTCCGCTGACACAGGAGTAATGCAGGAGTAATGGGTCAGGAGCTCAGCAGGGACACGTCCTACTCCATACGCCGCTAGGCCACGCCCCCGCCCCCCCATTGTCAACGCCACCCCACTGTGAACGTCAACCCGAAGTGTGGCGAGTGCAGCGAGCCCGCGAGGGGGCGGCGGTACGCGTCCTCCAACCTTTTCATACCCCCACTATCCACATCGGCGTGGAGTTGATTTTATATAGTGTGGCGAGTGCAGCTAGCCACCGAGCCCGAAGTGTGGCGAGCCCAGTGAGCCCCGCGAGGGGACGCGCATTACTTCACAGGTATTACGCGTCCGCTTGCCACACTTCGGGCTCGGTGGCTCGCTGCGCTTGCCACACTATATGAAATCAACTCCACGCCGACGTGGATAGTGGGGGTATGAAAAGGTCGGAGGACACGTACCGCTGCGCTCGCCACGCTTCGGGTTGGCGTTCATCGTGGGGTGGTGTTAACAATGGGGGGGCATTTGACATACAAATTACCCATCAGGGTGGATATACAATCAAAATTCGGGTATGGGGTGCCATTTAACATTGGTTCCTATGTAAAATCGGGTCCATCGCTTTGGTCGCATCGCATGCCATTACAAAGGCATGCGATGGACCCGATTTTACATAGGAATTTAACATTACATACAATGCATACAATGTAAAATCGGGTTGGTCGTATCGGTCGCATCGCATGCCATTATAATGATATGCGATGGACCCAATTTTACAATTGTCGGGAAACCTAAAAAAAAGCCAGAAATCGGTCGCTCGCCGTGCTAGGAAACAAGTACCATTTATTCTGATAGTTCTTTGTTTATGAATATTGGTGATGGGAGCACGTACTAATGACGTCATCCCCTAGCCAGAAGTTGGCTGGCGAAAAAAGGCCCCAATCCAACATGCTGGAAACAGCTAGTGAACTATACTGCGAGGCAGGAAAAACAGCTCTATATCGGCAGGAATGCTCTGTACAAGTATGAAAAAACCTGGCATCGCTGGACAGATAACTCTGGAAGCTGTCCATAATCCTCTTTTTTTTTCTTTTTTCTTTTTTTTCTTCTTTCTCGTTTTTTTTCTTCTTCTTCCTTCCCTTTTCTGCCCCCCTGCTCCTCTTCCCTTCTCCTCCTATACGTTCTTGGTTAAAAAGTAGTTGTTAAAATCTCTTATCACTATGCCTTGCACTACTACCAACATTGAAACCGTGGTGTCGTAAGGATATTTGTAATCTCACTCTCCCCATCCCTAAGACATATAGGTTAAGTAGTCCTTGCAAGAAACACCCAAAATGATATCTCCAGCTATAATTCACTTATATTATTAAATAGATTGGTAGGTAAACACTCATGTAAACTAAACAACTAGATCACAGGTATAAATTAAAATAAGTGTGAAATAACGAATAGAAAATGCACAAAACTATGTAAACTAAACAACTAATTTATAGGTATAATTTTAAATTAGTGTGAAATAACGAATAGAAAATGCACAAAAGAAATGATCTACAAATACATTGTTTCTCATCTTCACTATAAGGTCACTGTAGCACCCGGAATATATTATAGAATTTGAAACATCACATGTACGACTGTATCGTCAACAAAATATGTATTAATCAAAAAAAAAAAATATATATATATATAAAAAAAAAAAAGACAGCCGGAAAATCCCAAATGTATGTACACCTTAGGGGGAGGGGGGGGGGGGGGGGGGGGGGGGAGGGGGGGGGGGGGGGAGGGGAGGGGGGTAAAAAGGGAAAATAAATTAATATACACCACTTTTTCGAAGGAGAATTAAAGAGACACCGATGGCTCCCATAATATAAAAAGTACCTCTTAGTTGATAACTCTAAAAAGGGAAGGGAGAGAGGAGGAGAGAGGGGAGAGAGAGGAGAAAAAAAAAAAAGAAAGAACAGGCAATTAAATAGTTAGAAATTAATGGTCATAAATCAAACAAATAGGTTCAGACTCCAAGGCGGGGGGGAGGTGCGGGGGGGGGTGGGCGGTCGGGGGAGAGGGGTGGGGGATGGGTGGCTGCCTTTTATGTATGTATGTATTTGTATGTATTTATTATTTATTCATGTTCTTGCTATTGATGACGATGCGCCATCATGACATTTTATCCGGTCCCAGACATGAATTGTATTGTATTGTGAAAAAGGAATAAAGATAACATTAAAAAAAAAAAAAAAAAAAAAAATGACGTCATCCCCAAGTGCCTCCTACGGCGGGCGGCTGCCGGGGCACTTCTGTGACAGACACCAGTGGTGAAGGTGAACACCTTTAAATGGTGAGTGTTTGTACTTGCCCTGACGAAAATGTGAACCTGCACATTAAAACGTTGGTTTCATAGCGGCATGTGTCGTGTGCTTTTTTCTAACCTGGGTGCCGCAGTATATAGAATCCTCTACGTGTGCAAACTTTACGTTTGTTACCAGTGGAAGGCAACAGGGACTGTTTATCATTAATATTGAGTGACAGAGTCTTGGATTATATATATATATTTATATAAATAATATTTATAAAACAAGTGTATCAAAATGTAGGGAACCATAAAAGAATGTTATCTCACTTTGTGCAGGTCAAATAAAACAGCATAGGAAATGGAAGTACACCTGATTCAATGAAGTGGAGAATGATTTCCATGTTGTGCAAGGTTCTTCAAACTTTCGAACTTGCCACATGTGAATTTAGTTCAGACAATGCCAGCTTGAATCAGGTCCTTCCCCTAATCAGGCTTTTACAGAAACAGCTGGAGAAATTAAAGGAGCAGCTAAGAGGAGCCATTCCGCAAAGTATGTGGGACTTGTGGTTGAATCCTTAATTCTTTTTGCCAGGATTCAATATGGTGAAATCAGAGTAGCAGATTTTGGCCAACGTGCTAGGTTTAAAGCTTTACGTTCTATCTCTGTTTCCGGCTGACACAAGTCTGCAGAGGTGCAAAGACCTGCTGGTGATAAAATTGTCAGCTGTAGCGGATTGTGACACGGCAAGAGCTCCTTTTTCATTGTCATGAACCGGCATAAAGCACCGTTACCTCTCTCACGCTGGAGCACTCCAGTTCGCCTGCTTCCTAGTGTCCCTGTTGCTTAGGTGCTGAGCATGGCCACGCCTCCCTTGGTAAGCTCCACCAATGACTGCAAACCCTCTGATACAAAGATCAGCAATTCCCAACTAGCCTTGCCTTGGACTACAAGTTACTACGAGCTACAAGTATCCTGGCATTGTCTCAGTTCATATCTCTAGTTCTGACACAGTTGCCAGTTCCTGCTCATCTCCCAGTGTGGTTCATCCAATCAGTAATCTCCTGCTGGCTATTCCTTGTGTTCCTTTCCAAGTCTCTGAGTCTCTACTCCAGTAACACTCTGTGGAACTACTGCTCCCAGCAACCAGACTCCAGTTTCCAAGCTGCAGTACAAGCTACCACTACCAAGTGCAGCAGGAACTTCCAGCAGGTGTAAATCACCAGCACGCACCTGAGCAGCAACCTGAGCAATCCAGCCTGTTAACCCATCTGGTGCTGAAGATTCAGTGTATGTCTCCTGTCTAATAAACTTGGTTGCTTTATATTGCTGCAGCACTACTGGCATTCCCTGTGTTATTCACAGGATTTATACTACTCGCCCTACTCCTAATCCTTCCTTCCACCACTGACCCACAAGCACTAACAACGGGAACATAACCTAACCCAGACCTGACAGTTAGTCCAAGGCCCATGGACCCGGACGGCGGTCAGATTGTTGGTGCAGGGGCCTTCCAGAGCCTGTCTTCACGGTTGGACAGTCAGGAGGCTGCTCAATGACAAATTATTGAGTTTCTGCAAGGAATGTCATCGAGTCTGGATCTACTGCAAAAATCACTTCCTACTGCTTCTGTGCCTCCAGTGTCTACTCCAGTGCCAGCTTCTAGTTCTTCCGAGTCCGTTCCTTGAGTAGTTCTTACTTCAGTCTCTCACCTGCACCTTCCTGTACCCGCCAAGTATGATGGCAATCCCAAGCTGTGTCGAGGGTTCCTTAACCAGTGTGAAATACAATTTGAACTGCCACCCCACAACTTCCCAACGCAACAGACTAAGATCGCCTATACAATATCCCTGCTGACTGGTCCTGGCTTGGGTTTCTCCTTTGTGGGAGCGTGCAGACACCTTGCTTAGTAATTACCCAGAGTTCCTCTCAACTTTCAAGCACATCTTTGATGAACCTGGGCGCTCAACTTCGACCTCTTCAGATTTGATTCAACTCAGACAAGGCAACCGGAGTATGTGTCAATACATTCTCCACTTCCAGACCTTGGCATCAGAGGTTGAATGGAATAACCAGGCATTGGTGACTGCCTTCTGGCATGGTCTCTCAGATTGCATTAAGGATGAACTTGCCACTCGACTGTGGTGCTGCCGTCAACCAATGTTCCCTCTAATTTTACGAAGGCTGTGTGCAGCAAAAGATGTTGGCTGTGCAACTTTGGAAGGAATTTTTTATTTTTGTGCGTCACTTCTATATATAAATGGAAAATGACGTTCAGCATTTGTGTTAACTTTTCTTCAAAATGATATTAAACATTTAAACATTCAAAACACAGCACATAATGTAGTTAATGGGTGAAACACATTAATTTAGTCCACAACTGCAAAAAGGGACCACTGCTGCTTTGTGCGCTCTGTTGTAATGTCTGTGCGCATGCTCGGCGAGTTGTGTGCGCGCGCACATGCGCACAGCTTAGAGGGAACACTGCTGTCAACTTCATCACGCAGTCTACAGTAGACCGTCTCGTCTTCCAGTTTCAAAGCTTTCTCAACCAATTTACATCACTGCGGTAGATGGAAGTCCCATCCAAGAGGGCTCAATTACTCAGCAAACACAATCTGTCATACTGGGTATAGGGATCCTCCATTCCGAGCTCATTGGGTTCCTCATCATCTCTAAAGCTACACATGAGGTCATTCTGGGCATGCAGTGGCTTCAGCGCCATAACCCACAATTCAATTGGTCAACCCTTCAGCTGGTATCCTAGTCTCCATCCTGTTTCCAGTAAGATCTTCTGATACGTCCTCGTCATCAAGTCTCCCAAAGGCCTACCAAGACTTCACTGACGTCTTCAGTGAAAAGGCCGCTGATAACCTGCCTCCTCACAGGGAGTGGGGTTGCTCTATAGATCTCATCCCTGGCAAAAAAAACTCCTCATGGATGAACTTATCCTTTGTCAGTACCAGAGACTGAGGCTATCAGCATCTATATTAAAGAGAATCTCCAGAAAGGGTTTATCCGTCCGTCTTCTTCTCCTGCCGGATCGGGATTCTTCTTCGTTAAAAAGAAGGATGGAGGATTACGCCCTTGCATTGACTATCAAGGACTGAATGATGTGACTATTAAGAACAGCTATCCATTGCCGCTCATTACCGAACTCTTTGACAGGGTAAAAGGGGTTCGTATATTCACCAAGTTAGATCTTCAGGGAGCCTGTAACTTGATCCGTATCCATAGTGGTGACGAATGGAAGACTGCGTTCAACACCTGTGACAGTCACTACGAGTACTTGGTCATGCCCTTCAGGTTGAGTAATGCACCCGCAGTGTTCCAACACTTCGTAAATGAAATATTTCAAGACGTGCTGTATAAGTACTTAGTTGTTTACCTTGATGACCTCCTCATCTTTTCTCAAGACCTCCAGTCCCACCGACAGCAAATTCAAAAAGTTCTGCGACGTCTTCGCCAGAACCAATTGTACATACATAGTAGTATACATAGCTCATTAATCACATCTAACAAGCCGGACATGCGCAGTCGCGCTCTAAGGACACAGGAAGTGTGGCGGAAGTGCCGCAACTTCATACAATATACGTTTTTTACTATGATTGAAAATGTTTTAAGTCCTGTATATATAGCGTTTAGCTGGACATCATATTTATGTATAAAATCATATGTTTATTTGGCCCCTACAATCCCTAATATCTCCTTTTTACTTTTCACACCATTAATTAATCCAGTGAATCACAGGAAGTGATGTCACTGAGTATCTGACAGGCATACAGGTATACAGGTATAAATACCGGCCTGAGCTCAGTTGCTCTCTACCCCTTGAAGAAGTCACATAGACAAAACGCGTCGGGTATCTGACCTCCTACCTTCTCAAAAAGATAAGCGTTCTTTATTGAATTTGCTGCTATTACTTCCATTTTTTATCCATTGTATTTTGTACTTTTTATATCCCATCCCCCTTTTTTTATATATAAAACTTCCTATATATATATATCTGTTTGTTTTATATATGCTTTTATGTATCCCTGACTCCCGAATATTTTAAGTCTGATTTTGTAGCAGTCCGCCCCCTTCTGGTCATTTTTATATATTTGTCTTATATTGTCATAATAAATTTTTTAGATTTTATATTTTTCTATACTATTTATTACAATAATTAGTTGCCAAGGTCTTATTTCTTCTCTGCACATTTCTCTATAAGTATTATACCGGTACTTTGTTACTTTAAGACGGGCTGACACCCTATACCAATAAGGGAATATTGTTGTTTTTTGAATATATCTATTAAAGCATAACGTGGCGCCACTCATCCAAGGCTAACATACATAGTAGGGTATATAATTTCAGGTACAGATCTTCTTATGGATCCCGAGAAGCTCAAAGCCATTGAGTCCTGGTCAGTACCAAATACCCTGAAAGCCATCCAGCGATTCCTTGGATTCGCCAATTATTACCAAAAATTCCTTAAGGGTTTTTCCACCCTAATCGCTCCTATCTCCAATTTCACTTGCAAGGGGGCAGACCCTACCAATTGGTCTGAAGAGGCCCTGACTGCTTTCCAAAAGATCAAAGACGCCTTCATTATGGCTCCAGTCCTTGCCCAGCCTAACGTCAACCAGCCTTTCGAGCTCGAGGTGGATGCTTCCACAGTTGGAATTGGTACCGTTTTGTCACAAGTGGGTGATGATGGCAAGATACATTTGTGTGGGTTCTATTTACACAAGTTCCTTCCAGCAGAAAATAACTACTTCATAGGAGACAAGAACTCCTGGCTATCAAACTAGCTCTAGAGGAATGGAGGTATCTCTTGGAAGGAGCTAAATTCCCTGTGACCATTTACACCGATCACAAGAACCTACTTTAATTGAAAACCGCACAGTGTCTCAACCCTCATCAGTTTCGTTGGTCATTATTCTTCTCTCGTTTCAATTTCAAGCTTCAGTTCCGACCAGGCTCACAAAATGTCAAAGTGGATGCTCTATCTCGTTCAATGGGTCCAGATGAAGAGTCTTCCAATTCAGTTCTACACCCCATGCTGAATCCAATTGTCTTTGCCTCTACTCAAGTCTCTCCAGTTCCACCTCCGGGGAAAATGTTTGTCACTTCTGATCTCCATTCCAGTCTCCTCTCTTGGGTGCATACATCCAAGTTCAATGGGCATCCCAGTGTCCAGAACACCTATAAGTTCCTGTCTCAAAACTACTGGTGGCCAAAAATGAAGGCAGATGTACAACACTTTATTGCTGCCTGTCCTAAGTGTGCTCAGCATAAAACTTTTCTGACCACGGAGTCCAATTCGTGGCAAGGTTCTGGAAAGCTCTCTGTTCTGCGCTGCAAGTAAAATTGAAATTCTCATCTGCGTATCACCCTCAGACTAATGGGCAGACAGAGAGAGTGAATCAAGATCTTGAGACATTTCTAAGACTCTATGGGTGACATTTTGCAATATTTTCACAACAAATTGGTGTTTTCGCATTTTTTTTCCAAATCGCACATTTAATTGGGTGCGCAACAGGCGTTTTTGCATTTTTTGGGCGATAATTCACACTTTCTAAAAGTGCGCAAAAAATTGCATTTAATTCGCATCCAGATGTTTTTCGCACAGAAAAGTATACAAATCGCTTATTTAATGGCATACGGAAATCACACTTTTTTGGTGTATATAAATCGCACTTTTTTCAGACCAGGTTCTGATGGGCAATTTGGGCCAGAACTAACTTTGGTCAAGTGCACAAATTGTTAATTTGTTCACAGGTGTTCTCATTTTTACTCATAAACTCCCCTACATATACCCCAACATCATTAAGGACACCTGTGAGGGTTTTAGGAATGGAGATTTTGCAGAGTGGTTTGGAGTTGGCTCTATGTGATTATGCCCATTTGGAGGAGCTGCGCAGTAGGAGGGAGGAAGCTATGCACCAGATCCAGGTACCCCGACCACTGCGTGCTTCACATAGGTATCGTGCTAGACTGTACCTCGACTCCCTCTCGGATCAACAGGTTGTGGGGATGTTTCGGCTGAACCACATTAACCTGTTGGACTTATATGAGCATGTGAGAGATGATTTGGACCCTTTTGGGGGTGCCAACTATGCAGTGTCTGGGCTGCAGAAATTAATGTGTGCCCTCTACTATTTGGCCACAGGCTCCACTCAGTCTGGGACCTCATAGTCCTTGGGGGTCTCACAAGCCACTTTCTCAAAGCATTTTAATCAAGTGTTACTTGCTTTAAAGAAGTTGTGGCATACATACATCAGATTCCCACGTTCTGAGTCCGAGTGGCAGGACCTTAAGGTGGCTTTCTATAGGCTCTCAGCATTTCCTAAGGTGCTGGGAGCTATAGATTGCACACACATTGAGCTTTGGGCACTGCACGTGAGGGGACATGTCTATGTCAATAGGTGTGGCCGGCACTCCCTCAATGTGCAGGTGGTATGTGATGCCAGCCTCAAAATCCTAAGTGTAGTTTTACGGCTACCCGGGGAACTGCCATGACGCCTATATTCTGAGGCACCCAGCCCTCTGGGACCGATTCCAAGAACAACAAATGCCAGAGGGCTGGCTACTTGGTAAGTACATATTTAATTATGAAAATATCTTTATTGGTCCTGTTCAAAGGTGTAATGGTCCAACATAATAAATTATTTTACTCCTGTGGAGTGTTCCTATAGTATGTGAAATTTACCCACACCTCCATTCAATCTTTATTAACATTACAATGGCAATTAGTTGTGTGTAAAATATGCTGATAGCTGTTGTTACAATCAGTCATTACCAACAGTAAGTGTTCCCTGGAGTAATGTGCATGTTGTTTTACATCTAAGGTGCTACTGTAGTGTGTACTCCCCTCTGATATGTGCTAAATGTAGGTGGAACCGGCCCCTCTAATTTTACAGTTTGACATGCCTATTGCTGTTGTACCACTTACTCATGTTAGCACAATGCACATACCTTACCATATACTGCAATGACCTAATTTTTTCTGTAAAGGTGACTCAGGATATGGGTGTCTTCCGTGGCTCATGACACCTCTGCGCAGGCAGAGGCCCTACACAGCACCGCTATAATGAATCACATGTTGCCACCCGCAATGTTGTGGAACGCACCTTTGGGGTGCTGAAAAGTCATTTCAGGTGTTTGGACAGGTCATCAGGAATACTGCTTTACCACCCAGCAAAAGTAGTGATGATCATTCAGGCTTGCTGCATGTTACACAACATTGCCCTGGCCCAACCTTCCTATGTTGAGGATGCCGATGCAGCAGTCGTGCAGGAAGCTCAAACTACCTTGGCAACTGTAGTGCGGGGTACGCAGAGGGGGGATCTGATGCGCAGGGAGATCATCAGGCGCTATGTTTCAGGTAAGTAAATGTGTTTTTTAAATTACCATGTACCTTGCCTGTAAGTGTGCACGCATAAACTGATACAAATACCATACTTTCTCATCAATATATAGGGGAGTAGTCAGAGGCCTGTTCATGAGAATGATGGATCCAGACGTATCCCTTGGTAACGGCATGCTGGTAAGTACATTATTGAATTGTGAAATACCAGTGGGATCACACTCACGGGTCTGCAGCTGTTGGTCAACTACACATCCCAGCATGCCCTGGCACAGTTTAAGAAATCCATTGTATGAAAGGTGTGCCAGATCATGCTGGAATGTGTACTTCCACAGCAACTGGAGGCCCATGACTTCAACTCCATAGTTGTATAACTAGTACAGTTACAAGGTAAGGGACTGGAGACATTTTCTAACATACCTACACATTTTTACCATTTCTATAGCATGAAACCTTTTCTGGCATAGCAAAAATACATTTTTAGAAAATAGACCACAGAAACTTCTGTTTGGTGCATGTAATTTTTACTTGACAACTTTGCAGAAAATCCACTTTTTTTGGGCCAAACATGAACAATGTGTACAAATATGTTCAAAGATATATAAGAAAAATATACAAAAATATACATTTACAAAATATCCCATAAATGTGTTTGTAAATGTGTGGGAAAAAAGCATTATTTTTGGGATGGCTGAGAGCGCGCACACCCTCCCTTTGCACCTGAGCCCAGGCCGCCCCTGGTCCTAACACTCCGACGTAGGGGAGAAGTGGGTGAGCCACTCACTGGTGTGCTGGACACACTACTAACAGTAGAGGTAGGTGCCCCTAACAAATTAAGCTCCATATGGTTAATTTGAGCCTGCATAGCAATTAAAGCATTTGTTTGAGCAGTTCGAGCTTGATTTTGCCCAAAAATGGTTTCTGTAAGTGTGGCAATATGAGTATTGTGCTCCTGTATGCCATTACTTATTTCGGACAAACGGGTGTCAAGGGTAGTAGCCATCCGCACTTGTGTGCCAACAGAAACACGGACACTGCTGCCTAATGTTTTAACTTGTTGAAACAAGTTGCAAATGTACCCTTGTACATAGGCGAATCTAGAATTATGGTAATGGGTTGTCCCAGATCTAGACGTAACCGTAGGGGTACCTTTGCGCGGCGTAGCCGCGCGTCAAAAAGGGGCGTGGCCTCATGGGAAGGAGGCGTGGTATCATAAAAAGGGGTGTGGTATTACACTTTAGACCATACACAGTAATGCTCATTACACATTTTAGCAAACTCCGTAATACCCATTACACATAAAGCCACACACCGTAATGCCAATTACACATAAGGCCACACACCATAATGCCCATTACACATTGTGCCACACATCATGATGCCCATTACATACTACATAACAAACTGTAATGCCAATTACATATTTGCCACATAAGTGCTGCTTACCTACGTGCTCATTGCTAGGGGGTTCTTGCTTGATGGCACCATAGTACCCATTACACATGATGCCGCACAGCATAGTACCCATTACACATGATGCCGCACACCATAGTACACATTACACATGATACCGCACACCATAGTACCCTTTACACAGGATGCCGCCCACCATAGTGCCCATTACACATGATGCCGCGCACCATAGTACCCATTACACATGATGCTGCACACATAATGTCCCTTACACAGGATGCTGCACACATAATGTCCCTTACACATGATGCTGCACACATAATGCCCCTTACACATTAAGCCACACATTATGTATAATGCCTCCACATACCACCACTTGTAGCATCCCTTAAGCAATGCCCCCAAGAGTGCCACTTACTGTAAATTTTTATATGAGCCTTCGCTGCTGCTGCAGGGAGAGATGGAGAGCGGTGCAGCTGCTTCTGTGGGGAGAGGAGCAGAGCGCAGCGCAGAGCACGCTCCCACTCCCCTCCTGGTGTCCCCTCTAGCCGAGTGGACATTTGAAATATTATGCGTGCTGTTGTTGTGCGTGACGTTGGGGAGCACGCCGGGCGCCGGCACCACATGATTAAAGGGGGGGCGGGCTGAGGTCAAAACGGGGAGAAGAATTGGAGCGGAAGCTGCAGTGGTGACAGTCATTGACAGCTGGGCAGAGAGTAGGGGGCTGCCCGGCTGTATTCAGAGCACTGCAGGTCACGGCTGTTTGAAATAATACCCCTTTCACAACAGAAAATGCAGGGATTTAACCGGGAATATGGTCCCTGGATCATGCAGGGACATTCCCAGGCTGACCCCTTATACACCAGCCTAGTCCCTGCATTTTCTGGTGTGAGGGGGAGAGACAACCACTCCCCTCTCCCTACCCCCCTTTAACTAACCAGCTATATCTTCGGAACCAACTGACCCATTTACATGAGACCAGGATCATATTGAAGAACTTTTGAGGTGGCTTCGAATGATTTTGGTCCCGTGAAACTGGGCTGTTTGGTTCCAGAGAAATCTGCCCTCAAAGAACATAAACAGTCATGAAATTACATTTAAGAAATAAAAAAAACCGGTTTAACCTCAATATCCCTGGAACCATATGGATCCAGCCTGGTATCAGATTGAAGGCCCAGTGATTTTGGTTTGACTGAGATCAACCTCAAGCTTCAGTGATGCCAAAGGGGGAACTGGCAGCCGTTGAACTGGGTGGGGGTCGGAATTAGCGGGTCCAATGTTATCCTAAAGGGAAAACGTTCTCCGGTTCCCAGGGGGCTAGAGACACGGGGCTAGGCTCGTTGGAAAGCCCCATCCCTCAGCTACAAAATGGGCTAATGGGTGGTCCTGTGCACCCCCGGACCACCCCCTAGATTCGCCTATGCCCTTGTATGTTGCCTATTTGGTGACTTTGCATCTCCATAAACTCAAGCTGCCTAGTTTTAAAATTATGCAATGAGTTAGCAATTTCTGTGGGTGTCATTGGTGTGTGGGTCGATGGAGTGGGTGTGGGTTGGTTTGGTGTCACCACACTTGCTGCATTCTGACTGTGTGATGTTTGAATGCTTTCTTCTTCAGGTGCCCATGAGTCCACCAGCTGTAGAATGATTTCCCTATCTTCTTCAACCATTTGTGATGATGTTGTGGGGTGTTGCCCTAGTTGTAATGGTTCTGTGGATACATAAAAAATGGTAAATATTGAAGCATACTAGTGCCGTTTATGTGTAGTTAGATGTGACTAAGCTGTACTGAGGGTTATGTCACATACCAATGGGTATTATGTATGTACACATGTACCCCGTGACTTCATGTAATGCTAGCATTGGTAATAAGAGTGATGGCTGGTTGTCATTACATTCATTTCCGTAGCCATGTGGCAACAGGATATGAATGTAATGTTGCCAATTGTGTATGTGAAATGGGTGTATGTACTGTATGTGTAATGGTGCTTTGGTACTTGTGTAATATCTGGGCTCCCGATTTTTTCATTGTATTGCATCGCATCGCATGCAATATAGTGGCATACAATTCATGCGATGCAATTTTTCATTGTAAAGACCCGATTTTTAATTGTATAGTCACCCATGGGTGATTTCATTCCCCCACTATCCAATTACGCATGGAGCTGATTTTATATAGTGTGGCGAGCGCAGCGAGCCCGAATCGTGGCGAGCGCAGCGAGGGGACGCAGAATACATGTAAAGTAATCCACTGCGCTCGCCACGCTTCGGGTTCGGTGGCTCGCTGCACTCGCCACACTATATAAAATCAACTCCATGTGTAGTTGGATAGCGGGGGTTTAAAATCACCCATGGGTTCCAGCTGCGTCTTCCACTCTCCAGCACTTCCCAAAAAGGCTTCCCAGCATTATAAGTTCTTCGCTGATCGCAAGAGACGTGCAGTACCCAGTCTAAAGGTCGGTGACAGAGTCTGGTTGTCCACCCGTAACCTTCGTCTCCGAGTGCCTTCAATGAAGTATGCTCCTAGATACATTGCGCTTTTAGAATAGAATAGAGTAGAATAGAATCAACTTTATTGGCCATGTATGCTTGCGCACACTAGGAATTTTTTGTGGATTTACAGTGCAGCATCAAGCGGGGTGTGCAATCAGCGAATGTACAGCATACAGGCTTTGCATACAGTGGGGGCAGAGGTATATGATGATGATCATGGTAAAGAAACAGTAAAACAAAGAGTAATTCATAGCTTTCCTCAGAGGCTGAGATAGATGGTATCTTGGGAAAAGCAAAAATAAAACATGGCAGTGTTTCGGTTTATGTCCAAATCCAGTCCAAACTCCAGTTCTAACTCATTGCTTGCTTTAGATGACTTGCTTCAGATGATGCCAGGCAAGCCTTGGCCAGGCTTCTCCAAATGTCCCATTTTAAAGGAAAGTTTGGGTCAGCTGGTACAGGGGGAGGGGTTGGTGTTTGCACACATTGCTCAGCTTATCTGATTAAAGGTGGGGGATGTTGTAGGCTCCCAGTAACAAAACACATTCCCATTGCAGACTGTTCTTTTAAATGAAAAGCATCAGGTTTTGGAAAATGGCATTCATGTACCTGTACAGAGGAGAGGAGAGATGGTTTTAAAATTTCATTCCAGTTCTAACTCATTGCTTGCTTTAGATGACTTGCTTCAGATGATGCCAGGCAAGCCTTTTCTCAGTGGATCGAGTAATCAGCCCGGTGGCATACAAGCTTCAGTTGCCACACTACTACAATACAATTAAAAATCGGGTCTTTACAATGAAAAATCGCATCGCATCACATCGCATGCCTTAAGTAGTTGCATGCGATGAAAAAATCGGGCGCCCAGATAATACACAAGTAACGGTGCTTTCTTGCTTCTCTTTACCTGCAGGATCTGCATCTGTGCTACTTTTTCTGGAGCGCTGCTGTGCATGAGCACTTCGGGATGGATTATCTGCAAAGGAAAAGATGGACAGACTTTATGGACCTTGCATGTGCAGCATTTATGAACATTTGAACAACTGATTGAGTGCCATTAAAAATATTGCATTGGACTGTCGACTGCCATGAGATGTTAGGTATATAGGTGTTTATGGTATACCACCAGGACACCTAAGTGTGGCCTCACATCCATGTTAAGCTGCTACAGAAACTGGTATAAATTTGTGGAAAAGCAGCAGGTGTGGAACTACATGGCCCAGCATGTATGTATGAGCATTACATGTATCTATAATGACCTTGCTGGGATATGTAGTTCCACACCAGCACTATTGTTATGCTAACATTAAAAGACAGCATTAGATGTAAAAAACATTGCAATGTATGGGTCAGTTGTACATTTGTTAAACTTACCAGCTCTGGGTGGCGTTGGTGGCCTATCAGTATCCGCCACATGGAGGCCAGGAAGCACCTCAGGAGGTATGATCCTCTTCAGTTTCTTCTCATAGGTGGTGTAAGAGACTGGTTTTGCAGGTCCTTCCCCAGTGTGGGTAGCCTCTTTGACCTCAGCGGCCTTTTTGGCCTTCAGGTGCCTCTTAATGTCATTGAGGCGCTTCTTCACATTTTGGACAGTGCGCTTTTGGTTGCTGACTGCATTGACGGCCTGAGTAATGGACAGCCACGTGGCCCTCTTACGCTGTGCAATGGTCTTATGATGGTGTTTCCCCAACAGCCGGTCATATACAGGGATCATGGCCCTGACTAATGCTGCATTCTCTTCATAGGCGAATCTGACCTTCTGGCCACTTTGGGTGTGGCCAGTATCTCCCTCCTCCTCCAGCTCCTCCATGGCCATGTCCGCCTCCTCCTCCAGGCCAGTCTCCTCCTCCTCTTCCTCACCTCCATCTTCCCCCATTTCACCCCAGTCGACCTCTGTCTGGGTGATGAACATATCCTGTGTGAGAGAATGGGATGGGGATGCCAGAGGGTCCTCCATCTCCTCCTGCTGGGCCTGCTCCGCCAGGGCCTGTGCTGGCCTTGCTGTGGCCATGCTGCCTGCCACACTGCTGCCTCTCAGCATTCTTCTGCTGCCTCTCCCCCTGGCTCCTCTGGTAGTGCTGGGTGTGACTGGCCCCCTGCTGCCTCTCCCAACTCCCCTTCCACACTTCTCTCTGCTCAGTCCAACAGCTCCTCTCCATTCTCCATACTCCCTATCAAAGAGTAAAATGGCGCCAGTGCCCCTTTATATAGGGGGTGTGATGCATATTGTAGGTGGGCCAATAGGTTAGGGGGTTCTTTGGCATGCAGAGGCAGTGTTGTAAATCACATTCCGGTTGGTCAAAAACTCGCACATGACCGGCGCATTAAATCGCACTTTTATGTGTCATAATCTCGCACCACATTGCATCTATTCACACTATATCGCACTTTTTTAGCCGCTTATTCGCATTCCATTAAATATGAGATTTACACAGGAAAAATACGAAAAAAGTGCGATTTGCAGCGATATGGTGCGATTTTTAAAAGCGCGAAACACTCTAATTACATTAAATGTCACCCTTTATCTCCTCTTCACAGGATGACTGGGTGAGCCTCCTTCCATGGGCTGAGTTCGCACCTAATTTCCACTATCTTTCTGCTACTGAGTCCACTCCATTTTTTGCTGTTTATGGTCAGCATCCCAAGTTCCTGATTTTCAGGACCTTCCAGCCATCGATGTTCCAGCTGCGTCTTCCGCTCTCTAGCACTTCCCAAAAAGGCTTCCCAGCATTATAAGTTCTTCGCTGATCGCAAGAGACGTGCAGTACCCAGTCTAAAGGTCGGTGACAGAGTCTGGTTGTCCACCCGTAACCTTCGTCTCCGAGTGCCTTCAATGAAGTATGCTCCTAGATACATTGGGCTTTTCTCAGTGGATCGAGTAATCAGCCCGGTGGCATACAAGCTTCAGTTGCCACACTACTTAAAAGGTACCCAATGCCTTCCACATTTCTCTCCTTAGACCTCTAGTACTCAACCGCTTCCAAAGAACTGTTCCTGCTGGTCCCAAAGTTCAAACTCAATGGGGCATCGAGTTCAAGATTGAGAAGGTGGTAGACTCTCGGATACGGTATGGTCATCTTCAGTATCTTATTGACTGGTCCGGGTATGGTCCTGAGGAGAGGAGTTGGGTCGATGCTACCGATGTCCACGCCCCCAGGCTGGTGAAAGAATTCCACAGGTCTAATGCTTCCAAGCCGCGTGGGTGTTCGGTGTCCACCCCTAAAGGGAGGGGTACTCTCATGAACCGGCATACAGCACTGTTACCTCTCTCACTTCCTAGTGTCCCTCTTGCTTAGGTGCTGAGCATGGCCATGCCTCCACCAATGACTGCAAACCCTCTGATACAAAGATCAGCAATTCCCAGCTAGCCTTGCCTTGGACTACAAGTCGCTACCAGCTACAAGTATCCTGGCTCTGTCTCAGTTCAGATCTCTAGTTCTGACACAGTTACCCAGTGTGATTCCTCCAGTCTGTAATCTCCTGTTGGCTATTCCTTGTGTTCCTTTCCAAGTCTCCGAGTCTCTACTCCAGTAACACTCCGTTGAACTACTGCTCCAAGCAACCAGACTCCATTTTCCAAGCTGCAGTACAAGCTACCACTACCAAGTGCAGCAGGAACTTCCAGCAGGTGTAATCACCAGCAAGCACCTGAGCAGCAACCTGAGCAATCCAGCCTGGTTTACCCATTGCTGCAGCACTACTGGCATTCCCTGTGTTATTTACTGGATTTATACTATTCGCCCTACTGTTTGGACTCTCAGCTTCCACGCTGATTATTCCCATTGCTCCTACTATATTAATATATATATACTAGGTGATTCATCGCGCCCTACGGGCGCTCTTCACACCGTCGTAAGGGGCTGCGCCCCCTTAATTTGTGAACGTTTGTATATGAGAAATATGGTTAGAATTGTATGAAAGATGCCCTGTATTGCAACTTAGGTGTCCGCGAATCGCGGGAGGGGGGGTCGCGGAGGGTGCCGCGAATTGCAGGAGGGGGGGTTGCGGGGGGTGCCGCGAATTGCAGGAGGGGGGGGGGGTTGTGGGGGGGTGGATGCTGCGAATCGCGGGAGGGGAGGGATTGCAGAGAATCGCGGGAGGGGGGTCGCAGGGTGGGTTGCCGCAAATCGCGGGAGGGGGGTTACGGGGGCGGGGGTTGCGGCGAATCATGGTAGGGGGGGTCGCGGGGGGTGTGCCGTGAATCACGGGAGGGGGGGTCACGGGGTGGGGTGCCGAGAATCGCGGGGGGGTGTGTGTGTGCCGTGAATCGCGGGAGTGGGGGTTGCGGGGGGGGTGGGGGGGTGTGACGCGAATCGCCACAAGAAAAAATCAACACAGAAAGGTCAACACATGTAAATGTTGACATAAGTGTGGCACTTCATTGGTGTCCATGTCGACACATGAGAATGAATATGAAAACATTCAAAAAATGAAAAAAAAAACTTCAAAAACTCATGTCAACCTTTTTCATTGTCGACCATAGCCATGTCAGTGTTTTCCATGTGCAATTTAATTCTGGAGCTGCCGCGAATCGCGGGGGGGGGGGGGGTGCCGCGAATTGCGGGAGGGGGGGTCGCGGGGGTGGGTGCTGCGAATCGCGGGAGGGGGGGTTACGGGGCGGGGGTTGCGGCGAATCATGGGAGGGGGGGTCGCGGGGTGTGCCGTGAATCACGGGAGGGGGGGTCACGGGGTGGGGTGCCGAGAATCACGGGGGAGGTGTGTGTGTGTGTGTGTGTGTGCCGTGAATCGCGGGAGTGGGGGTTGTGGGGGGTGGGGGGGGTGTGACGCAAATCGCCACAAGAAAAAAATCAACACAGAAAGGTCAACACATGTAAATGTTGACATAAGTGTGGCACTTCATTGGTGTCCATGTCGACACATGAGAATGAATATGAAAATATTCAAAAAATGACAAAAAAACTTCAAAAACTCATGTCAACCTTTTTCATTGTCGACCATAGCCATGTCAGTGTTTTCCATGTGCAATTTAATTCTGGAGCTGCCGCGAATCACGGGGGGGTGCCGCGAATTGCGGGAGGGGGGGTCGCGGGGGTGGGTGCCGCGAATCGCGGGAGGGCGGGGTTCACAGGGGTTCCGGTGGTGGGTTCCGCGAATCGTGGGAGGGGGGGTTGCGGGGGTGTGTGACGCGAATCGCCACAAGAAAAAATCAACACAGAAAGGTCAACACATGTAAATGTTGACGTAAGTGTGCCACTTCATTGGTGTCCATGTCGACACATGACAATGAATATGAAAAAATTAAAAAAATTAAAAATAAATCTTCAAGAACTAATGTCAACCTTTTTCATTGTCAACCATAGCCATGTCAGTGTTTTGCATGTGCCATTTAATCCTGGGGCTGCTGCGAATTGCGGGGGGGGGTGCTGCGAATCGCGGGAGGGGGGCCGCAGGGGGGGTGCCGCCAATCGTGCAAGGGGGGGTCGCGGGGGGGTTCTTTTTGCCACGAATCGCGGGAGGGAGGTCGCGGGGGGGGGGGTGTTTTTTCCGCGAATCGGGGGGGGGGGGTGTGTGTCACGGGGGAGGGTTTGCCGCGATTCGCGGGAGGGGGGGTTGCGGGGTGGTGGTTATGCCGCGAATTGCGGGAGGGGTCGTGGGGGGGTTCTTTTTGCAGCGAATCGCGGGAGGGGGGTTGCGGGGGTGTTTTTGCTGCGAATCGCGGTAGGGGGGGTCGCGGGGGACCGGGTGTTTTTGCCGCAAATCGCGGGAGGGGGGGGGGGGTGGCGCGCGGGGGGGAGGTTTTGCCGCAAATCGCGGGAGGGGGGCGCTCACCTGGTGGCTGTGGAGTAGCAGTGCTGGGCAACATGGGAAGGCAGTGGGTGTATGGCACTGTCTGTGGGCTCACTGGGCTGGTTCTCTGTCACATACCTCCCAACATGACCCTCTCCAGGAGGGACACAATGCTCTGTTTCTAGACTTCCCCTTAATGTATGATTACCATCACCTGTTTTAAACAGGTTAATTTCCAGTGGTGCAAGTAGAATTTTTTTCTTGGTGGTACTAATAGCCTCCACCAAAAATGGGCGTGACCATGTGTCATGAGGGGGCGTGGTCACACAAAGCTAGAGGAGTGACTAAGGGCCTTATTTTGGTTCATTCTTTCTGACAAAATCCTTCTTAGATGGACAAAACCATGTGCACTGCAGGGGGGGCAGATGTAACATGTGCAGAGAGAATTAGATTTGGGTGAGTCATTTTGTTTCTGTGCAGGGAAAATACTGACTTCTTTATTTTTACACTGCAATATAGATCTCACTTTGAAGTAAAACCCCACCCAAATCTAATTCTCTCTGCACATGTTACATCTGCCCCACCTGCAGTGCACATGGTTTTGCCCATCTAAGAAGGATTTTGTCAGAAAGAATGAACCAAAATAAGGCCCTAAATGACAATAGTGGCTTGGCATCAGGAGACAAGGAATGAGAAACAGGGAATGTCAGGGGGTGAGTTGGCTCTTGCTTGGGGGAGTGACGGGCAGCTTGTGCTTACAATTGTGGAGCCTGCTCTTCATGCTGTCGTAGCTGCTGATGCCTGTTGGTGTGACAGGCTAAATCAACAGTAGCCGATAGCTGCATACATCACCACTCATAACACTTGGTGGGCGGGCTGCGGATGCATTATATTTAAACTTAAAATAAAAATAGAAATGACAGTGGATCAGGGGTAAGTGGTACTGCATACCTGCAACATATTTCTTACAGGTACTCCGTACCACCCCGTACCACCTTACTTGCAACACTGTTAATTTCTCAGAAAGGTGTTCAGCACAGATGAAGGCAATCACACATTAAGAGGAAAGTCAAGGAACAGAGCGTTATAGACACAGACACCCACTTTGAGTGACAGATGTAGCCAAATATATAGGAGATATATATATATATTAATTGCATTTGTTTCAATTGCCATTTTGCCTGTCTGCACCTTCAATAATAAATACCAGCGCACATGCGCAGAAACTTCATCTCGCCTCCACGACTAATCCTTCCTTCCACCACTGACCCACAAGCACCAACACATGGGAACATCACCTAACCCAGACCTGACATTCATTTTCTCCTGCAACTGGGTCTGCAAGGCAAAAACTAAAATTTCCTAGTCAATCCACAGGTGGTGATGCAGGGCAACTATTGACATCTAAAAGAATGGCGGCATATTATATGGGTGACAGCATCCAAGTAGGCATTTCGGACTAAGGGCCGGCCACTTTTTGTGTTTTGTGTTTTGGATCTGGATTTCCGAACATGTTTTGGATCTGTATGTGGTTTGAAACACCTCCCTTCTGTGTTTTGTGTTTTATATCTGTGTATTTTTTTGAAAAACCCATAAAAACCGCAAAATTGGCATAATTTTTTTTTGTTGCTCCTATGCTATTACTGACCTGAATAACATTAATTTCCATTCATTTACAGTCTATTCTGAACACCTCACAATATTGTTTTGGTCCTAAAGGTTGCACCAAGGTAGCTAGATGACTATTCACAAGTCCCGTTCTCACTGCAAGGCAAATTCCCATGTCTAGCATGTCGAGCCGGTAATTTGCCTTTTAACACATGTTTTTTTTCAGTGTGAACGGGTCAACCCATGTCGAAATTCCCGGGTCTCCAACCCTGCTTTTTATTTGAGACCCGGGTATGCAGACACAGGTTGACCCATTCACACTGAAAAAAAACTGTGTAAAAAGGCAAATTACCGGGTAGAACTGCCTTACCTGGGATTTGCCTTAGCAGTGATTCCCCGGCATTAAAATGAATGAAAATGAACATGGCATAAACTACACAAGTGGGTGGTACAAACACGTGGCCCATCTATGAGTGGCACTGCAGTGGCAGAAAGGATTGCAGTTTGAAAAACTAGGCCACAAAGAGCACATAATGCAAAAAAAAAAAGGATTAGTCCTTGGGCCCTCCAACCCATTGTATGCACTCTGTCTTTAACAAACCAATCAGTTCAGTGACAGGGTCTACCACATGACTGTGGCTGAAATGATTGGTTTGTTTGGGCCCCCACAAAAAAGAAGCAATTCATATCTACCAGTACAAGCTGGCTCTACAGAGGCAAGATGTCATCATCATCCTCCGATTCCTCACCCCCTTCAGTATGTACAGCCTCATCCTCACAGATTATCAATTCGTACCCGCTGGACTCCACAATCGCATGTCCCTTTGTAGTCTCTTCAGGCAATTGCTGGTCTTCTTTGAAGAATTTATCATTCATTTTGAGTGAACATCATCTTCTACACATTTTGTGGAAGCAACCTCCTACGCCACCACTCACCAGGTTCCCGGATGCACTAAAAACTCTTTTGGAATACACACAGGAGGGGGAACATCTCAGGTAAAATAGAGCCTCTTTTTCCTGCCAGTACGAGTAGGGATTGTCTGATATGCGTACTTGGATGCTGTTGCATGCATCGTATGTATATGTAAACAATGGTAAACAACTCACTCCTGCCTGCCCGCCATCACTGCCAGCAGGTCGTTTGGGAAAACTTACTTGTTTCCTTGCAGCTACAGTTGTAGGAGAAAATGGAGGAGAAGATGTTGCTGTTCAGCTTCAGATGACAATCTCCTGACCAGCAGGTCTTTGCACCTCTTTAGACTTGTGTCTGCCAGAAACAGAGACACAACATAGGCTTTAAACCAAGGATCGAACACGGTGGTCAAAATGTAGTGCTCTGACTGACTGACCACCCCGTATACTGGAAAAGCGTATGAAGGGCGAGACATACTTTGCAGAATTGCCACACTTGAGCTCCTCCTTCACTTTCTCCAGTTGATTCTACATCAGCCTGATCAGTGCTTGAGTCAGGTGCATCCCCCCTCCTTTACCTATGTCATAGGTGGCTGTGTAAGCTTGAATGGCCTTTTGCTGCTCGTACATCCTTTGCAGCAAATAGAGGGTGAAATTCCAACGCATCACACCCTCTTGTTTAAGGTAAGGGCAGGGCAGGTTCAGCAGGGTTTACTGGCATTCCAGCCTTTGGCAAGCAGTGGCAGAATGGCAAAAGTGCCCAGCGATATTGCGGGCCACTGCAAGCATCTCCTGCATTCTCTGTTTCTTTGGAAATGTGGCACCACCAAATTTATTGTGTGGGCAAAACATGGCACATGTTGGAATTTGCCCATATGTAATGCCCGCAAGATGTTTGTGGCGTTGTCAGATACCAAAAATCCCTAGGAGAGTCTAAGTGGGGGTAAGCCATTGTGCAATGATTTCCTTCAGATTCTCTAAGAGGTGTCGTGTTGTGCCTCTTAGTGAAACTAATGATACACAGCGTAGCGAGCTGGCATATCTGAGATGCTGCTACTGGTGCCCCTGCTACTGTTGCTGCAGAAGGCGATGCATCTACCCAGTGGGCTTTCACAGTCAAATAGGCCTTAGTTTGCCCTGTACCACTTGCCCACATGTCCATGGTTAAGTGGACAGTGGGTACAACTGGATTTTTCAGAGCACTGAGGACACTTTTCAGACATCTCTATACAACCTGGGTATCACCTACCTAGTGAAGTGGAGTCTACATGGGATTTGGTACCTGGGAAACACTACCTCCATAAATCGTCTAAATCCCACTCAAGTAATGTTGGATACCGGATTTATGTCTAAAGGCCCATACACACTAGAAGATTATTTTGCCAATCTGGCTGGTTGGAATTAAAATCTGGAAATTTTGGGGAGCAAAATGTCAATTGACCATGTGCTCCTAAACATGGAAAACAGACAAAAATAGTAATTCAGACAAATTAGTTAAATCCAATTATGCAGATGACGGCTTTTGTCAATTTTCCAGCTTTTGGGAGCAAATGGTTGATTGGAATTTGTTTCCAAAAAATTCCAGATTTTCATTCAAACCAGCCAGATTGGAAAGATAATCTTGTAGTGTGTATGGGCCTTTACACCAACATAGATGTCAAGGCCTCAGTTATTGCTTAGTGAAAGAAGTAGTGGTTCTGCATTTCTCCTCTGGGATGATGAATGACTCCCAGCAGCAACAACAGCAGTGGCAGCAGAAGGCTCAGTACTGTAGGATCCTCCAGAGGAATCCTGGATGGGAGGAGTCAGTCTGACTCATGACAGTGACATGGCATGAAGTAGTACTACCATCCTGACAGGGCCGGTGCTAGGGCGTTTGGCACCCTCCTGCAAACTTTACATTTGTACCCTCTTATACATTACAAATGGACCCTGCACACAAAAAAAGGCATGTGGTCTCACAAGGAAGGGACGTGGCCACACAGTAGTACTCCCATTTCAAAGTACGCCACACAGTACACCATCTTATTCATCAGTGCCATAACTAGATATTTTGGTGCCCTGTGCTAGAAAGTGAAATGGTTACTTCACCACTACCACAGCAGGAAATGGGAGAATGAGCACCATAGCTGCATGCAAAAAAATTAGGAGCATGGCTTCATAGGGAAGGAGCGTGGCAATACCAATTTCACTATAATACCAATTACACATTATGCCTCACAGTACTGCTTATTATCTTGATGTGCTTACACATTATGCCACACAACTAGTCCTGAGCCAATCAGAGCTTGCAGAGGAACTGAACTGATTTTCAAATATGGTGCTGGCTTTTGAGCCAATCAGAGCTTTCAGTCTCACAGCCAATCAATAACTGCAGCTGCTGGACCACAAGCTCTAATAGCAGTGGCAGCTGGTGATCGGCAGTGAGTGGTCAAGCAGGTGGTGCTGCCAGATGTGCAAATGGGCAAGGCACCACTGGAACACACCTAGTTATTGCCCTGCACAGCACCTATTGCCCCTTATTCACATTACACTTATGTTAGCAGGGAGCTAGCTGGTTTGACAGATACAGTACTGTAACCTGCATGGATGAGACAAGGTTGTTTGCTCACAACTGGCCACATGTAACAATACGTAAAAGATGACACACAAATGATGTACCTAGAGTTATGGTACAGAGATGTAGGTAATATTACTGATCTCGTAACAATACGAAGGATGGTATAAGTAGTGAATCTGATACTCCACCAGGGATGACAGATTAAATAATCACCCTGATGTATACAGATCCCTACCAAATAAATGTGTGGTGTTTTACACAGTATATAATCTGGAACACAGCAGAAGGAGTAGTGTGTTACCAGATTTGATGAGACCGACTGGAAGTACCAGAGCCGACTGTGTCGGCAGAACCACCAGCTACACTGAATCGCTCAGCAGCAGGCTTACCTGTACTGACACTAAGCAGTAATGGCAGGGAGAACACACCACTCCAAAGCAAACATACAGGTAAAGGCTGGAACTCACTGCAGCTGTTACAGCTCAGTGTTCTAGTCTCAGGCTGAAAATCCCTCTCAGAGAACAGACTATCAGGATTAGTCTAACAATTTCAGGGTTGCCAACTTGCAAAAAAATCATAGGCCTTGAACAAACTGTAAGCACCGGGGTTTTTTGTGTTCCTGGCTGTGACCGTGGAGGACCAGTGGAGGGCACTGGGGAGCCGAAGGCAGGAGGTTTGATATGTGACATACACAGGGTAACCAGGGCACAGCAAGACCAGAGGGTTGGCGGAGACCAGAAGCAGGGGCCGCGGAGTCTAACTTGCCAGCGGTATTCATCAGGAGCCACGCAAGGAGCTTTGGACTTAGCTGCGTCTGACAAGTAGGTCGCGGCCCCCTGCCCTGGTCTTCTGGAAGCTGGCTGGCACCGAGGACACTGGAGGCTAAGAGTATGTCTTGAGGCGGCTTGGGAGCCGGTGATGACAGTGAGCAGCCTGGGAGCTGTGGGAGTTGACAGCTTGGGGAGTCGTTAGTCGACAGCCTGGGAGCCAGAGGTGTTGATGTTGACATCCAGAACACAGTTGTTAATAGTCTCTGGTGAGCACCATGACAGATGGTTGACGTGGCGTGTCGACACTGGAGATGGAGATACTGGTCAGGAGAACACAGCCACTGGTGGATGATCCAGAGTGTCGGCAGACAAGTCCAGATGTTGAAGGTCACTGGGGAACACAGTAGCTGGTTGTCGACCTGAGAGTTGACGGTGCAGTCGACAGATCAGGACAGAGTGGAATAGTCTCTGAAAGTGTTTAGGCTTGGAAGCCAATGGGAGTCTATCCTGGGAGCTAGGGATAGCTTAGCCAGAGTCAGCGATGGCCTCTGCTGGGAATAACTTGCAAAACTCTACCGCAGGGATGAAATAGGCAGGAGTCACTGGTGGATGGAGAAACCAGGTAGCAAGATAGCAGCAGGTCACTGGAGGTGGTATTGCTGGAGTACTGGACAGCTAGGAGCCTTGGGAATCTCTGATGCAGGGGCAGAACTCAGGAGACAAGAAGAACAATTGTTCAAGGCAAGGAGGCTGGGCCAGGACTCTGCCTTATATCCCCCTTGCCAGTCCATGATTGGCTGCAAGCCACAGCAGCAATCAGAACCAGGAAGTGTCAGTGTACACCTTGGTCCTGGCCCAGGTGTACAGGTCAGAGTTCAGACCAGCAGACAGCACAAGCAATGGGCCTGCAGCACAGAGCGGACCAGCGCGAAGGTAAGGGACTTGGTCGCAAGTGGGACGGCGCACTACGGTTTGTGACACCTATGTTGTATCTATCATTTCGGCAGCCAAAGACCTGCTGGCTAGAAAATTTTCAGCTCAAGTGGAACATGACACAGCAACAGCTCCTCCTTCATTTTTCTTCCACAACTGGGACTTGAGGGATAAAAGTGAATTTTCAAAGCAGAACTGCTGGTGGTGATGCAGGGCAGTCAGGAGAAACTTTTGACATCTGGTCCAGACTGAAGAGTCAACCTATAATTACATGTCTATTGTCACTGCATATGATGCTGCCACCATTGAAAGAATGTTGGACGATTATATCAGTGACTGCATCCAAGTAGGCATGTCAGAAAGTCTGCATCTATACTGGCAGAGGAAGAATTAATACTCTTTGAGGATGAGGATGTACACACTGAAGGAGGAGATGAATTGGAGGATGAGGAGGACATCTTGCCTCCATAGAGCCAGTTTGTGCAAGGAGAGATATATTAACTGCTTCTTCTTTTGAGTAAACAAACTAATTATTTCAGCCAAAGTGGTGTGGGAGACCTTGTCACTGAAATCATTGGTTTGTTAAAGTGTGTTTGTCCTATTTATACAATATAATGGTGGGTGGGGGGGCTCAAGGACAATTCCATCTCGTCCCTCTTTTTTTGCATAATGCTCTCTTTGGGGCCTAATTTTTGAAAACTGTTATCCTGTCTGCTGCTGAAGTGCCACTCCTAGATGTGCCGTCCAGCTACCTTGGTGCAAACTTTTGGCCTAAATGCAATATTGTGAGATGTGAGGTGTTCAACATACCCTCCAACTGTACCTTTTGGCAGAAACAGTATGTTTTTTTTATAGGATGTTTTTAGGGTCTTGAACTGCCCATTGTATGTATAGGAAAGTGGTAGTGGCTATGCCCCTCTTCCCATGACCACAACCCTTCTTGCAATTTGAACTTGTTTTTGCTCTTCAGATGTTGGAGGGTAAGGTTATTGACGTTAATACAGGTTTAGTATCCCGTATCCAAAATGCTCATGACCAGAGGCATTTTGGATAATGGATATTCCGAATTTTGGAATATTTTTATATTTCAGCGAGGTATCTTGCATTTAGGCAGTATAAACATATCAAGCAAATTAAATGCACACAAAAATATTTTATTTGTGCACGAAATAAGTAGGAATGTGCACCGGCCATTTTCAATGTTTCGTGTTTTGCATCTGTATTTTATTTTTTTTTAAATATAAAAATAAAAGTTTGGGTTTTCTTTTTTGCTCTTATGCTATTAATAACCTCAATAACATTAATTCCCACTCATTTCCAGTCTATCCTGAACACATCACACCTCACAATGTTGTTTTTAGGCCAAAAAGTTGCACTGAGGTAGCTGGATGACTATGCTAAGTGACACAAGTGGGCGGCACAAACACGTGGCCCATCTAGGTGTTCACTGCAGTGACAGACAGGATGGCAGTATGAAAAACTAGGCCTCAAAGAGCACATACTGCCAAAAAAAGCGGTGCAAGATGGAATTTTCCTTGGGCCCTCCCACCGACCCTTATGTTGCTTAAATAGGACATGTTTGTCTTTAACAAACCAATCATTTCAACACAGGGTCTGCCACATAAATCTGCAATGATTGGTTTGTTTGGGCCCCCACAAAAAAAGAAGCAAATCTTCTCTCCCTGTACAAACTGGCTCTACAGAGGCAAGATTTAACTTTAATAGCATTACCAATGGACTTTAACGTCAGTGCCACTGGACTGGATATATGCAGCAATATCACTGGACTGGACGTATGCTGCAGTACCACTGGACTTTATTGGCATTACCAATGGACTTAAACAGCATTACCACTGAACTTTGACAGCAGTGCCACTGGACTGGACTTATGCAGCAGTATCACTCGACTGGACTTATGCCACAGTACCACTGGAATGTACAGCAGTATCACTGGCACTGGACTGGACTATACAGCACTTTTACTGAACTGAACTAGTATATAACTAGTATATATTCAGCAGACAGCACTATCACTGGACAAGACAGCACTATCACTGGACTGCCTCTTTAAAGGGTACAGATCTTGCGGGATCCCGTGAGGTCCAGAGACCTGTGCTTTTTGAGTCTGGGCGATAATTCCTGAACAGGCTCTCACATCCCTAGAAATAAGGTTTTAAAACATGAAACAAAGTTTGTATACTATCTCAGGTACTGGCCTTAAATACCAAGCATTCATTTTCTTGCACATATTTAGTGCCAGTTACAAATCATGTCCCCAGTAGTGCCAGTTACAGATGTCCCAGTAGTAGTTTTAGAAAAAAATAACTATGGTTTTCAGAATAATTTGGATAACAGTTATTTGGCTAAGGTATTCTCAACCTGTATTACTGTTTTTATGATTTAAAAATAAAATACAGATCCAAAGCCAAAATAGATCCAAAATGCGAAGGAAGATCCAAAACAAAACACAAATAGTGTATGGTGCACATTTCTATATATAAAGGTGTGTACACGAGTTGCAATTTGGTTGCTCTGCAATTTTGGCTTAACATCTTGCAGCAATATTTTGCTCAGCGTCCATATTGCTCAGTGTACTTTATTCATACCCAACCAGCGATTTTGCTGAAAATTGCAAGCAATTCTGTCTCATTCTGTCTCTACCTCATTTTAACTAGAAATTGCTGGTCGCTGGGACATTGCATGGTAGACCAGCGACCAGGGGCGGATCCAGGATAAAATGACAGGGGGGGCACCATGATAAAAGAGGGTTTAGGTGGGGGAGGGCCAGTGTTAGTGGTGCCAGTGTACATGCTAAGAGAGCGGCAGAGAGAGGGTGGCAATGGGATTAAAAATAGGCCCACCATGGCAACAAAAGTGAAGGATGTAGTTGTGCGCGCGCCGAAGGCGCGCTCTGGAAAAGGGGGTGTGGCCACTCAACAGGGGGCATGTCCTTGAGTGTAGTGTACAACACCATATACAACTTCTACACATTATGCTACAAAATACTAGACACCATTATACTTGCCCCTTACACATGATGCCAAATGGAATGAGCCAAAATTCAAACAATGCCACATGGATTGTGTCAAAATTCACATAATGCCACACGGATTGAGCCAAATTTTACATAATAACACACAGATTGAGCCAAAATTCACAAAATGCCACACAGATTGAGCCAAATTCATAAGATGCCATATGGATTGAGCCAAAATTCACATAATGCCACATGGATTGCGCCAAAATTCAAATAATGCCACACGTATTGAGCCAAAATTCACATAATGCCACACGGATTGAGACAAAATTCACATAATGCCACACGGATTGAGACAAAATTCACATAATGCCACACGGATTGAGACAAAATTCACATAATGCCACACGGATTGAGACAAAATTCACATAATGTCACACGGATTGAGACAAAATTCACATAATGCCACACGGATTGAGACAAAATTCACATAATGCCACACAGATTAAGACAAAATTCACAATACGCTTCATAAACAGGGACATTGTCCACCAAAGTCGCGCATTAAACATTTACACCATAATGTCCATTGCACGTTAAGTTACACGGCATGATGTCCATTATGTATTATGCCAAACACCATAATGCCTATTAAAAATTATGCTACATACAGTAAGTGCTGCTTATCTACATGCTCATTGCCAAGGGTTCCATGCTCATTGCCAGAGGTTCCATGCTCGTTGCCATGTGGGATTACATGCTCATTGCCAATGGGGAATACATGCTCGTGGTAAATGGGGGACAGCCGCCGCCAGGCAGAAGTGATAGCCACTGACAGTGGCAGAGCCTGGCTGTATTCCGAGCACTGCAGGTCCCGGCTATTTGAAATAATACCCATTTCACACCAGAAAATGCCTAGTCCCTGCATTTTCTGGTGTGAGGGGGAGAGAAAACCACCCCTTCCCCCCTTTAACCAGTTATCTAATTTAACCGGCTATATCTTCGGAACCAACTGACCCATTTACATGAGACAAGTATCATATTGAAGAACTTTTAAGTGGGCTTTGAATGATTTTGGTCCATTGAAACTGGAACGTTTGTTTCCAGAGTAATCTCCCCTCAAAGAACATGAACAGCCATGAAATTACATTTAAAAAATAAAAAAATCGATTTACATGCTATATCTCTGGAACCGATTGACCGATATGGACCATCCTGGTATCATATTGAAGGCCCAGCGATTTGGAATTAAATGACATCAACCACAAGCTCCTGTGATGGCAGGGGGGAAACTGACAGCCGTCGGAACCGTGTGGGGGTCGGAATTGACGGGTCCCATATTATTATGGGGAAAAATGTTACAGCTTTGCCAGGAGATATCTCTGGTTCCCGGGGGGCTAGAGACATGGGGCTGGGCCCGTTGGAAAGCTCTGGTCCTCATCTACAAAATTAATGACAGGGGGTGCACGTGCCCGGGTGCCCCCCCCCCCTGAATCCGCCACTGCCAGCGACCAATGATTTTTAGCCTTAATCGAAGGAGCAAGCTCCTGTGACCAGTGACTATTAAGGGCTGGCTGTGTATGCGCACTTTATTGCCCACAACAGAAAATAAACTCTGGCAAGTGACCATTTAGCCAGCGATAATGGCCTAAATCTCCTCATGTGTACAATGTCAATTCGCCCTAAAATTAAGCCATCTGTCCATGATGTAATGGAAAACCAGCAGACCTGTAAATCCTTGTGCCATCACAGCCAATCTTCTGTCAACATGTAAAGTGGTCCTTGTGAAAATCACCACAGAATTCTTTAGAGCTGCAGTAGTGTGTCTTTATTAGCTGCAGTCATGTTTAAAAATGGCTGCAAAGGAACTTCTTTATAGCAAATGGATTGCAGTGTTTCAACTTCTGTTCAGCTTACTTTGACAGTTTGTGCATTCCAGGTTCACTCAAAATGCCTCTGTCTTGATGACCAAACCCAATACTGTAGATAGGCTTTATGGTGTTTTGCATTCCTCAAGTATCAAAGTATCACACATTACTGCACCAAGGTATTAGCCCATGGCCAATCCATCCTTTCTCCTCTTGCTCTCCTTCCCAAACCACCAACATGCCCTGCTATCCACATTGTACTACAGGAAGCTGGGTATTGTCCGTCTCAGGCTGCAGTCACTCCATCCTAGCACTATCACTAGCTCAATGGTTCTCACTGTAATATTGGAGTATATTTACTGAAGGTCAATTTTGGTTGATATTTTTATCTTTTTAAATTTTTTTGTGGATTCAAATTTGATCTTAATCTTAATCAATGTTGGACTTCCAGCGCTAGAACACACATATAAAAGTTAATATCAAAATGAATTTTTCGTTATTATTTTTTGCACCTAAGCAACCAGTCAGAGAATTATGTAGCTTTCTTTTTCTGAAAGAACCTAATAAATATGCAATCTTGCGCTAAATCTCAGATATGTTTTTTTGGTACTTGTTTCCTAGCACGGCGAAAACCGATTTCCATCGGGGTGGTCGTGTCGGAAAAATCGCGTCGGTCGCATCGCATGCGACCAAATCGCATGCGATGCGACCGACACGATTTTATAATTGAATGAAATGTGAATAGGGTCCCTGGGACCCGATTTTACATTACATTCAATGTAAAATATTCCCTACACCCCCAATTTGACACCCTTAACGCCACCCCACGATTGACGCGAACCCGAAGCGTGGCGAGCGCAGTCCTCCGACCTTTTCATTCCCCTACTATCCACGTCGGCGTGGAGTTGAGAATATAAAGTGTGGCGAGCCCGAAGCGTGGCGAGCGGACGAGTATTACTTCACAGGTATACGCGTCCGCTCGCCACACTTTATATTCTCAACTCCACGCCGACGTGGATAGTAGGGGAATGAAAAGTTTGGAGGACGTGCACCGCCGCCGCTCGCCACGCTTCGGGTTCGCGTCAATCGTGGGGTGACGACAGGGCCATATACAATGTGAAATGGGTCATATTGGAGAAATGAAATGAAGCCTATGGGGAAATCGCGGGCATCGCGTCAGTCGCGTCTAGGGCCATGTTAATGGCCGCGACCGACGCGATGCCCGCGATTTAGGCTTTGACGGCTAAATGGACCTGATTTCAAAGGAAATCGGGTCCATCGCGGGCATCGTGTACCTTAACTTTAAGGTACACGATGCCCGCGATTGTGGCCATAGTAGGAAACAAGTACCGTTTTTTTTTTATTCACCCATTTCAATACTGTAAATCAGATTTAGAACTTTATTTTTCTTTCACTAACCTTTGGTTGTTGGGATTCCCTGCCAATTTAACAAAGGAGTGCTAGTAAATGAAAATGAATGCAGTATGTGTAAATTGTTATTGTGAGACTTTATTAATTATTATTATACTTGTCATCACATGCACATGATTTGGCTGAAATAGGGAAGAACAAGGAAAAAATAATTACTCATTTTTTGTGTTGTTTGCTTTTGTATAATGTTATTGAAAGGTTGGAACAGTAATAATATATGTGGTGTTATGCTCCCTCTAGTGGACATGCGATGATAAACTAATTGGAACCATAATATATAGGCCAGAATGTAAGGAGAGACAACTTTGGTCCAATTTAAGTGAAATGTCCGATTTTACAGCAAAATCTTGAATAATGTGATAGTTATGAAAACTCATTTATTTTTGGATCCACGTAAAAAGTGTCTAGCAAAAAGTCAGATCTTAAACATACAAATGCCCATGTTAAACCTACAACTCAGCATCATGACAAAATTAAGTTCGAGTTAGAAAGTTGGACCCAAAATAGCCCTATAAAGTCTGTTTTTTTTTTGTAAAGTGAGATGTATTCAGCAATGTTATAATTCAATAAGTACACAATGACAACATATTTGTAACAAATTTAAAAAAATAATTCTAACCTTAAAAATATACTTTGATCTCTCAAAATAGGTAATGTATTGTACATACAAACAGTGGTGAGAGCTGCTCAACAGGGCCGTCTTTCCCATTGGGCTGAATGGGCAGTTGCCCAGGGGCCCAAGGATTGTAGGGGCCCAGCCCAATTGGGAACACTGCACTGCCCTGGGGAATGGTGGTGGGGATGCGGTCAGTGGCGACGGTGATCCAGGCAGCGGGGGGCTGGGATCTTGATGTAGCGATCCGGGAGGCGTGTGGCAGGGATCCAGGCAGCAGCTGTCAGCGGGGACAGCGGTGATTCGGGCAGCGGGGGGCTTGATGTAGCAATCTGGGCGGCATGTGTCGGGGATCCTCCGGGCAGCAGCTGTCAGCGTTGTCCATACAGGCAGTGGCGACTCAGACCTTGCTGTTGCGCTATTTGTCGCCAGGCGGGAAGAGCTGCTGATTCTGAAAATTCTGGCCGGACGCTGATTGGCCGGACGCTCAGCCAATCAGTGTCCGGCCAGTCTTTTCAAAATCTGCAGCGCTTCCCGCCCGGCATCAAATAGCGCTACATCAAGTTCTGAGCGAGCTGCCTGGACGGACAACGCTGAAAGCAGCTGCCTGGATCCCCACCACACACCGCTACATCAAGCTCCCAGCCCCCCCCCCCCGCTGCCTGGATCACCGCCGCCACCGATGAGTCGCCTAGACAGATGCCGCTGACAGCTGCTGCCCGGACCCCCCCACACAGGATCCCCGCCCAGCCCTCCTCTGCTGCTGCACATAGGTGGGTGGAGGGAGGCCCTAAAAATTATTTTGCCCAAGGTCCCAGTAGATTGTTAAGACGGCCCTGCTGCTCAATCAAACTAATAATGCCCCCCAGGTGCTGCAAGGGAGGGGGATTTAACCCCCAGTACACCAAAGGGCATTAGTAATAGGATTTGAAAAACCAACATAATAGAGGGTCATTTAGAGATCTTAGTTATACCCCTTTTACACCGCCGAAAAATCCGGGTCAGCAGCGGGTCAGACCCGGATCTTCGGCGGTGTAAATCCCTAACGCCGTGTCCCTTTACACGGGACTTCTACCCAGGTCCTGACCTGGGTAGAACATGGCTAGGACCTGGGTAGAGGGCGGTGTAAATGGGAACGCCGGGTCGGATGACCCGGCTCCCATTTACATGAATGGGGAACGCCCAACCTGCGGACCGCAGCGTCCGCAGGTTGGACGGGTTGTCAGCCTGACAGTCACTGACAGCCGGCGCTGCTGTCTGCTATACCCTGCAGACAGCAGCAGCAGCGGCGGCGGGGGAGGGAAGTGAACGGATGACTGTGTGCGGCATCCATTCACCTCCTGTGCGACGGCGGGGGGGTGCGCGCGGTGACTGGGGGCAGCCTAGCAGCTTACCTTAGTGCTGGGCTGCCCCCAGCAGCGTTCCGGTCCGGCGGCGGCACGCGGCGGTGATTGGCGCTTGGAGATGACATCGCGCTGTCATCTCCAAGCTCTGGGGGGGGGGGGGGCGGGCGCGGGTGCGGGTCGGGCTGTCCGCCCGGTGTAAATGGCACTAAACGCCGGGTCACACCCGGCTTGAACCTGGGTCTAAAGAAGCCGGGTGCGACCCGGCGTTTTGGTGTAAAAGGGGTATAACATATAATTTGCAAAAGATATGATAAACTTCCGGCCTCGTCAAGGCTTCTCTGATACCGGAAGTCCTACACTGCATGATAACAGCACCCAATCTGGGCCATATAATTGTCTACTGTAAGGCTACATGATAACAGCACTTACCAATATATTTAAGTTGAGAGCCAGCCTATCAGGAGTTACCACTAAATCCTCCTTGTGGCAGGAACCAGCATGCCCTCCAAATGCAGGTCCCAACAAATGCCTCTTGCATATACAAACAGTGGTGAGAGCTGCTCAATCAAACTAGAAATGCCCCCCAGGTTCTGCAAGAGAGGGGGATTTAATCCCCATCTCACCAAAGGGCATTAGTAATAAGATTTGAAAAACCAACATAATAGAGGGTCATTCAGAGATATGTATTGTACATGTCAGTTTTGCAATTTTTCAAAGTAAAATGAATGTTATTTGTATTGATATGGTAAAAGGATGCACAAGCAGCTTCTTAAATTGATATGCAGCTGTATCTGCATACAAAAAAGTTATTCTCCAAGAGTCTTGAGTCCTGTTGGAGAAATTGCACAATATAAATAAAACTTACTATTGTTTAATGTAACATAATTTGATATCCAGATACACTACATGCCCAAATTCTTTGTGTAATTGCATACCAACAATTTATACAGTGCTTTTTATATGGAAAATGGGTACTTGTTTCCTAGCACGGCGCCTGCGATCAACATTGTATCCATCGGGTGCTAAAAAATCGTGTCGATCGCATCGCATGCAACCAAATCGCATGCGATGAGATCAACACGATTTTTACATTGGAATCAATGTGAAATGGTCCCTGAGACCCGATTTTACATTGGCCCCAATGTTAAATGGCCCCCAGACTCCAATTTTAATTGTTTCCCAACCCTGATGGGTCAAATGCCCCCCCCCCCCATTGTTAACGCGACCCCACGTTCATTGCCAACCCAAAGTGTGGCGAGTCCGCGTGGGGCGGCGGTACCCGTCCTCTGACCTTTTCATACCCCCACTATCCACGTCGGCCTGGAGTTGATTTTATATAGTGTGGCGAGCGCAGTGAGCCACCGAGCCCGAAGCGTGGCAGACGCAGCGTATTACTTCACAGGTATTGCGCGTCCCCTCGCCACGCTTCGGGCTCGGTGGCTCACTGCGCTCGCTACACTATATAAAATCAACTCCACGCCGATGTGGATAGTGGGGGTATGAAAAGGTCGGAGGACGCGTACCGCCGGCGCTCGCCACGCTTCGGGTTGGTGTTCATCGTGGGGTGGCGTTAACAATGGGGGGGAGGGGGGGGGCATTTGTCATGTCAAATACCCATAAGGGTGGGTATAAAATGAAAAATCGGGTCCATTGGCCCATTTAACATTGTTCCCTATGTAAAATCGCGTCCATCGCATCGGTCGCATTAACTTAAGGCATGCGATGGATGCGATTTTTTAATTGTCGGGGAAAAGGCTAAAAATAGCCCTGAAATTGCGTTGGTCGTATCCATCGCATACCTTAAGTTAAGGTATGCGATCACATACGACGGCACCGTGCTAGGAAACAAGTACCGGAAAATTTAATCATTCAAATCAGATTTATCTGTGTACTGAAATGAGCTTGTCTCACCACTACAAGATGCATTTTGGTCATACTGCCCAACTGTCCCGTTTACTGCGGGAACATCTGAGTTTTTGGGGATGTGTCCATGGCCCGCCAGGGGTCAGCAGTGTTCCGTGGCAGGGGTGGGCAGTTGGGAGTCCAAATTTTTTGACCCGCTACACCACCAATGAATGTTGGGAGGTATGCTTTGGTGCAGGTCTCTTATGTGCCCGGTGATGAATAAATCTTACTGATCAAGTAGAATTTCTCATGCTGCCTACTGTGGCCATGGTCCCTGTGATGTGTAAAGTGATTGCATTGGCAGTATCGGTTCATAAACACTGCCTGGTACTGAAATCACAAATGGCGGGTACATTGAGCTGTCAATCACAAGTGGTTCCTGGCACAGCTGTATGGGTCATCGGTGGATTGTCCTACACAAAGCATGGTGCGCCAATATATCTCTACATTACATAGTAGATAAGGCTGAATAAAGACTTGCGTCCATTAAGTTCAACCTAGGTTTTAATAGCTTATCCCTTGTTATATAGTATATTCTGATATTTTAAAGACAGGTTATGATTCTTATTTGTACCCTTGGATGTTTTTAACCAATAATGTTTGTCCAACCTTATTTTAAACGTATTTATGTCTACCGACACCACTTCTCCAGGAAGAGAGTTCCACAGTTTGACTGCTCTGACCGTAAAGACATTTTTCTTTCTAATGGAACTAAATCTTCTTTCTTCTAATCTAAACTCATGCCCTTGTGTCTTAGATTCCTTTCTTGCAGCAAAAAGGGTCCTTGACAGTTCCTGATATTGGCCCTTGATATATTTGTACATGTTGAGCATTTCCCCCCTTAAACGTCTCTTTTTCTAGTGTAAATAGTCCCAAATTGCTCAATCTCTCCTCGTAGCTTAAATTCTCCATTCCCCAAATAAGCTTTGTAGCTCTTCTTTGGGTTTTTTCTAATTCTATTATGTCCTTTTTATAGTGTGGGGCACAGAAGTGTACTCCATAATCAAGGTGTGGTCTAACCAATGATTTGTACAGTGGCCTAATTTCTTTTGAATCCCTAGTTTACATGCCCCTTTTAATACATGCTAGAATTCTGCCTTTTTTGTTGCTATGTGACATTGAGCACTACACCCCAGTTTGTTATCTATTTGGACTTCTAGATCCTTTTCAAGTACTGAATTACCCAATGCCTCCCCGCTCAGGTTATAACTAGCACACTGGTTATGTCTCCTAAGGTGCATAACCTTGCATTTATCCACATTGAACCTCATCATCTACTTTTTTGCCCACTCATCTTGATTTTTTAGATAATTTTGAATCGCAGAGACATGCTCTGTGGATTTAATAACTCTACTCATTTTTGTGTCATCAGCAAAGATGGATACATTGCTGAGTAACCCCATCCAAATATCGTTAATATATATATGTTAAATAAGATGGGCCCTAGTACTGAACCCTGTGGCACTCCACTTAGTACTGGTATCATATTTGATACGGCACTGTTCACAACCACTCTTTGTTCTTTATTACACAGCCAGTTCCCTACCCATCTACAGATTCTTGCCCTTAATCCCAGGTTCTCCATTTTATTTATCAACCTCTTATGTGGTACATTATCAAAAGCTTTAGCAAAATCTAGGAAGACCACATCTACAGCTTTCCATATCAAGGTTTTTCCTAATATCATCATAGAAGCCTAGTAAAATGTTTGGCATGAATGATTTTTCACGAACCCATGCTGGTTAATACTAAGTAAACTACGAAGGTCTAAATATTCCTAGATGCCATCCCTTAAAAATCCTTCAAGTATTTTACCCACTATTGATGTTAAGCTCATCGGTCTGTAATTAGCTGGGTCATCCCTTTTTCCTTTTATGAATATTGGCACTACCTCTGCTATTCTCCAGTCTTTTGGTATATAGATATATCGGGCATTGCCTGTGTTGCTTAGCCGATGCAATATTTCTGTGGATGATGCCATTGACAGATATATCACTCATACACACTGGCCAATAGTTCAATCAAATGGCCGATATATTGGCCAGTGTGTACTCACATTTACTTTGCAACAACTGTGTACAGTAAATGTGGGATTAATTCAAACCTTATTGCAAAGCACCTTTTTTCTCAAATTGACAAAACCATGTAGCACTGCATGTGCAGAGAGAGATATTTTGGTAAGTTATTTTGTTTCTGTGCAGGGAAAATACTGGCTGCGTTATTTTTACACTGCAATTTAGATTTCAGTTTGAACACACCTCACCCAAATTTAACTCTCTCTGCACATGTTACATCCGCCCCACGTGCAGTAAAGCATGGTTTTGAGAAAAAAATTTGCTTTTCAATCAGGTATAAGGGGCCAATTCAGCCCCATTAGCTAGGGTCTAAATTCAGTCCCGTCCACGATGTTCATGTTTGTATATGCACGAATATGCGATTGCACAAACCACGGGAGAAAACGGCTCTGGTGAGTTTCACAGGAGGAGGGGAGAGAAGGGGACGGCAGTAAGGGCAGGGCCGGATTAACAATGGACCTGATGGAGCTACAGCTACAGGCCCACTCTAAGCCCTAGATGAGGACTAGGGCTTTCCAACGAGCCCAGCCCCATATCTCTAGCCCTCTGGGAACCAGAGATACCTCTGGGTAACGCTGGAACGTTTTCCCCTTAGGATAACATGGGACCCGCTAATTCTGACCCCCACCCAGGTCCGACAGCTGCCAGTTCCTCCCCTGGCATTGCAAAAGATCAAGGTTGATCTCATTTGAACCCAAATTGCTGGGCCTTCAATCTGATACCAGTTCATATGGGTTAATTGGTTCATATGAGTTAATTGGTTGCAGAGATATTGCGGGTAAACCGATTTTTTTATTTCTGAAATGTAATTTCATGGCTGTTCATGTTCTTTGAGGGCAGATTTCTCTGGAACCAAATGGCACAGTTTCACGGGACCAAAACTTAAAAGTTCTTCAATATAATACCGGTCTCATGTAAATGGGTCAGTTGGTTCCGAAGATAAAATGCAGGGGAATGTCCCTGCATGATTCTGGGACCATATTCCCTGGTAAATCCCAGCATTTTCTGGTGTGAAAGGGGTATTATTTCAAATAGCCAGAACCTGTAGTGCTCTGAATACAGCCGGGCAGCCCCCTGCTATCTGCCCTCCTGTCAATGACTGTCATTTCTGCCCAGCGGCGGCTGTCCCCCAGTTACCACGAGCATGTATTCCCCCTTAGCAATGAGCATGTAATCCCACATGGCAATGAGCATGGAGCCCCTGGCAATGAGCATGGAGCCCCTGGCAATGAGCACGTAGGTAAGCAGCACTTATGTAGCATAATTTTTAATAGGCATTACGGTGTTTGGCGTAAAAGGTAATGGACATTATGATGTCTGGCTTAACATGTAATGGGCATTATGGTGTATAATTTCGGAAGCATATTGTGAATTTTGGCTCAATCCGTTTGGTATAATGTTTATTTTGGCTCAATCTATGTGGCAAAAAGTCAATTTTGCCTTAATCTGTGTGGCATAATGTGAATTTTGGCTCAGTCAGTGTGAATGTTGGCTCATTCCATGTGGTATAATGTGTAAGAGACAAGTACAGTAAGGGGGTTACTATTGTGTTCCATGATTTGTATAAGGGGTATATGGTGTGGTAAATTTAGGTGACCACATAAAAGGTGCTGAAATGTCTTCCAAGTTTTGGCTTTCAGGATTTTTTTTATGACCGGAATGCCGCCTCACCCTGCAAGTATCTTAGGACATCTGCGTCCTGCGGGTGCACCTTTGGAGAGCACCCGGCAATGTATCTCCCTGCATCCTGTGAGTGTCGATATAGATATATATATATATATAATTAGTTGAAAGTATAAAGACACACCCATGAGCAGACCACCCAACCAGAACACTGCTCACGCCCCCCCACATTATTAGGTGCTGGCCACAACCCCTATTATTGCTCATAATAGGCCCTTGATAATTTTCATCTCCAGGCCTATTTAGACCTTAATCTGGCACTGAGTAAGGGAACACCCAGCGTTTCATGGGCATGCCCATAAAAACGCTGGCTGTTCACCTGAAAATATACACAGTTTGGGGTGGGCGGCTAATGTCACATGACATCAGCACCTGCCCAGAATTCAGCGATCTACAGGCCTAATAAAAGTTAGTCTTGCCTAACTTTCAATGGTGAACGACCACCAAATGATTTCTGTTCCGTTCAGCCACGTGTATGTGAACACATTCATATAAATACTATTGAGTGGACTCTGGGTGGGGGGGGGGCAATTGGCAGGGCAGTGGGTGGAGTTACCTGTTCACTAGGCTGCGAGTATAACGAACGGAGCAGAAACGCAAAAGCTTGCTTGATCTTGATTTTCAGTATGAATACAGACTGTGGAAGTGGGGCCTCACGTTCCTTCTGACTTTTTGGGTTTTAAGCAGGAGGTGTTAGAAATTCACAAAATCCAATAGTGTGGAAATGCTGTGGGTCAATAACAGTAACGTATGCAAAACGTCAGCCTGGGCAAATACATTTTTACTATCCATAAAATATGCTTGATGTTTTGAAAATTTGGTACTTGTTTCCTAGCACGGCGCCCGTCGAGGTTAATCGCATACCTTAAGTTAAGGTACTTAAGGTATGCGATCAACGCGATGGACGCGATTTTCTGTCAATTACCAGCCTTTATTGCCGGCAATGAGAAAATCGCATTGATCACGTCCATCGCATGCCATTGTAATGGCATGCGATGTGAGCGACGCGATTTTCTCATAGAGATCAATGTTAAATTAGCTGCCAAAGGCAAAATCGCATTGATCGCATGCTATTATAATGGCATGCGATGCGATCGACGCGATCATCGCGATTTTACATAGGGAACAATGTGAAATGGGCCAATGTGCCTGGTTTTTGATTGTATATGCCCCCTCATGGGTATTAAGTATGGTAAATGGTCCCCCATTGTTAACGCCAGCCCACTATTGACGCCAACCCGAAGCGTGGTGAGCACAGCGAGCCCGCGAGGGGCGGCGGTACGCATCCTCCAACCTTTTCATAACCCCACTATCCACGTCGGCGTGGAGTTGATTCTATAAAGCATGGCGAGCGGACGCGTAATACCTGTTATGCTTGCTGCGCTCGCCACGCTTTGGGCTCGGTGGCTCGCTACGCTCGCCACACTTTATAAAATCAACTCCACGCCGATGTGGATAGTGGGGTTATGAAAAGGTCGTAGGACGCGTAACGCTGCCCCTTGTGGGCTCGCTGCGCTCACCACACTTCGGGTTGGCGTTCATCGTGGGGTGGCGTTAACAATGGGGGACCATTTCACCCATGAGGGGGGGTATGCAATTAAAATTGGGGTTTCGGGGGCTTTTAACATTGGGCCCAATGGTAAAATGGAACCATTTTACGTTGATTCCAATGTAAAAATCGCATCGATCCCGTCGATCGCATCGCATGCGATTTGGTTGCATGCGATGCGATCAACACAATTTTTTTGGTCCCGATGCTTGAGATAAAAATCGCTGGCGCCGTGCTAGGAAACAAGTAACGAAAATTTAGTAAAAATGTTTTGGAAGCAGGTGAAGGCACAGTTGTGCACACATATTTTGGCAATTAAGTTGTTTTAGGTGAAAATTATTTAGTTGAGCCCAAAGGAAGCAAACCTTCAAGGTAGACACTTAGGAGGGGGTATATGCTTCTCCCCACCTCCAAAAATATGGTCAAAATATTGCAATTTTACATGAAAATGCCATCTTTGCCACATGTTTGCCTGAGATCAATTGGCACTATTTTCAGGTTCTCAACCTCACAAAAATGGAAATTTTAGAGGAAGATACTTTGTTGATTCTTTCTGACCCCCCTTTCATTGTCAAAGAACATTTCATGCCAATTTATCAAGAAATATAAAGCTTTAAATAATGATAAAATTGAGAGTGCCAATCAGCTCCTACCTGTACATTTTTAAACCCAGCCTGTAACATGACTGTTTATCACTTTTTGAATGTGCGGTACACAATAAAACTTTCACACTACTTATCTACAAACTAATTAAGGACTCAATTTACAAGCTCATTCTGTTATTTTGTTTTGTTTTGATCTTAAGAATGTCCATCTATCACATCTTGGCCCTTATTCTGATCGGTGCGGACTTTTCCGCATTCTTTCGGATGGCGTTTTTTAGCCGTCTGCGCATGCGTGGAGAACGCGACGCACATGTGCCACGCATGGTCTCCGTACTTGTTCTCACTAATCCCGTACAGAACTGTGCACCGCATATATTCGGCCAATAGGGGTGTGTTATGGGCGTCATGCGGAATGACACAGGGGCGTAGTTTCAAAGTGGGCTAAACTGGGCGGAAACACGGGCGGACACGGGGGAGTACACATATATTGGTAGGCGTGCATTCGGACAGCACGCCGAATGCACGCGAACAAAAAGGGAAGAAATGTGCGGTGTCCAAAAGGTTACTTTTGCTTTGCGGACACCACTCGGTCATGCGCTAGGCAATCGGAACGCCTAATCAGGACGGACGCACCTCAACCAATGTCACCTGAACCCAATACAATCACATACTTTACCCATGACTTGTTAATTACACGCTTCTCACTGCTACAATTGGAAGCATTGCAGCTTAAAGGGAACATTACATGCTGCACTTGTCACACACTTTAACACTGCAAATAATGCACACAACTTAATAATATTAATACTAATACACATGCCACTTCTGCATGTCTAAATTAATACAGACATTTGTGGGGCCAAAATAACATTTATTAAACAAACTTAGGCAATAATTGAAAATACATAACAAAACAAATGGTACCATACCAGGACAAAAATTACATAATAAAGAATAAATAGCCACAGCAGAATCATTGGGAACACATCAGGTGGCTTCACAACAAAAGTACAGCACCAACACTTCAAGTACAGCACACTGAAACAGGGCAACAGAGGAACCAAACATGACATTTGAACCGCGGGCAAAAGTGGTGACCCTGGGCACGGATTTGGACACAGGATGCTGACACACACAGCTCAATGGAAGATTTGGGAAGACATAACGGAGGAGATTAATGGGGACACAAGTTCATTTGCGAGCACGTTTGCCCCTGGCAGGCTCCTTGCCACGTGCAGCAGCTCTTCTGCCTCGTCCACGGCCAGAGTCAGATGGTGGCTCATGTGGAGCACGTGCTGGTGAGGGGGTGGATCTTCTTCCCCCTCTGGCAGCAAGGAGTGATGAGGTTGGTAATGCACCCGAAGCGGGTGACATTAGGGCCCTATTGCTGTTAACTAGCTCCACCATAAGTTCATTATGGCGGAGGAGGAGGTCGTTTTGCCGCAGGGCTTGATCAGCCAGCACCTGCAGGCTACCAGCAATAGCTTGGTGGCTGCCAGCCATAGCTTGCTGGCTGGCACTCATAGCCTGCAGGCTCTCAGCAATACTCTGCTGGCTGGTGGTCAAACCCTGCAGCACCTCCTCGGCCCTACGCACCCGCTCGAATGCCGACTCTCCCTGCTGCACAATACTATCCAGCACACGGCCCCACATGGACAATTCAGCCGCAGACAATCTTGGCAGCTGCTGCACGGGCCTGCTACTGGGGCCAGGTGGCACAGACTCCACAACCTCCTCAAGAGAATCTTGAGCAAGCGGTGGCGATGCTGTTGAACAAGAAAATTCAAATTACCACACATTCCATGCAACATTTAAAACATCTACTTATGGCCTGGCAAATAATTACCTTCAAGAGTAGAAGCCATCACTTCCGCTGGGGACTCGCTGTCTATAGTGCTCACCCCCCGGACCTCCTCCACTGCTATACAGCACTGGGCCATCTCTTCCAGGGGGGTGAGCTCCAGCTTGCCAGGCATGGGGCCAGCCCCAGAGGTCTGGCTGTGTTGCCACCGCTCGGTCAATTTCTTCTTGAGGTTGCCTTTGAAGTCGTGCCACCTGCAATCAAAGTGTACATATTAATACATGTAACTCCTCATGTTTGCTGTAGCACCCATTGCAATCTGAAACATAATACAACATGTGCCTACTGACACCAAACATACTATATTCTTTTTTCAAACCAATCCTTAGAAGATACAAAAACAGTCACCCTCCAATAACTATCAATTCAATGTCATGGCCTACATGTCTGTGCGTCCAAGCAACGTGAACACCCATTGGCCAACTCCATCTAATATTGAATGTAAACATTACTGGACTTGTCCTACTCAAATTTTACACACATGTACTTGCCTCTTCTTAACGTGCTCCGTCTGACGAACTTGTGGAGCCACTGCATTAATCTCCGCCGTTATCTCCTCCCAGATCTTCCATCTCCTTGTGTGTGTCAACTTCACCGCAGGACACTCAATTAAATCACGTGCCCGGGTCACCAGGATGTCAAGCTCCCGCGGTTCAAATGCCATGTTTCGTGTTGTTGGTTCCCGTGTTGCCCCACTGCGGCCACGGGCACGGGCACTGCCACGGCCACGGGCACCGGTTGCTGTACCTGAAGTGCTGGGCTGGCTACTCTGTTGGGAAGCCACCTGCTGGGTTCCCAATGATTCTGCTGATGCTGGCCCAGCTGCTGATTGGCCTGATGTTGATGGGCCAGCTCGGTCCTCTGGGTTGAGGGGTACATATGTGGTGTTGGCCTCCATGCGGGACAACAGATTCTGCACCACCTGCTCTTCCTCAGAGTCTGAGCCTGGCATGTTTGCAACAAGTGTTTGCCTTTCTAGGACCACTTTAAATACTATTTCTGTAATTGGCGTTAATCAGCTGCAAGCTGCGTTCCGTACGGCCGCGTTCCGTACCCCAGCGTCAACCGTGCGGCGCATACGGCCCGCCCCTTGGTGTGGCGAAATATTTCCAGAAAACCTGGCAAACTCAGTAAGTGTGATTTATTTGCTAAATGCAGATTCCAACACCAATGACCAAATACAACTGAGGTCAGACATGACATGTATATTTGAATGTACTTCTGTACTGTGCACTTGTTTGCTATGTAGTACAACTGACACTACCCATTCCATATGTCAATCTAGTCCACCACTTAGCCACAAGTAATCAGTGCTACCATCCAAATCACATGTGAAAGCACTCCACATTCAGGTTAGATGCTAGCTACTTTTCATTCCACCTCTGTAATATGGCCCAGTAGAAGGTAAGTGTACACATGGCTGCATGGGCTCATTTTGGGAAAAGGTCTGCCTTCATTATACATTAGCTGTTTGGTACCTTGTTGAGTTAGGTGTAAGTGTCTAGAGATGCACACTATTTCACCTGTTGCTTATACCCATGTTTGTGGAATGTTAGAGATTAGGTATAATATGTTTCCATCTTATTTTACACTGTTTAGGATGGGTGTGCGATGCAATGGGTTAGCCGTCTGTTCGGGCGCATACACGCTGTTAGTGTAAAAATGAACAATAAAGTTAATACCAAATATCACTCTGATCAACCAATGACAGCACATGATTGTTTGATGTGTGCCATTGCTAAGATGGCGGCTTATGGCAGAGCAGCACCCTTCTCTGCAGCCGAGCTGAAGACACTGGTCTCCGTTATGGAGACCAGGCTGGGTCGTGCGGGCCCATTCATCACCAATAGGCAGAAACGCTCTGCCTATGCGGTGGCCCGCCGGCGGATCTACGCCCGCACCCAAGTGCGGCGGACCATCGCACAGCTTGAGCGGCGGTGGTCCGACCTCCGGCGCAGGGAGCCAGAGAGGCTTCAAAGCATAAGGGCCAGCATTGCTCGATGTGAGTATTTCAACAGTAAATGTGGATTTGTACATGATTGCTTACCTGACATTATTTAATCCACTAAGGTCAGCAGCCTGATCATGAGTTAAACATGCCATACAATATATGAGTGCTACTTCCTGATTGACACCCTGTAATGGTCATAAAATATGTTATTGGGGAGGATTAATGCTTGTGATGCTTACAATGGCCCAAATGTCACAGCATACCTGCCATGTTACAGGCTGTGTTTTGTAAAGGCCACTGAGGAGCTGTTTGCATGTACAAGTATCAGTACCTCTAACCTTTGCATTTATAGGTTGATAAGGCTTATTACAAATTACCACTAATTGGCACTTTTTTCATTTTTCCCAAACACAGCACGTGCACGAGCAAGGCAGGCCCGGGAGGAGGCAGAGGCAGGCCTGGCACAGGAGGAGGCAGAGGCAGGCCTGGCACAGGAGGAGGCAGAGGCAGGCCTGGCACAGGAGGAGGCGGAGCCAGCGATGGCCGAGGAGGAAGAGATTGAGGAAGGGGTGGAGGAGGCTGAGTGGCCAGTGGAGGCAGAGGTGGCAGCCGAGGAGGAGGTCGTGGCGGCCGAGGAGGCCCAGGAAGAGGGGGAGGATGAGGAGGCCTGTGTGGTTGACCAGGCGGCCGAAAGTGGTATGTATACATAAAGATTCGTTCTTCCTTTTGTCATCCACTATTTGATATGTAGCACTGTTGATTCAAATGTGTTTGAAAATACTATAAAGCCAAACAACAAATTGGGTAGCAACAGACACACTTTGGGGTTAGATAGGGTGGCCAAACCATCCCTTTCATCCTGGACACATATTAATGACACAGGTTGTGCGGATGGCTTTCAGGTCGAATTGAAGTGCCACTGAACCTGTGTAGTTAATCTGTATCCAGGAAGAAAGTGATGAGTTGCTCATGTAAGGGTTACATGTCCCTGCTGGTTGCATACAATCTGTAGGCTCATATAGGTGAGTAGAGTTTACTGGCGAATGATCTTTGTTAACTAGATTCAGTATGGCATAAATGGAGTATGGCCAGGCGTGGCTTAGACTGGAGTAACAAGTGGTGAGTGCCCCTGGGCCCTCCTCTAGCTAACCACCCCCTGCGGTCTGCATGTATGTTTTTCACCATAATTGTGTGTTGATTTGGTCTTAGTAATGCTTTTGACCATGGGAGTGGGTTAGTGCTGCAGCTTCCCCTAACTGGCATTCTGACAATGATTTCTGGAGCAGACCATCAGCAGGCAAGCCATGCTTGATTGCACAAATGTACTGAGCATTCCTGAGAGTTGTGTAACTCCCCTGCCAGGCTCCATCATATAACAGACACTGAACTTTGTTTGCCGAATTGTGACTGGTGCAGCGCGTGGCATGCTTCTCAGAGCTTAGTCATGGGTGGGTTTGGATGGAGAAGGAGCAGTATGACTGTGAGGTGTTCTACAGAGTAAAGGGTAGAGGGCCAAAATCAGGCTTTCCATGTAGTATGTATGCATGTATGTATAGGTGTATGTCTCATATATATAGGTAGATATGTGTGTATATATATATATAGTTATATATATATATATATATATATATATATACACACACACCTCGCAGAATGCATGTTTAAAATGTAGCTTTGACTATGTTAAATGTATGCATGAATATCATTAGTCATTTTTCATTTTTAATTTCCTCCACAGATGAGCCTGCCCAAGCAGAGGAGGGTCGCCGTGGGGCCCTCCTTAGACTCCGAGGCCTGATGAGGGAAATGTTGGTCCTAATGGACGAAATCATTGAGGGGGAAATTTAAAGTTATTTTTTTTTACGTTCTTTATGAATAAATTGTTATTTAAAGTTGAAAGTTGTCAGTGTTTTTTTCTAACATGCTAAAGTATATGTGTAAGTTGTTTAAAATGTTTAAAATAAGCAAAATGTACATAGTGTATCTAGATGTATGTTTGGGTCACATGCTGTAAGGGTTAATGTGTGTCATGAATGTAGTAGGAATGTGGGTCAGTATAGATGAGCATTTAATTGATTGCAATTGCTAACAATCCCTATTTCAGGAGGTTGCCTAATAGCCTAAGTGGGTCATGTGATCGCTGTGTGTACTCAGTACAAAATTGTGTTGGATTGTGCGTAAATACTCCGCATCGGGGCGTACGGACAGCTTTCCGTACGTTCTCACGCGGTAAGACCGTGCTTGTGCGGGAAGACCGTGCAAGAATCTGTACGTTTCCCCCGCACACGCACGGTTTGTATGTCGTCCGTACACACGCCCTGTTCTTAAAGAGTGACTCCGTCCGAATGCGGAGGACACGTGGGCGTTTCTACGGACGATGCCCGCACGCTGCCGCACAGCGTTGCGTGCGGCCCGCACCGTAACAATTCGGGAATATCCGCACCGATCAGAATAAGGGCCCTTGTTCCTACTCTGCTGTGTATATATATGTGTTTCTTCACACACCTTGTTATACCATGCCTGAGGAAGAGACCTACAGTAAGTAGTCTCGAAAGCTTGCATTTTAACAACATTTATTTTTGTTAGCCATTAAAAGGTATCATATTTGCTAGATTGCTATTTTGTTTTTCTCACTGAGGAACAATAAAACTTTTCACTTTTTGAAGCTTGGTATATCTGGCCCTAATTATTTATCACAGTAAATGTGAAGATTAGATTGTCAAGCCGGAAATATTCGGGAGATGGCAGTTGCATATTTTCTTCTTTCATCTATGAACATGCAGAAGTAAGGCGGAGATTTTTGGGATGGTCATAGTATGCATTCTGAGCAATGACTGGATCAATTTCCTGTAAGTACTGTATTTGTTTAGTAAGTAACATGATTTAGCAATAAATTCCCACAAAATCTTACTGCCTTACTTCTTATTTTCAACTAACTTTATCTGTCTAAGTATCCATCTTGTTGCATAGTTTATCTGTGAAATGCGTGCAGCTCTTTTTGTAAAATACACCAAATGGGGTAAAAATTTAATTCCTGGGGGTAATGGACGGTCGCACTGCCAAGACACAGCTGGAAATGCATGCCAGCTGTGGCTCGACAGGCAACCGCTAATTACCCCCAGGAAGCTCCTGGCTTGGCGGCTCTGGTATGCACAGCGCCACATAAGCAGTGACCTGGCGCATGCGCAGTAGCACTAGGAGATGCTGGCAGCAGTGGGTTAGGTGCCATTTCATAATCAGAGGCAATGTGTAGTTGGCTCCAGCTCTGCCTGCAATCCTGAGCCCACCTGGGCTATACTGAATGTATGTACAATAGGTGTGTGTGTGTGTGTTTGTGTGTGTATATATATATATATATATATATATATATATATATATAAAAGCACAAACCATATTTTTTGTGATAATAATTAATTAATAATTAATAGTATATGATTTCCTTCCTTTCAAATCATTATTAGTAGCTAGGGCGTGCATTCCAGGCCTCCCCTCCTGAATATAATGTCTAGACATTAGAGATGAGCGGGTCCGGATCTTTGAGATCCGAACCCACCCGAACATCACGATCCGAGTCCGGATCCGAGCTGACTCGGGAGTTCCCGACGGATTCCAGACTGAAAACAAGGCTAAACGTCATCATCACGCTGTCGGATTCTCGCGGGATCTGGATTTTATATAAGACACAGGCGCGCCCCGCCATACTCCATTATAGGAGAGGGAAGAGGGTGGTTGGGATCTGTGCGCTGTGCTCTGTGCTTTTGATTGGTTCTGCAGTGCTCACTCGATTAGGGTCTGCTGACACAAGTCCAGTGTACAGGGGCTGTGTTCAATGTGACAGGGGCTGTGTCCAGTGTACAGGGGTTGTGTCCAGTCTACAGGGGTTGTGTACAGGGGCTGTGTCCAGTGTACAGGGGCTGTGTCCAGTGTACAGGGGCTGTGTCCAGTGTACAGGGGCTGTGTCCAGTGTACAGGGGGTGTGTACAGGGTGCATTGGCCAGTGTGACAGGGGCTGTGTCCAGTGTGACAGGGGCTGTGTCCATTGTCCAGGGGCTGTGTCCAGGGTGATGGCCTGTGTCCAGGGGCAGTGTCCAGTGTGACGGCTGTGTTCATTGTACAGGAGCTGTGTCCAGAGGCGGTGTCCATTATCCAGGGGCTGTGTCCAGGGTGACAGCCTGTATCCAGTGTCCAGTGTGATGGCCTGTATCCAGTGTGACGGCCTGTATCCAGGAGCAGTGTCCAGTGTGACGGCTGTGTCCAGTGCACAGGAGCTGTGCCCAGGGGCTGTGTCCATTGTCCAGGGGCTGTGTCCAGGGTGACGGGCTGTGTCCAGTGTATAGGAGCTGTGTCCAGAGCCTGTGTCCATTGTCCAGGGGCTGTGTCCAGGGTGACGGCCTGTATCCAGTTTCCAGTGTGACGGCCTGTGTCCAGTGGCAGTGTCCAGTGGGACTAGAATTGACTAGAAATGACTAGAAATTAGTGGAAACTAATGTTGTTGAGGTCAATAATACTTTAGGGGCAAAAACAGGCCCAAATTCTGTTATTTTAGCCATTTTTAGCATTTAAAAAAAAAAATTCCAAAACCAAAACCCGCAAGGGTGGTTTTGCCAAAACCAATCAGGATCCAAAACACGAAGGGAGATCCAGATCCAAAACCAAAACCCGAAAAAGTGCCTGGCGCACATCTCTAGTAGACATACACACCTGAAGGCCAGAGACTCCTTCAATCTGGATTAGCACCCCTCCTACCTGTCCTGATGTTTTTAAAGTAGGGACCTCCTGTAGCATTTGAAGACTGCACACTGGTATAGCCAAACTACAGATAAGATTCTTATTATATAGCAAGTCATATGTGGGGAGAGCTTTTGGGGTGTGTGGCACCCTGGACTGCTCTCTCCACAACTTTGAGGCTCCACCATTTAACATTACATCATACTTTTTTTTTTTTTTTTTATAGAGGTTGAGTATCCCTTATCCAAAATGCTCAGGACCAGAAGAATTGGTAACGGATTATTCCGTATTTCAGAATATTTTTATATTTCAATGATGTACTGTATCTTGAGGTATCTTACATTAATGTTGTATAAGCACATCAAACACATGAAATACACACAAATATATTTTAGCTGTGTATAAACATGAAACAAAGTTTGTGTCTGATCTCAGGTACTAAATTTGAATGGCAAGCAATAATTTTCTTGCACATATTTAGTGCCAAGTATATATCATGTCCTCAGTAGTGCTGTTACAGATGTCCCCGGTACTGCTTTTAGCTAGAATTTTTTTTTCACTTTCTACAATTTTCAGAATAATTTGGATAATGAATATTTTGATAAGGGATACTCAACCTGTATATGTAACACTTCCACATACCTATTTTTTCACTTTTAACAATTAACACCAAGCAGCCTTTTGTTCACTTGCTGCCCTGGACATTGAGTTTTTTCAGTCTGCCACGTTGAATGCACGAGTAAACGGAGGGTGGTCTCTGAATAGGGAATCCCTGTATAGACCATGACAGCGGCATTATAAAAAGTTTTTTTTTATTTATCTGAAAAACGTAACGTCAGCAACAAGGGGCTTTCCAGCATGGGTGCAGGAGCAGCACGGAGGTCTTTTTTAAGGAGGACAGAAAAGAGTGCCTTTTCTTGGTGCACCTAGAGAAATAATACTTAGTAAAACATCACTTTTATTGAGTTCATTTAAAATAGTTGCGAAGATATAAAAAGGACTGGACAACACGTAAGACAACAAATAGTGATTTTTAAAAAGGATAAGAATCCTCACCTAGCGGGACCCCACTACCCGTTATCACCGTTATTATTTATAATAGATATGGTGTGGCACGGAAGACTTGTTTATATTACCAAAGTCATGTAATGTGGATAAGTCAGGTTTGTAACTTTATCATATACAATGTATCACAATAGTCCTGAGGCTCACTTAGTGCAGCCACCAGCACGCGCTTGAACACGGATGTGATGCCGTTTCAGCGCTGCTGTTAGGCTTGCTGGAGCCAGTAGTTCCACAACCTGCGTTCCAACCGCAGAGCTGAGTCTGAGGTGTGCCTGTGTGCACTCCCTCGCTCATGTGGATCTAGAACAGGCAGGGACACACACGGCTCTGGCGCCAGAGACCGTGTCAGTGTACTGATTGGGGACCGTGTCCAACGGAAACCCCAATGTAGCCAACAACAAATATATATACAGTTTGTAAGTGGGGAGGGGAAAGTGGGGTATTAGACACACTAGGTGTGTAGTTAGTCGAGCGTACGCTTTCGCAAAAAAGCTTCCTCAGGGTCCTGAGGAAGCTTTTTTGCGAAAGCGTACGCTCGACTAACTACACACCTAGTGTGTCTAATACCCCACTTTCCCCTCCCCACTTACAAACTGTATATATATTTGTTGTTGGCTACATTGGGGTTTCCGTTGGACACGGTCCCCAATCAGTACACTGACACGGTCTCTGGCGCCAGAGCCGTGTGTGTCCCTGCCTGTTCTAGATCCACATGAGCGAGGGAGTGCACACAGGCACACCTCAGACTCAGCTCTGCGGTTGGAACGCAGGTTGTGGAACTACTGGCTCCAGCAAGCCTAACAGCAGCGCTGAAACGGCATCACATCCGTGTTCAAGCGCGTGCTGGTGGCTGCACTAAGTGAGCCTCAGGACTATTGTGATACATTGTATATGATAAAGTTACAAACCTGACTTATCCACATTACATGACTTTGGTAATATAAACAAGTCTTCCGTGCCACACCATATCTATTATAAATAATAACGGTGATAACGGGTAGTGGGGTCCCGCTAGGTGAGGATTCTTATCCTTTTTAAAAATCACTATTTGTTGTCTTACGTGTTGTCCAGTCCTTTTTATATCTTCGCAACTATTTTAAATGAACTCAATAAAAGTGATGTTTTACTAAGTATTATTTCTCTAGGTGCACCAAGAAAAGGCACTCTTTTCTGTCCTCCTTAAAATATCCTGTCTGTGCCTCTGGTAGCACACCCTCGCATTTACATATATCCAATTAATCAATTATGCTATGAGGGTCCACCCGTTTGTTACAATAAATCTACCTCTGTGCGACTGACAAACCTTTCTCTAAACGCAGCACGGAGGTCCACTTCTGGAATTGTGGGCTTGCTGCTGCCAGCCACACTCCGAGTCTAGCTGGGGCCACTGCTTTCACATGGCTGGTCACTCTCCGTCATGGCCCCAAACACAGCGCTGTATTTCAGGCTGGCGGAGGGGAAGAAACTGCCCTCTAAGGATGTGTCAGACACAAGTGACTCGTACTGCATTGTGAAGGTGGATAATCAAGTTGTGGCATGCACAGCCACTGTCTGAAAGATTCTGAACCCATTTTTGGGTGTTCACCCTCCACCTCCCTCTTGGTTTCAATACACTCTCCTTCTATGTCATGGATGAAGACACAATTGGGTGAGAAAATGTTTCTTCCTTTTGCAGAGCATTAACTATAAATGTGACTATCAACATTCCTACTGTATCTGCAGGACATTTTAAGAACATATTCAATCCATTGCATCAGTCTTTAAAATAATAACTAGGGATGTGCACCAGCCACTTTTCGGGTTTTAAGTTCTACTGGGTTTTGCCAAAACATACCCTAAACGTGTTGGTTTTTGGGTTCTGATTTTTTTTTTAAGCATAAAAAATACTTAAATCACAGAATGTATGTGGTTTTTTTTCTCCTATGCTATTATTGACCTCAATAGCATTCATCTCCACTCATTTCCAGTCTATTCTGAACACCTCACAATATTGTTTTTAGGCCAAAAGGTTGCACAGAAGTAGTTGGATAACTATGATAAGCGACACAAGTTGGTAGCACAAACACTAGACCAGCGGTTCTTAAACTGTGGGTCCTGACCCCAAAGTGGGTCCTGACCTTCTCAGCATGGGGTCACGACTTTGTGTTGCTGACCATCAGCTGATGACTTTTCTAATCTCAGTCAGTGATTCAAGGAGTCTGTTGAAATTGTTTGTTATTTTAGACTCCTCCCATCATTTTGGGCCTCTTCTGCAGTAACCTGCTGGGGTCCAGTCATTATTTTTATTGTCTGATGGGGTCCCAGAGCAAAATAGTTTGAGAACCCCTGCACTAGACTGATATGGCACACTTAATAGCACCCCTGGACTGATATGGCACACTTAGCATCACCCCAGGACTGATATGGCACACTTAGCATCACCCCTGGACTAATACAGCACACTTGGCAGCATCCCATGAATTATACGGCAGACTTGGCTCACCCCAGGAATTATTTGGCAGACTTGGCTCACCCCTAAACTGATATGGCGCACTTAGCATCACCCCTGGACTGATACGGCACACTTAGCATCACCCCTGTACTAATACAGCATATTTGGCAGCATGAATTATACGGCACCCCTGACCTGATACAGCACACAGGATGGCACACATGTATTATACGGCACAGATGGCGGAACCCCTGGAGTGACACAGCACACATGGAATTATACGGCACACATAGTGACACTCCTGCAGTAAAAAGAGTTATTCTTTTAATAAAAAAAGTCAGCACCCCTGAATTGATACAGCAGACTTAGCAGCACCCCATAAGTTATACAGCACACTTGGCTCACCCCTGGACTGATACGGCACACTTAGCATCACCCCTGGACTGTTAAGGCACACTTAGCAGCACCCCATTAATTATACAGCAGACTTTGCAGCAACCCATGAATTATATGACACACTTCGCTCACCCCAGGAATTATGCGTCACAAATGCGGTCATCCCAGACCTGATACAGCACACATGGAATTATACGGCACAGATGGTGGCACCCCTGGACTGATATGGCACACATGGCTACAGGCATGGAATTATACTTCAGACAAATTCCTGCAGTAAAAATAAAAATTTGTATTCTTTTAATTATAAAAAAGAGCAGCCCACCTGGAATTATACGGCAGACTTAGCAACACCCCATTAATTATACAGCACTCTTATCTCATCCCTGGACTACAGCGCATTTAACAGCCCTTGCAGTAAAAAAAACACCTTATTTTTTATTTTCATAAAAAAAAAAAGGGCAGCTCCCCTGGTCTGATACGGGAAACATGGGGGCACCCAAGGATATTTACGGCACACATGCGGACAACCCAGCACTGATACAGCACACATGTGGGCACCCCTGGATAAATATAGCACACATGTGGGCACCCCTGGATGGATATAGTACACATGTGGGCACCCCTGGATGGATACAGTACATATGTGGGCACCCCTGGACTGATACAGCACACATGTGGGCACCCGCTCATCTCTAATAATAACAACCACTAAATTCATACTATACTCTTCTGCTAACTCTGGAACAGATTGTCATGTCTGGAGTAGCACCAGCTGGAGAATATTGTAAGCTGGGTGCCTTGACGTATGGGGGTTGCATCCACGACAGAATAGAGTAAACAATAAGAGTAAAATATAATGGGTTTAATAAAGATATTGCAAACAGTGGTAATGATGATATAAACGGTATATGGCAGATATGCAAATATAAAGTCAATTGTCCAGTAAGTTATTGTAATAGATGATGAAGCTTGGTACTTGAAGAATATTGCAATATAATTGAAGAGTGGAATTAGAATATAACTGAAGTGAGATACTTAAAGGTTGAAAAACGAATGAAGATTGTATTGCAGATTGGATGAGTGATTGAAGATTGGATAATTGATTGAAGATTGGCAGATTGGATGACTGGTTGAAGACTGAGAGATTGGAGGGAGAGGCTCGAATCGTAGTGAGGACTACAGAGCCAGGTAGGAGCGAGTAAGCTCAGGAGCGTAGCGAGTACTACAGAGCCAAAGGAGAGCAATGATGCTGCGGGGTGGACATCATTGTACTGGCTGCCGGACTAGCCTGAGCAGTCAGTACTTACCAGGTGAGCTGTGCCGGGATTGGTCAGGCAATCAGGGAGTGAGGCGAAGCCGTGCAGGAGAGGCTGGGGAAACCAAGAAGATGGCGCCCGCCAGAGAGGGCGACAGATACCAGCCAGCCCTGATGATACGCAGCTGCGCAAGCACCGGCCTTTACACAGACGCCGACCAGGCACAAACACACATGGCGGTATGCTACCCATATCCTGCATGACACCGGAGCACAACACGCCGGTGTCACCACGCGATGACAGCGCGGCCATATATACCCCTGTGAAGCTAGAGACATGAGCAGAGGTGAGCGCCATAGTTCCTACACATGGGTTTAGGAAAAACGCCATGGTGGATGTGACAGAACCCCCCCTTTTACGAGTGGCCCCAGGACAGTCTCTAGGCTTACTTGGGAATTTCCTGTGAAGATTTTTCACTACCTTGGGAGCATGTACCTCAGAGGCATAAGTCCAGGATCTTTTTTCCGGCCCATAGTTTTTACAGTAGACGGAATACTGTAACTTTTTGTACCGGGTGCGAGAGTCCAGGGTGTAAACCACTTCGTACTTGATGCCCCTAAGAATAGAAACTTCAGTAGATTCAGGCATGGCATGAGAGGATTTGTTTAGTATACATGATTTTAATAATGACATATGAAAAGAATTAGGAATCCATAGATAACTTGGTGATTTTATTTTGCAGATAACTGAGTTGAGAATTAGTGTTATCAAGAATGGCCCAATGAAACAAGATGCAAACTTCATTAAAGGAACACGTAGACGAGAACTTCTGGTGGGCAACCATACCGGCAACCATACCTTGTTACCTACTTTCAAAGTAGAAGCAGGTGTTCTTCTCCAGTCTGCAACCTTTTTATACCTTTGTGAGGCTTTTATCAGTGAGCTCCTGTTTCTCCTCCAATGCTATCTAAGCTGCTGAAGAGATAAAGTTACTGCCAGTACAGATGTGACAGGTACTTGCTGGAACTCAGGGACCCTAGGATGGAAGCCACGATTAACAAATAAAGGATTTGAAGGAGAAGACGAATGGTATTTGTCTTTGTACCGGAACTCGGTATATGGCAATTCTCCCACCCAATCATCCTGGAAGGAAGAGACATGTAAACAAAGGAAAGTCTCCACATCTTGCTTGACCTTCTCCGTTAGATCATTGGACTGAGAGTGATATGCTGTACTGATTTTACATTGTACTTTGAGAACCTTACTTAGAGTTTGCAAAAATTTTATTACAAATAGTACACCTTAATCTGATATGATCTGCTCAAATAACCCATGGACCCTAAAAAATTTTTTACTGAATAATTCAGCCAATTTGGGAGCTGAATTCAAACCTCGCAGAGGTGCAAAGACCGGGTTTTTTTGGGAAAAAATAATGGTCTTAATGAATCTACTGGAGCATAACTGGGAACCTTGGGTGGAACGCAAAGAGGACAGGAAGCCACAAAGTTTTGAATATCCTTCCTTAGATCTGGCCACCAATACAGACGTGACAGGAATTTGTAGGTTTTCTGCACCCCTGGATGGCCAGCAAACTTAGAGTCATGGACCCAATGAAGAATCCGGTGTCTTGATTTGGCCTTGACAAACATTTTACCTGGTGGAACTGAAAGTAGCACCTTCGCCACAAAACTTTGTTTCCACGATCTAGACAAGGCCTTCATCTTTTGATTTTTTACTCCAGAGAATCTGAAATTAAACTTTGAATGGGGATTCTATTTAGATGGGGATTAAGACACTGAGCACTTTTTAAACGCAACAACTTTTTATGATCGACAACAATTTTAACCACATGAACTACCCCTTCTAACAGATACTGCCATTCCTCTAACCCCATTTTAATCGCTAACAATTCTTGATCCCCTACAGTATAATTATGATCGACTGGGGAGTTTTTTAGAGAAGAATCTGCATGGGTGCAACTGTCCATCAGCTCTCACCTGGGACAGAACTGCACCAACACCAATGGCAGAAGTATCAACCTCGAGAGGAAAGGGTAAAGAGGCATCTGGTTGAGTCAACATCGGTGCTGAGATGAGTTTCTCCTTGAGCAACAAAAAGGCATTAGAGGCTTCAGTAACCCATTTGGGATTTTTTGCACCTTTGTGAATAAGAGCAGTTATGGGGGCAATGATAGTAGAAAAGTCTTTAATGAACAGTTTGTAACTTTTTACGAATTCGAGGAATCTGTGAATACCTGGAAGTGTATGAGGACAAGGCCATGAGGGAATAGCCTCTACTTTAGCTGGAACTGAGTTGATATTATTGTCCCGTAAATGATGAGAAGGCGGTTCTTTAATGGCCTGTTTAGACAAGGCATCAGATAAGCCTTGATTCTGATTACACAATTCCTCTGGTATTTGAAAATAAATTTGTCGAATAGGTATTAAGGAGTTGAGACATGTATTCGTGCAATGAGTGCTCCATGCTTGAATTTGAGAAGTTGCCCAATTGATACTGTGATTATGGGTCCTTAACCAGGGAAGCCCCAGGACCAATGGATATGAGGATTTCGGAATCACAAAGAATTGTATTTTTCCTGTATGTAGACCAATTTGCAGGGTTAAAGGTTGGGTTTTGTGGGTAACAGTCTCTCCCAGAATACGACTTCCATCCACTGCTGTAAGATAAACAGGGCGATGAAGTGATGTAGTGGGCAGGTGCCAACATTTGACGACATCAGCGGTGATGAAGCTCCCGGCTGCTCCTGAATAAAGGAGAGCTGATAGATGTCTGAGTTGATGTTTAACCTGCAAGGCAACTTGAAAGATACAATCTTTGGGGTTTAGAGAGGTACAAACAACCCCTAACCTGCCCTCTCTAGCACAGGTTAGGTTCTGGCGTTTCCCGGCTTCTTAGGGCAGGAATCGACGGAATGCTGGGGATCAGCACAATACAAACAGAGGTGTTCAACTTGGCAACATTTACGCTCAGCTGGAGTCAGTTTAGAAGGGTTAACCTGCATAGGTTCTTCCTTAGATGGCTTGTTAGCAAGAAAAAAGGATTTTGGGTCGGATTGGCTTTTCTCGTGGTTCCTTTCTCGAAGCCTTAGATCAATTTTTGTGCATAAAGAGATGTGATCTTTTAGTTTAGGAGCTAAATCCCTAGCAGCAAGTTCATCTTTGATTTTATCTGAGAGTCCGTTCATGAATGCTGCTAGAAAGGCCTCCTCATTCCATGCTAATTCAGTAGCTAAGATTTTGAATTGAAATAAACATTGACCCACTGTCCTGGATCCTTGACGTAGTCTTAGATTTTTTGTGGCGGCAGAACTGACACGCCCAGGTTCATCAAAGATGATCTTGAAAGTTGAAATTAACCGGGCATAGTCTGCTAAAAGAGAACCTGATTTTTCCCATAAGGGAGATGCCCAATTAAGGGCTGAGCCTTAGAGAGCCATGTCCTCGCTATCGATAACTTTGCCAGTGCACATAAATTAAATACATTGACTTTATCGTGATTATTGATTGTGTCACATGTATTAGTTTTAAATATGTAAAAATATGTAAAAAGCTACAGACAACAAAATTTCATATGAAAAAAGCAGACCCGATCGGCCAAATTATTCTGCTGTAAAACAGCACTTTGTATATAAATTCAGACTACTTACCACACAGAAGAACAAATTTACACATGTTGCATATCAAATGAATTTGCAGTCACATGAAGTAGTTTAGTTGAATTGCATTTTGACTGGGATGCAGTTGAAAAAAAGTTGTGAAAAAGATGCACAGAGCAAGCCGAGGCCCACTAGTCCTCACGCTGTGAAGGGCAGTTGACGGGAATGTATACGGACATATCTGCATAATTAAAGGTTGTATTAGTCTTAAGTCAAAATTTAGTGCACATTGGTATTATCTTTACCCAGCCAGTGTTCCCTGTAATGGTGTAGGCATATAACACTGTTCAACACTCATTTTACTGCCAATCATATGATATTGATTTTATTGTAACTTTGTGGTACTGATTCAGAAAAAGCCATTGATTTTGCTAGACAGGCTTTTGAGACACATAGACGAGAAACAAGAGAAATACAAAAGACAGCGTGAAAAGAGCTCAACTGCCAATTAACAGTGGCTGATCTTTTATATATGGAGGGAGATATTCTAGAACAATTGCTGGATGAACACCTACAATATTTGCAGGTCTCATCTTCTAGAATATTCTGATAGATTCCAGTTATCTCAATAACCAATTTAAAAAAGTCTACTTTCATTTTTTAATCCACCAACCCCAACTACCCTAATTTTGGTTAAATATCCTTGCCAACTAAACTAAATTTTTGTGGTTGTTGAACTGTAATTTATGACTCTAGATTTCCTCATAAGTGAAGCAGACTCTAAATTTAATGGTCAACTACTAATGCATACTGCTAGTGGTGTGAAATAGAAGAAAATGAATGCAAAATCTTAGTTTTTATTATTTGCAATGTTGTACCTTGGAAATCCTTTTAATATACATATTAGTACGTAATGGTTGCTTGTTATTGACTAAAAAGTTTTTAAGGTTAAAAAATGATATGTACATCAGGTTTAACCTTTAATTCTATAAACCCAGGATGATTTGGAGGGCAGCAAAATTGTAGTTTTTGCATGCCTTTTAGATACATATATGAAATGATCATTGCCAAGCAGTTACATAATGCAAAAATAAAACCTAATATATTCTAAAACATTAAAAAACATCTTCCTTACAAAATATGTATTTTGTGTTCTCTGTATGTATGCCGGTTTTAGTTTGTTTATATATCTGTTATGTCTATGTTTCTGTAGTTCAGCACTTTGGTGTGTATGTGCCTACATCTTTTGTATCTTTATGTGTATCCATCGCTTCCCATTTTGCTTTATGAGTTTTGCTTCTAACCTCTAGGGAACCAATCAGGTGGCTATAAAGAGATTATCTGTATTAAACACAAGTAATATATACACAGCAAGAGCCGTTACTCTCACAAATCGCGTTGCCGATATTAGCAGGCGGAGGCTGGGGCCTCTCGTTGCCTCTATAATGCAGTTTGGGCAAAGTAATATCTTTATTGTTTTATGTCCTTTTTAAATATGTATGCAAGTTTCTTAATAAATTAGATGCTGCTTTAAACTCAAGACTGGGTTATTTAGAAAACAATAACTGATTCCCACATACTGTATTAATATTTATTTGCATGTTTATAGATAGCTATAGTGCATATGTATATTTATATGTTTGTATATATTTTATGTGGATTTGTACGCATTATACATTTTATGGAAATAAAAATATTTATTGCAAATACAAACATGATTATGTTACATGGCAAGTAATATGTATGTGTGTAAGGAAATTTTAAATCTTTATATGAAATTATGTACAGTGCGTTGGAGAAAACATGCAATACACTGACTTTTGTTTTTATTGCTAAAATGGGGGGTGTGGAGTGTGGGTGAGTATGCTTGGCCGAGGCACTGCAAGCTGCCATTTCTCATTTTGTAACACACACACACACACATTATATATATATATATATATATATATATTTCCAATGTCGCCCGGCACTCCACAAAAAAGTAGCTTGCAATAATTACCCAGTGCCTTCCTCTCTGGACCCGCGGGTCCCTGTATTTATGGGGTATCGATCAGGCGGCACTCCCGGAATTTGGTGAAAGCAAATGTGGTTTATTGATCCAACATGTTTCGGGCTACTGCCCGTCCTCAGGGAACAACCATATACACTCAGTGAACAAAATATATAGTGCAGTACAAAAGAAAAGCAACACCCCCTTCTGGCACGTTCCCGCCCTCAGACACTTACCCGCGGCCTCCCGGCCTGTGCATCCCCCTCCGCCATGAAGCCGCCGTGCTGTACTATGGGGAAGCCATCTGGAGGACACCTTCTCTTCCGGCTCTGTCCTCTGACGTCATTCACCCGTCCTGCACTGCGCTCGAGGCTTCTGGGGTTCCAAGCCTCGTTTTGGCTGCCGCTGTCAGCAATCTGTGCGCGTGAACCTGTAAAACAAACAGTGTGAATAAAACATCATTTTAAAATTACACACCTTGTGAAGTACATAATCAAGAGGCTTATAAAATCGTGAACCTAGTTAAAGACATACACACATCTAAAAAAAGCATGAAAAACATTAAAATTGTACATAATTACTGGTCCTCTATTCTTATCACTAACTATACATTATCTGTTAATCATAGTGCTTTTTGTATTACATATATAAATTAGAGGCCTGTTTATCAACTGTGCGTCTCCCAGATATTTAATAATTATTTGATTTTAAAGAAAACTTTGTAGGCCGTGTTGTTCATTTAAGCCTCTGGGGGCAATTGTATCCAGCCTGAAGATCCACCTAGCCTCTGCTTGCAGCAGGAGTTTTCCTCTATTTCCTCCTCTAACTGTAGGTGGTATATGATCCACTATTTTCGACCTAATACTAGCAATACTGTGTTTGAAAAGTGCACAGTGTCTAGCCACTGGTTGCTCGCTACTGCCTGTACTCAGTGCCTGTCTGATGGCATGGCGGTGATTTGCCATTCGTTCCTTGAACTGACACTCTGTCTTACCCACGTAGTACAGACCACATGGGCAAGACAGGACATATACAATGAACCGAGTGGAACAGGTCACTGAGTGCTTAATGGCAATTTTGCTGCCATTGTGAGGGTGACTGATAGTGCTCCCAACCAACATGGAGCTGCAGGTCGTGCACCCCACACATCTATAGCAGCCTTTAGGGCGTGTCATAAAATGTGTGGGTGCCTTCTTTTTACTAAGATTAGTGACATCCACCTTTACCAGAATGTCAGCCAGATTCCTTCCTCTTTTATAGGCTGGCATTATTCTGGAATCCTTTAAGCTTTTTAGATCCCTATCTGTGGCAACAAGAGGCCATACATTTTTGACCTTCTGGGTGATCTCCTTGCTGCCATCTGCATATTGGGTTACCCAGGGGATCCTATTCTCAAGTGACTGTTTCTTTGGTACTCTTTACCTAGAAGGGCGCCCGTCGTGGTGATCGCGGGTACATTTATGTCTGGCCGCGACGCGACCGACGCGATGCCCGCGATTTCCCATTGAAACCCATGTTAAACATGGAAATCGCGTCGGTCGCGTCGCGGCCGGCCATAAATGTACCCGCGATGCCCGCGACGCGATGCACCCGATTTCCCATAGGAATCAATGTTAAATGGCCCGACCGACGCGATTTTACCGTTAAATGCCTCAATGGACCCGATGTGGCCATAGGAATCAATGTTAAATGGGCTACAGAGCCCAAATAGGCACAATTAACCCTTAAATGTCCCCCCAAATTTTTAACGCCACCCCACGATCCACGCCAACCCGAAGCGTGGCGAGCGCAGCGAGCCCGCGAGGGGCGGCGGTACGCGTCCTCCGACCTTTTCATGCCCTACTATCCACGTCGGCGTGGAGTTGAGAATAGAATAGTGTGGCGAGCGCAGCGAGCCACCGAGCCCGAAGCGTGGCGAGCGCAGCGGATACCTTCACAGGTAAACGCGTCCCCTCGCGGGCTTCACAGGTGTCCGTGGCCACGCGGACACCTGTGAAGTCCGCGAAGGGACGCTTTACCTGTGAAGGTATCCGCTGCGCTCGCCACGCTTCGGGCTCGGTGGCTCGCTGCGCTCGCCACACTATTCTATTCTCAACTCCACGCCGACGTGGATAGTAGGGCATGAAAAGGTCGGAGGACGCGTACCGCCGCCCCTCGCGGGCTCGCTGCGCTCGCCATGCTTCGGGTTGGCGTGGATCGTGGGGTGGCGTTAAAAATTTGGGGGGACATTTAAGGGTTAATTGTGCCTATTTGGGCTCTGTAGCCCATTCAACATTGATTCCTATGGCCAAATCGCGGGCATTGAGGCATTTTACATGAAAATCGCGGTCAATCAGCCTTTTTAACATTGTTCCCTATGGGAAAATCGCGGTCATCGCGGGCAGCAGATTTTTATGTACCCGCGATTTACCCGCGATGCCCGCGATGACCGCGATTTTTACCCCCGACGCCCGCGATTCCAATCGCTGGCGCCCTTCTAGGTAAAGAGTACCGTTTCTTTTTAGTTGTGGTATTCAAGACTGTGTGTCGGGGCATATTAAGTACTTTTTGTTTAGTTTTTACCAAATCACTCCTCTTATAGCCTCTCTGTTCAAATTTCTTCTGCATCTGGTCAAGATCTCTTTTAGCTTGTTCCTCATCACTAGTGATCCTCCTCACTCGTAACATTTGTGAATAAGGAAGACCGTATCTCAGAGATTTTGGATGGCAACTCTCATATCTCAATAGTGTATTCCGGTCTCTTTCACAAATATCGATGTCTTTATTTTCCTATCTTCAATGCAAATCTTAACATCGAGATAGTTAATTTCTGACCTGCTCATATTAAATGTAAATTTGTCTGGGCAGGAGGTCGCATTATGATCTTCTAATATTTGTCTGAGCTCTATCTCACTGCCCAACCAAAATATGAGCAGGTCATCAATGTACCGTAAATACAGTAACACCTAATCAGCATACTGGGCCTGGTATATAAGTTGTTAGTCAACAACATTCATATATGTGTTGGCGTACGATGGGGCCACATTGGACCCCATCGCCACGCCCTGTTGTTGACGGTACATTTGGCCATTGAAATAGAAATAATTTCTATTCAATACCAAATGCAGTAGGTCTAGAAAAAACTTTTTATCTGGTCCGCTATATGCCGGACTGGATCCCAGTAGGTCCTGGACCGCTTTCATCCCCTCCTCATGAGGGATGCATGTATAAAGTACTACCACATCAACACTACACATTATTAAGTTCTCAGGTAATGTGCCTAGACCGTCCAATTTTTCCAGCAGCATATTAGTGTCTTTGAGGTAGGATCTCGTAAGTTGTACACACGGGTTGAGGAGTGCATCCAGATAAGTAGACACTGGTTGATAGAGAGACCCCCTGGCAGAAATAATAGGTCTGCCAGGAGGCCTCTCCACCCTTTTGTGTACTTTTGGCAGAGTGTAAAACATGGGAATGATGGGAAAGTCACTCATCAAAGCTGCCCCCAACTCTGCCGAAATAATTTTATCATTAATGGCTGCCAGTATCAGAGTGTCTAACTCACGTTTATACATCCCGGAAGGGTCTTTCTGCAAATGTTCATAAATTGTATTGTCCGCGAGTTGTCTCTGGCATTCCAATAGATAATCTGTGAGATCCTGCACCACTACCGATCCACCTTTAACCGCCTTGCGAATTATTATATCGGTCCTATTTTGTAGATCTTGCAAGGCGTTCCTTTCTAATTTAGATAGATTAGACATGAATCTAGGGTCCAATGTAGGATTCTCCCCAACTGATTCCATCATGCGTGAAAAGGTTTTGATGGAGGTATTGGTTACTTGCGGATCAAACTTTGATCTAGGTTGTAGGTTTCGGACTTGAGTAGGTATGTCTTCTCCTCCGGGCCCACTGCTGGGCTTATCATGAAAGAATTCCTTGAGTCTCAAGGTCCATAGAAACATAGAATTTGACGGCAGATAAGAACCACTTGGCCCATCTAGTCTGCCCCTTTTTTTAAACATGTTACCACAAACCATATTTGATCCTTATTTTTTTGTAAGGATATCAATATGCTTATCCCAAGCATGTTTAAATTGTACTACTGTATTTGCGTCTACCACCTCTGTTGGGAGGCTATTCCACTTATCTACTACTCTTTCTGTGAAAAAATTCTTCCTCGTATTTCCCCTGAATCTTCCTCCCTCTAGTTTCAGTGCATGTCCTCGTGTTCTGTTGCTCCTCTTCCTGTGAAGAATGTCTCCCACCTGGACCTTGTTAAAGCCCTTAATATATTTGAAAGTTTCTATCATGTCCCCCCTTTCCCTTCTCTGCTCTAAAGTATACATATTAAGATCTTTTAGTCTTTCCTGGTACGTTTTGTGATGTAGGCCATGCACCATTTTAGTTGCTCTTCTTTGTACAGTCTCTAATGTATTTATATCCTTCTGGAGATATGGCCTCCAGAACTGAACACAATACTCTAGGTGAGGTCGTACCAATGACCTATACAGTGGCATTATTACTTCTTTCTTTCTACTGCTGATACCTCTCCCTATGCAACCAAGCATCTGACTTGCCTTCTTCATTGCTTTGTTACATTGCCTACCTGCTTTTAAGTCCCCTGAAATAGTGACACCTAGATCCCTCTCTTCCTCAGTAGTTTCCATTATAGTGCCATTTATACTATATTGAGTTTTTGGATTTCTGAGACCCAAGTGCATGATTTTGCATTTTTTGGAATTAAACTGTAGTTGCCATTCTCTTGACCATTTCTCTAATCTGCCTAGATCCTCAATCATTTGTTTTACCTCTCCTGGTGTGTCTACCCTGTTGCATACCTTTGTGTCATCTGCAAAAAGGCACATTTTACCCTCAATTCCATTTGCAATATCACCAATAAAGATATTAAAAAGCACCGGTCCAAGTACAGATCCCTGGGGTACTCCACTTGTAACCTTTCCCTCCTTTGACTGTACTCTGTTTACTACAACTCTCTGTTTTCTGTCCTGCAACCACGCTCTTATCCATTCAACTATCTTAGAATCCAATCCCAAGCTTTCAAGTTTATTTAACAGTCTGCGATGTGGGACAGTGTCAAAAGCTTTACTAAAGTCTAGATAAGCTACATCTACAGCCCCACCTTGATCTATTACTTTAGTCACCCAGTCAAAAAAGTCAATAAGATTTGTTTGACATGATCTTCCCCCAGTAAACCCATGCTGTTTTGGATCCTGTAAATTGCTGGTTTTGAGATATTCTACAACTCTTTGTTTTAAGAGTGTTTCCATCAATTTCCCTACTACTGATGTAAGGCTCACTGGTCGATAGTTGCTTACCTCTTCCTTGCTTCCACTTTTGTGCAGTGGGACTACATTCACTGTTTTCCAGTCCTCTGGGATTACTCCAGTAGCTAGTGACTGGTTGAATAATTCTGTTATTGGTTTTACCAGCTCCCCTTTAAGCTCTTTTAGTATCCTTGGATGTATCCCATCTGGCCCCATTGATTTATCCACTTTCAGTTTTGAGAGTTCTGTGAGGACTTTCTCCTCTGTAAATGTACTTGTCTCTCCCTCAGTTTTCTGACTATACTTGCAACTTAACTGTGGCCCCTTCCCCTCTCTTTCAGCAGTGAATACTGAGCAGAAATAATTATTAATATTATCTGCTATTACATTGTCCCCCTCAAGAAAACTTCCACTCTCTGTCTTCAGTCTAATTATTCCACTTTTTGTTTTTCTCCTTTCACTTATATACCTAAAAAAAGTTTTCCCCCCTTTACCCACTGACTGGGCCATTTTCTCTTCAGCCTGTGCTTTTGCACATCTGATTACCTTCTTAGCCTCCTTCTGTCTAACAAGATACACCTCTTTGTCCTCATTCTTCTGCGTCTGCTTAAATTTCTTAAAGGCCAACATTTTTGCTTTCACAATACTTGCTACTTCTTTTGCAAACCACAATGGCTTTCTTTTTCTTGTGTTTTTCCTAACTCTTTTGACACAAAGTTCTGTTGCTTTTAGAATTGCACTTTTTAATTTTTCCCACTTATCCTGCACTCCTTCCAAGTTCTTCCACTCTGCCAAAGAATCCCTTACAGAGTTTCCCATCTCTACAAAATCAGCCTTCCTAAAATCTAATACCTTTGTTTTTGTGTGCGATGAGTCAGTCTCTGTCTTTATTTTGAACCAGACTGAACTTATAACAGTCGACCTTCCACTCAAATTTGTTGGGGATGTGGCTCGGGATAAATGTAAGTCCTTTTGATAAGACTGATATTTCTGGATCACTTAATGGAGTTTTGGATAGGTTAAACACCAGATCTCTTATTGGCGGTTGCTTCCGCGGCTCTGACCATCAAATGATTTCTACAGCACTTGCAGATCCAAGACACTTTCTTGCTGTCTTAGAATATGCGAGCACCCTGTACGGGAAATGGGCGTCCAGCTGACATCTGCTGAAGTCAGCTGCCTGCCCCCCGTGTCAATGCTGAATTACCATGGGCATCTAGAGGAGTATTTTGTTTTTAATATATAGAGATATTCGCCACAGTTCGCGTGCGTGCTTTAGGACATTTTATTTTATAAATACAAAAATAACTGCTCAAAAGAATAAAAAGTTTATATATATATATATATATATATTTATTGCAAAGGATGATGTCACTCACCAGTCTTGAAAACAGTCAAGATAGTTTAATCAGGCAACATGGCAGACGGTACAAGGTATCACCATCGACGTTTCGGTCCTCCTCTGGGACCTTTTTTCAAGACAAAGGTCCCAGAGGAGGACCGAAACGTCGATGGTGACACTTTGTACCCTCTGCCATGTTGCCTGATTAAACTACCTTGACTGTTTTCAAGACTGGTGAGTGACATCATCATATATATAGAGAGAGAGAGAACAGACTCTTGCTTCGCGCCACCAATTATTAGGTTGCTATGTTTGCGCTGCCGGACTTACAAGGACCCCTGTTGGACGGGGGAGAGAGAGAATGTGGACAACAATAGTAAGTTGGCGCCCTTGTTGAGACCCTTAGTAACTGGGTCTATACAGCTTTTTAAAAGATTTCAAAGTAAAAAGTAAAGTCCAAAGTTTATCAATATTTATTAAAATGTCTCTTTTGCCACACAGCAGTTGTGGTTGTTTCAGATCATAAAAATTCAATGATACAATTTACAGTTCTCAGAGTAGCAGGAAACATTGTGTTTTGCAAAAGAGACATTGTAATAAATATTGATAAACTTTGTGTTACATGCCGCCGTCCGGGAGCTGCTGCACCCGGACGGACGGCGGTTCTGGCACAGAGGCCGGAGGCGGGGGACGTTGCCGAGCAGCGTCCCAATCCTCGCGCTGAAGACGGGCGTCGGGACGTTGCTAGGCAACGTCCCCGAACTTCCGCCCAGCGGCTGGGGATTGTACACGCGCCTGACGTCACTCAGGCGGAGCGATCTGCAAATAAATAGCCGGCGTCTGCTGGGCAGTGCTTCCTGTAGCAGCAGCTTCCTTACCCGGTCCCCGGAGCATTGTTGCTCCAGTCTTTTGAGTGTCCTTGTGAATCCTCCTGCTCTCTTGTCTCCCAGCCTGCTTGGATCATCATCCTGTCCTGGGCCAGAGCCTGCGCCTGTCCACGTTACCCCTCTGCCTGAGGGTCACGTAAGTGCTCCATTGGAGCCTGCTGGTTATTCCTTATACCATTTTCGGCCCGTACCCCTCTGTGGGTCCGCTATTACTTTGCGGTATCATTTCTCTGTTGTCCTTCCTCTTTGGTTATTGTCTGTCACCTTAGCGTCAGTTAGGCAGGGGTATTTCCCTTCTAGCTACACCTTGTTTTGGGGAATCGCAGTCTCGGGGTGTCCCTGTTCCGAGATTCCCTTTTGCCTTGTTTGTGTCTGCGACTGGGTCGTCGTTCCCCATTCTTGGCCTGGAGCCGGTAGTTAGGGGTTTTTTCCCAGCTAGGCCCTGTAGTTAGACGGTCCTTTTGAGATACCCCCTGGTGATCGCTCACCCCTTGTCTTTACCTAACACCTGGCTGCATCGGGGTCAGAGCCGGCCTAACTGGCTCTGTCGAACGCGGCGGCTACAGGCGAAGCCTAGCACTTGCAGGGGTATTCCATCTGCCCGAGGGACTCAACAGAGTCAGTGTAGGTTTTGCTGTGGCCGTCCTGAACAGCGGTCCCAGCTACGGGCTCACGCCTGACCTTTTCCTCCTCCCAGCTGTCGTACTACCCAGAGCCCAGCAGGAGTTTCGTAACACTTTGGACTTTACATTTTACTTTGAAATCTGTTAAAAGGCTGTATAGACCCAGTTACTTAGGGTCTCAACAAGGGCGCCAACTTACTATTGTTGTCCATATATATATAGAAAGCACTTACCCCCTCGCAGAAAGGATTGGAGCCGGCACACGGTAGTAGGTGAAGTAAAAAAGGGTTTATTGCAATTACATCATTGCACAAAGAGACAGCTGCCGACCTGACAGCCGTTTCAACTGCATGTGAGCAGTTTTCATCAGAGGTATATATATATAATGGATATTGTCCCAGATCTTAAGAAAAGTTCAAAATCAATCAGAGATAGCCAATGTAGTAGGTGATGACAGCATTGTGTTTAAATGTTAGTTGACCCAGGAGGTTGTCTATTACTTTTCTCAGAGATTAGGAACAATGGTCTCCCCATTCTCATTTTTATATGTACTTAAAATCTCATCTCTATGGGCCTGATTTAGATCTGATTGCTGTCCTGCAAATCTTGGGAGCCCAATAATCAGGTAAATGCCACCCTATCAGTGATTTTCCCCGATCCTGTGCATGGTTGCGAATGTGTTTGCAGCCCTGCAAACAGGGTGAAATCCATTTGTAATCACTCACCATCAAATTGATGGCTATGGGGAGATGGAGGCTGCGGCTGAAGTCAGCAGCCCTCCCTCCCAATGGCTGCAATCCACCTGCTGGACACCATGAAAGACGTATGGCCACTTTCGATAATTAAAAAGGTATAGTGATTTTATTTATAGATTTGCTGTAGTCTTTCAACTAGCCATTTTTATCAAGTCAAAACGTTCTGCCCTTGGCAAAGGAACATTGTGCAAATAAATCACTCAGCATTATGGTGAATGAAAAATACACTCATTTACACAAGTCCTGCTGCACTTCCACAGTGGCATCCTCAATTACTATGTCACCAATATTGGTTCTGCTGCTTCTTTTACCCACAGTTACAAAAGGGTTCAGAAATGGTAGTAGGATATTTCTGTAAGAGTACAGTATCAGAAAGGGCAGGCTCACATATAGCACACATAGCACAATAGACACAAGTAGGACTACATTTAGTAAGATGGAAGAGCTATTAAAGATGGGATGTTGCCCATTGCAACCATTCAGATTCTATTTATTATTTTCTAGAAGGTCATAAATACATAGGGGGTGACATTAATGGGATGAGATATCCAGACTTTTGCGATTTTTATTAAAAAAAACGGCCAAAATCGCCAACTTAACAGGATGCGAATTGCGGTAAAAATGGCGCATTCTGACCTGTCGATTTTTCAACACACTTCGATTCGCATCCAGATGTTTTCCCATTAAAAAGTATACTACTCACAAATTTCATAGGATGCGATTTTGGGGAAACGTTACCAAAATAACAACACAAATAGACCAGGTTCTGGCAGACGAGTTTAACAGAACCATGCATAGCCCAGTTCAATCTGTGCATAAAAATGTGTAAAAAGTAAAAAAAAATGGCTTAGGGTCCCCCCTTCTGAGCATAACCAACCCTGGGCTCAAAGAGCTGGTCCTGGTTTCAAAAAAATCACAGGGAAACAAAATAGGGGTCTGGATTTTTTAAAACGAGTATAAGGCTCAAGGGCCAGTCCTGGTTCCCAAAATATGAAGGATAAAACGAGTAGGGGTCCCCCATATTTCAAGAACCAGCACCGTGCCCAGCAGGGTAATGCCACACCCGGGGGGAGATTTTTTACACAAGTCCTCCAGGCCAAAGCATTCAACCCCCAGCCTGGGCAGGGATCCTGGGGAAGTGGGGGATCCCCCAATGAAGGGGATCCCCCCTCCAGAATTTACCTGCCCAGGCTGAAGCTTGGGGCTGACCCCGGTGCCCCTATGCAGTGGGCACCAGGCTGATGTTTGTGTAAAAAATAGAACTATTGTGTATTTTTGTGGAACTAGGAGTCCCAGCAAGCCTGCAATGCATGCAGAACCACACATCCCAGCATGTGGGGCATTAAACGGCCACTGGGACTTATAGTTCCACAACAGTACAAATAGTGAAAAAGAATCACAGACACATACGAACAGTAAAACTTTATTACATACTGTACTACAGTCATCAACTCTAATTCATTACCACCAATCGCCTGTCCTTTTCTCCATGTACAATCCATTTGGGTTCCTATGGAAAGAAATCATACCCACACACTGCCTTCTGTGCTTCTCTGGCTCTCCATGAATGCTGTTCCCACAAGGTGATCTTCCGGCCACAGACCAGGGGTTAGGCCTGCCCACCAGCCAATCATGATCAGAGAAATTCCAATGCCCAATCTGTCATGTTACAGGCTGGTCCTTTATCCATACTTGCCGACTTTTGCTGGCTGCCTTCCGGGAGAGGGCAGCCAGCTCTGTTATACAGGGGGGCGGGGCTAAAAAGAGGCAGATTGGGGGCGGAGCCACAGACGGGCTTTCCTGTTGGGGGGGGGGGGCGTGCCTACAAAGATCACATCATTTTAGCCACCCCCCCGCCATGCAATCCCGTTATTTCAGGCATTGCACGGCGGGGAACGGATCGCGGGGGATTGGGGTTAATGCGGGAGGGTTGCCCCCCTTTCCGGAGAGGGGGGGGGGGGAACCCGATTTCCGGGACCCTCCCGGCCATTCCGGGAGGGTAGGCAACCCTGCCTTTATCACTCTTTATCACACTCCACTTTATAACTTTTTAAAGCTTAATACATCTGGCCCATAGTACCATCCATCTCTCATCCTAACCTTTTTTATGCTCACTCCTGCCCCTCCCCTTTAGAATGTAAGCTCCCACACGCAGGGCCCTCTTCATTTTGAAAAAGGATATTAAATGCAAGCATTGCAATGAAAGCTGTGCCAAAACACGCAACATCAGAAGGGGGGGGTGCTGGACGGGGCCCCGACAGGCATTTACCCAACGTCGTTATCCCGACTGTCAAAACGCCGACAGCTGGGCTCCCGATGGCTGTCAGCTATTTTCACTCGTATGGGTCCACGACCCCCATAGAGGGAGAATAGAATAGGTGGCTCACGTAGCGAGCCACTGTGCCCGCAGCGTGGCGAGCGCAGCAAGCCTGCAAGGGGCTTAATTGCACTCACCATGCTGTCTGGGCCCGGCCAGTCGGGATCCCGACGTCGGACCCCTGTACCACACCCCAGGAGGGGCACTACTCCCACTAAATGGCTGTTACCACCCTCAAATGCCTACTTCCTGTCAATCACTTGCAAACAAGTGGCGAATAATAGCAGGATTCCTTCACTAGCAGGTGTTGCACATGTGCATTGCGGCCCAGATGCATGTGCACTATAACCAGCTCTGTATCCGAGGTACACTGAAACCCTGCTGCAGTGCGGTGTAACCCTGTGTGTACTGCTGCACTGCAGTGTAACAATGTGTACAGCTGTAGCAGGATGTGTACATTTGACAATAATGGGAGAAATTTAGGGCCTTATTCTGATCGGTGCGGATATTCCCGCATGCGGACGGACCGCCGATGTTGATCGTCTGCGCATGTGCAGAGGTCACTCTGCGCATGTGCAGGCGATTTCGACGCACAGATTCTTTATACGCCGCACAGGGGGCGTAGAGGGGCGTGAGGGGCTACTTAGCCTCATTACCCTATGCATACGCCCCGCGTTTCATGGGCGTTCCCATGCAAACGCGGGGCGTATGCATGGTAATGAGGCCGTGACGCGTGGGTACGGGGCGGGCATCTGACATCGCCGGATGTCAGCTGCCCGCCCCCATACATGATTTCACACGGACAAGTGTCCGTGTGGTCTTGTGTGGCGGGACCTGGTGGAGCGTGCGGCCCTGCATTCGATGTTCGGCGACCATCGAATGCAGGGGCTGCTCCCAAGACGGAGGAGGCGTATCCCCGTCCAATTTCATGCGGATCGCCACATATCCGCGTACGGACGACAGGTGGCGATCCTTATGGAAGGCGGGGATTCGCCTGCACGGTCGCGGCCGCATATTCTGATCGGGCCGCACCGATCAGAATAAGGGCCTAAGTAAGATGGGAGATCTATTTCAGACAGTGTTACAAGTAAGGGGGTACGGCGTGGTACAGAGTACCTGTAAGAAATATGTTGTAGGTACGCAGTACCACTTACCCCCTGACCCACTGTCAGCTCTATTTTTATTTTAAGTCTAAATATAATGCATCCGCAGCCCGCCCACCCAGCGTTATGATTGGTGCTGTATGCAGCTACTGGCTACTGCTGATTGAGCCTGTCACACTGACAGGCATCAGTGGCGCCGACACCATGAAGAGCAGGCTCCACAATTGTAAGCACAGGCTGCCCGGCTCTCCCCCAAGCAAGAGCTAACCCACCCCCAGTCATTCCCTGTTTATCATTAAGCCATACCTCCCAACAGTCCCAAAAACCGCGGGAATGTCCCGGTTTTCGGGGACATTCCCACGTCCCTCCCGCGGCTGGCAGTTTCACATGGCGAGGGAGGGGGCTGTTGGGAGTCCCCCCTGTCGGCTGCTGAGCAGCGGTGAATAAACGCTGTGCGCATGCCTATTCCCGCAGCCAGGGGGCTGGGGGCATGGCTAGAGGCTCAAAACGGGGCGTAGCCTCACGGGAGAGCAGCGAGTATAGGCCATGCCCCAGAAATTAGGCCACGCCTCCTGCGCGCAACGATCTGTCCCTCCTCCGTCCGTCTCTCTTAAAGTTGGGAGGTATGATTAAGCAAGCATCAGCAGTGACAGTTAAACTGTAGCCCAGCCCCACAGTGTACAAGTAAAGACCAAGGGCCTGATTCAGCCTTGCAAACAAGTAAACAGGGATATGGATGGGGGGGGTGGGACACATGTAAAGCTGTGGTATGCATTGTTTAATGCTACACAGACCTGTCTGACCTGTGAGGCAGGGGTAGCATCAGATCTGTGTCATTAAATGGATGAAAGCCACTGAAAAAAAAATATGCTGGGACCTGGGTTGGAAGGGAGAGCTACTGACCGTGCTGATGTTCTCAGACCTGCCCTGCATGGTGGAAAGCCAAAGCTGCTGCAGCCAGGGCGTAGGTTAGGAGAGAAGCTATATAACAGGCCAGCACTGGCATCTCCTTCTCCCCCATCCAGCAGTCACTCCCCTCCAGGCAGCATCCTGTGTGCTCCATCCTCATCTTCTCATCATTAGTACCCAGCTAGCAGACCAGCTCAATGATTACATGCAAAGTAATTTTTTGACCATTCTTACATGCATGAAAGTATTAGTAAATATAATATGCTAAATATTTGTAGATGACATCTAGGGAATTGGGACTGAGGGAGCAATGGGTCCTGGGGGCACAGCACCAGCACAATAAATTGCACTGGAGTGGGGGTAGAGTAGGGTCTCATGAGATCTCCTTTGGGAACCCTGTACTCAAAACTATAGCCCTCATTTAGATCTGATCGCAGTACAAATTTGTTCTCAAAATGGGCAAAATCTTGTGCACTGCAGGTGGGGCAGATGTAACATGTGCAGAGATAGTTAGATTTGGGGGAGTTATTTTGTTTCTGTGCAGGGTAAATACTCGCTGCATTATTTTTATACTGCAATTTAGATTTCAGTTTCAACACACCACAACCAAATTTAACTCTCTCTGCACATGTTACATCTGCCCCACCCGCAGTGCACATGGTTTTGTCCATTTTGAGAACAAATTTGTACTGCGATCAGATCTGAATAAGGGCCTATAACCAGAAGTTCCATACACAATATAAATGATTATAAAAAAACATAACTGGAAACCCCCATCATTTGCAATATGTTAAGTCTAATTAAATAATACCTGCATATGTTTTGGTGAAATGGCACTGTGTTTTGGTGGCCCCATCCTCTCGGGATGCAGATCAAATCTCGGCAGTCGGAATCCCGGCGTTCAAAATCCCGACGCTGGAATCCCGACTGCTGAAATCCTGACACTTTCTCCCTCCGTGGGTGTCCACAACACCCATAGAGGGAGAATAAATTAGTGTGCCAAGCATAGCGAGGCACCGGGCCCGCTGCGTGGCGAGCGCAGCGAGCCTGCAGCGTCCCCCCCTTGTCAGGATTTCGTCCCGTCCCACGTCCCCCTCTTGTCAGGATTTCGGCGGTCCGGATTTTGAACGCCAGGATTCTGACCCCCGAGATTTCATATCAATCCCCATCCTCCCAATGAGAGGCTTTGACTCACTTGCAGTAAGAGACTGGCCTCCCAGGCACTGCGTTGCTCCCTCTACAATGGCATACACTTACTACCAGTGCGGCTGTGCCTGTCCGGATAATATCCCCTAGTACTAAGTTTGTTGGGCAGAGCAAGGCTGGATTAAGGTGTGTGGGGGCCCTGGATATAAAGGTCTGTGCCCCCCCACCTCATCCAGACAGAGGCATCATCTCCCCCCCCCCTCCGCCAGGAGGAGGTGTCATCTCCACCCCCCCTTCCATGTACCTGAGCAGCATGAGGGTGGGTGACAGGCAGTCAGGCAGCGAGATCTGGAAGCGCAGGGTGGGTAGCACTGGCGGGCAGAGCGACCTCCTCCTCCTTCAACTGCGCATAAGTCATTGCTGTGGCCGGATGCGTGGGACCTTCACCGCTGCAGGAGGACCCTTCACCGCCCACCCGGGCACCTCAGCAGCAGCCAGACCCAGCTCTTCAAAATACAGGCAGCTCCCCGACCCTGCAGCTTCAAACCACCAGAGAAGCCCGCTGCAGGTGCCTCCGGGATCTTCACTTTTGCTGGCTGCCCTCAGTTCTCTGCCTTCTGCAGCTTGGAAACTTAGGCATCTATACTGCACCTGGCTGCCCGGAGGCTGCACCAACAGCTGCCGCTATCTTCAGTGGCCGTCCGTGGACTCCAGCAGTGGCCGGATCTGGTCCTATAACTTCAGCCCAGTGCAAGGGCAGATCTAGACTTTATGTCTGGGGGGGCGACCGCCCGCTTTGCCCCCCTCTGTAGCCGTCCCTGCGGCGTATGTGAAGTGAGCGGAGGAGTCCCTGCAGCAGATGGGAACTAGTAACTAGTTCCCATCTGCTGCAGGAACCCCGCTGCTCACTTCACATATGCCGCGGGGACCCCCTGCCCGCCAGCGCTACCCACCCTGCGCTGCAAGACCCCGCTGCCTGCCACCGCAGCAGTGGGGTGGCAGGTGTGGGGTCCCCCAGATGTGTGGGGGCCCCGGGGCGACTGCCCCTATCGCCCCATGGCTAATCCTCCACTGGTGCAGAGTTATTCTAAATGAAACTGCTGTATTAGAAGCATCATTTAAATACACTCCTAAAACCAGGCTGAGTACTAGGGGTGGGAAGGACAAATTGAGGGACCCACAAGGGACCCGGAGCCACTGGCAGCTCAAAGTCAAAGTCAGACTCAGCAGCACAGGTGGGCGCCAAGTAGCCAGGGGGCAGCCGGTAAGCTGGGGGCCCGGCGGCAATAGCAGTCAGCGGATGAGCTGTGCAGTCACACGACAGGTGCTGCCCCGCCTTTAGAAACAACCCCTTATTCTGGTCCACACGTAACACTGCGAATTTCACAGCTTTGCGCGTGGACTAAACGCCACCTGCAGAGATGGCCACCCCCTTGCACGCCGCTATTCCCCACACGGCTGCGAATGCATGATTTGCATAACCCTCCATTCGCAGTCTTGGTTGCAAGGGAGAAATCATTTGATGGTCAGCAACCATGAAATGATTTCTCCAGCGCTCGCAGATCTGAGACTCAGTTGTGTCTCAGATTTAAGTGCCCTGCGTGGGAAGCGGGCAGACATCTGATATCCACTGATGTCAGCTGTCCACCACTTGAACCCGCGTCTCTGGCCCATATGAATGGGAAAGCCGAGAATATTTATGGGCTGTGCGAATGTCCAGTGGAAGCGATTAAATTAGAGTAACCCCCACACTGGGAAAAAAGGTTGCTGTAGGACCTGCCCTGCCATTAACAAAAGACCCACCCTAAGAATCTGGGTCTTGTACAAGCACAGTGAGAGCTGCAGGGTGGCCATCTTCTCTTTACTGCTTTCACTGGCTGCTTCTATTCTCTGTCATGTCAGTTCCTTGAGCCAGCCAAGCAGTAGAAATCGGCTTAGATGTACATTAGTGGAACTCAGAGTCGGCCCTAGGCATAGGCAAACTAGGCAAATGCCTAGGGTGTTTGGAATGCTTCTGCTGATTAAAATGATATGCAGCATGCCTATATTCTGTGTGTGCTTGGCTGTATCTGCATATGAAATAGTGTATTCATGGAAATCACTGTAACATCGCATTCCGTATGCAGGTACAGCCACAGTCGCACACAGAATATAGGCATGCCGCATATCATTTTAATCATTGGAAGCTCCTTGTGTGTCCTGGTCACATAACAATGCAAATAAGATGAATTTTCAGCAAAAAAGGGACCCAACGTTAGCAGAACTGGCCAGGAGCTGCATGGCCTATTGAGGCAAGATGTATGAGGAAACATCTGTATCCAAGTAGAGGCAGAGGTCACAGTGTTAGCGGCTGTGCGACTGCTGTCTGCAGGTGGGTTGGTTGTGCAATAGTGTTCGGCATATGTGTAAGTGGCATTATGTGTGTCATGTATAAATGCATTAATATTGTGCGACATATGTGTAACAGGCGATATGTGTGTCATGTGTATAAAGGCATTAATAATGTGCAACATATGTGTAATGGGCATTATGTGTGTCATTATCATACCCTCCAACAATTCCAAATACAAAATCGGTACAGGCCAGGGGATGTGGTCATTTGTAAAGGGGGTGTGGTCCATGAGCCCCGGCTTCTCTGTCCTCCCAACCCCTGGTCCCCGCTCACCTGAATTCCCTTGACTCAACGTCCAGGTCATGTTGAGCCAGTGAACGGGGTCAGGGCTCCAATCCACCCGTCCAGCCCGGAGAGGGCATGCAAGAGAGGAGAGGGCACTTGGAGGGGGGAGCGGCTCACACATGCCGCCCCCCACAGTGGGGTTTTCTGGCAGTGTCATGGTGGCGCCCGGGACTGTGAGACAGTTTTTGGCTGATGTGTGGAGGTGAAATCCCAGGGTGAGCGCGGCAGTGCAAAAGTGCACGCCCGGGTGTCCGTCAACCTGGGTCTCTCCTTAAGCAGGGGAAGGCGAGCCTGCCCATGTCCCGCCGCTGTGCACCCTGGGAAATGTAGTTCTGGAGAGCCACTCCCCCACACTCCCTGGGTCGCAGTGAACTACATCTCCCAGAGTCCAGGGATTTTTTTAAAAATCGGTACAGTTAGATTTAGCCGGTACAGACTGTTAAAAAACGGCTAAATCGGTACAGTTGGAGGATATGCATTATGTGTATGAAGGGCATTAATAAAGGTTGGCATAATGTGTAAGGGGCATTATGCTTTTAAGGCCATTAATAATGTGTGTCATGTGTAAGGGGCATTACTGTGTGGTATTATCAGGGGTGCTGAGAGAAAGGGGTAGGGGGTACAAATTACCCATACTTGCCTACTTTTGAAAACTATTTTCAGGGAGATTTTAGCTGATAGTAGAATGTGCTGCTCTGCTGAGAGGTGTGTCATGCTCCACCAAGAGGGCGTGTCTAACGCCACCTATGGGCATACCTATCACCACTAAGGGGCGTGTCCTGCAGTGGCAGATGAGAGAGAGTTGAGTAAAGAAAGAGGGAGGGGAAAGTCGCAGGTGAGATACTACTTGATTACAGAACAGGGGGGGGTAGACAGACGTGGAAGGACATGGAGGGATGGGGACAAGGACCGACAGCACCATGTGGGGGCATAGATGGGCAGATAGACAAACATTATAAGAAAAAAAAGGGAATAAGACTTCCACGTCCGCATCCTTTACCTCTGCAGCCGATATTCACCCACAGACAGGTTCAATCTCCTGTCAATAGAGCTACAAATCCTTCGGGTTGGGATCATTTGGTCTATTGCATTATGGTAGAAAGTCATTAGGTCGAATCCATTAGGTTGACATGCTAAAAGGTCGACATGATTCTAGGTCGACATGGGAAAAGGTCGACATGATTCTAGGTCGAAAGGTCATTAGTTCGACAGGTCATTAGTTCGACAAGGTCATTAGTTCGACATTGTCTATGTCGACATTCACAAGGTCGACATGGGGTTTTTCACTGTTTTTTTACCTGAATGTCAACACAGTCGACATGGACACAGTTTAAAGTGCACTGCATCCGCTCGCTATGCGTCGGGCACGGTGCCTCGCTACGCTCGGCACACTATTTTATTCTCCCACCACGCCCTAGTGGATGGTAGGGCATGAAATACCGCCTGTCGGCACATGTTGGCTCAAAAAACAGTGAAAAACTCCATGTCGACCTTGTGAATGTCGACATAGACAATGTCGAACTAATGACCTTGTCGAACTAATGACCTGTCGAACTAATGACCTTTCGAACTAGAATCATGTCGACCTTTTCCCATGTCGACCTAGAGTCATGTCGACCTTTTAGCATGTCGACCTAATGGATTCGACCTAATGACTGTCGACCATAATGCAGTAGATCAAATGACCGCATCCCAATCCTTCATACACAGTTGTGAAAATTTTCAGCACTGAGACAAATGTAACAGTTATCATTTGCAACATCTGGATACAATATATTCAATTGGTATTCCACTTCAGAAGGTAAAACTCCAAATAGTTGTCGAGTCTATAAGATACTTTCCTATAATAAATGAATGCTATGGAAATACTATTGCACACCTTCAGGAGATGACGTTAAAAAGTAAATGTTTTTTTTTCACGATCCATCCATTAAAAAAAAATAAAAAAGTCAAATCACCCTTTGCCAGCAAATAAGGGTTGTGATGCAATACACATGATACTATATGAGGACGGAGCCTAATTGACTTCTAAAATATTTGCAGTGAAGGGAAATTTTATGCAAAAGAAGGGTAGGCAGTTATTCCAAAGACCCCTTACAGTAGCTCTGGGATATGAGCAGATATTACCTCGGCTCCTGTAGCCGTATACTCGGTCCCTGGCCCTTATTCTGATCTGTGCGGCCAGATCAGAATATGCGGCCAGGACCGTGCAGGCGAATCCCCGCCTTCCATACGGATCGCCACCTCCGTCCATACGCGGATATGTGGCGGTCCGCATGATTGTGGACGGGGATACGCCTCCTCCATCTTGGGAGCAGCCCCTGCATTCGATGGTCGCCGAACATCGAATGCAGGGCCGCACGCTCCACCAGGTCCTGCCACACAAGACCACACGGACACTTGTCCGTATGAAATCATGTATGGGGGCGGGCAGCTGACATCCGGCGATGTCAGATGCCCGCCCCCTACACATGCGTCACGGCTTTATTACCATGCATACGCCCAGCGTTTGCATGGGAACGCCCATGAAACGCGGGGCGTATGCATAGGGTAATGAGGCTAAGTAGCCCCTCACGCCCCTCTCCGCCCCCTGTGCGGCGTCTAAAAAAACGTACGGCGAAACCGCTTGCACATGCGCAGACGAAAAACATCGGCGGTACGACCGCAAGCGGCAAACACCGCACCAACCAGAATAAGGGCCCCTGTTTGTTCTGGGATAGTAACTCTGCATTGATAGCCCTGCATGTTGCTCCATGCTAGCAGTCTCTGCTACTGCTAATCCAGTTATTATTATTACCAGTTATTTATATAGTGCCCACATATTCCGCAGCGCTGTACAGAGAATTCTGTATATGAACATCAGTCCCTGCCCCAGTGGAGTTTACAATCTATATTCCCTACCACATGTACACGCACACACAGACATTCTAGGTGTTAGGCTCGGACAGGCTGCAAACTGTGTGTCAGTGGGCAGTATTCAATGACAAAAATTCGCCGTGTTTCATGGCGAGTTTGTGCTTTTCACGCCGTGGAGAGAGGTTTTTTTTCTCCAAAGGCGAGCCACCCTATTCAATGTGAAATATTCTCCGTCTTTCTAAGTTATTCTCGCCGCCTCTCTCCGTGTAGAAATTCTCCATCTTTTGATGGAGAGCAGGAATGTGAACTTTTAAACTAAAAGGGTGTTTTTTTTTAATTTTGGTGTCCAAAAATCATGTTTTTTTTTCTGTGAAGGGCCATGTTATTTTTATTCATGTGCCTATAGCACATGAATATATATTTAATTTTAAAAAAAATATTTTTTTACATTTTTTTTTTTTTTTTTTTTTTACACAGTGCAGCCAGCAGGGGGCCGGAGCGCTCGAGCCGCTCATTAGATATTCATATATTCACTGCACCCGAAGCACGTTCGGGTACAGTGAATACTGGGTCCCCCGCTGGCTATAGGGGGGGCAGCCTGTGCTGCCTGGGTCCAGGGGAGCCCTGCTCCCCTCCCCATATCCCCTACAGCAGCCAAGAGAGACTTTAATCTCTCTTGCCTGCTACGTCCCCCGGCTCCCTGACAGCTCCCTGCCGCGGACGCTCGTCCGCTGCAGGGGTTAAGACTCGCCGCGAGTGGCGGCGAGTCTTTAACACGTTGAATAGGGGGAGCAGGAGTGGCAGCGAGCCCTCCGGAACACGGAGAGTGCACGGCGAGCAAAAAAAAATGCTCGCCGTGCACGGAGAATATCTTCATTGAATACTGCCCAGTATCTGAAGTAAGCAAAGGGCTGGTACAAAGACAAAACTGTGGCTGCAGAGGAATTCAAGTCTCAGGACCAGGTGTGGAAAGGTAACTGAGGAATAATGTCTGATTAACACCTTCAGTGCAGAACGTCTGGGAAACACAATGCCTGGAAGCAGGGGAAAGCAACAGCTAGCAATGACACAAATCTAGCAAGGACCTGGATCAAGCGTAAAAGAATATCCACAGAAAATAACGATGAAATACTTTATTCAAGCATCACAGAATAAAGTATAATTCCCATAGCAAGCAGATATGGTACAAGAAATGCAGGTAGGCAATGTAGAGTACTATGGATAATTCAGCATTGCCGACTCTCCCGGAATGTACGTGAGACTCCCGGAATTGTGGGTAATCTCACGGACTCCCGGGAAGAGCCCCCTTTTCTCCCGGATAAGATTTTCCTCTGCCGCAAATGTCTACTGCGCATGCGCTAGATACAACAATGACGCCGCCAATGCAACGTTGATGCAGCGTCATCACGTTGGCGGCGTCATCGCCGTTATTTAGCGCATGCGCAGTAGCCATCCCGGAAGAGACGCGGCAGAAGAAGGTGGATGCGGAGGCTGCAGGAGAAAGCCAGCGTTAGCAGCGGGAGAAACGGGTCCTCTAATCGTTCGGTAAGTATCTGTGACACTCACCCCGCACCATTCAACTAAGCCCCCCTCCTCTGCCCTAAGTATATGTGGCTCTCCCCGCACCATTCAACAAAGCCCCCTTCCTCTGCCCTAAGTATCTGTGACCCGCACCCCGCATCATTCAATACAAAGCTGCCCTCCTCTGCCCTACACCGACCTCAGTCATTCTTGTGACCACTTTAAAAAAGTGCACATGTGAAGTCCCGGCCATCAATATGCCAGGCTTCCATACTGTGCTGCAGCTACAAAATTATCATGTGCTTCACGCTGTCCTGTCCATCATCTGCCAGGCTTCTGCCCATCATCTGCCAGGCTTCTGCCCATCCACTGTGGTGCCCCAAAATAATCATGTGCTGTACAGTTTCTTGCTGCCCTGGCCCTGTTCATCTGCCAGGCTTCTGCCCATCCACTGTGCTACCCCAAAATAATCATGTGCTGTACAGCTTCTCGCTGCCCGGCCCTGTCCATCATCTGCCAGGCTTCTGCGGCAAAAGCCTGGCAGATGATGGACAGGGATGGGCCAGTGAGAAGCTGCTGGGGTGCACCTCAAAAATATCTGGGGTGCTTATCAAAATATCGCAAGGCCCGCCCCCTGGCGACGCAAGGCCTGCCCCCTGGCGACGCAAGGCCCGACCCTGTCTTTTACTTTTCTCCCTGAAATGATTTTTCAAAAGTAGGCAACCCTGGGATAATTTGCAGGTGGATTATGCAGAGGATATGGATGATTGCAGGATGAAGAGTAGTGGGAGAATGCAGGCCAGCTACTCGGTATATGGTAAGAATTATCAGGAACCAGAATAATAAACCGCTGAGCGCCTGATGCCCCTCACCAGTCAACAAACCTTGAACCCAAAGCACCATCTCCTCCCCTTCTTTCCCCTTTTGTAACCTTCCCCTTGTATCTGAAATAACCAGTCGGAGTCTAGTATTTTTGGCGAATTAAATGGTCACAATTTATTAACTTGATTTCAGATTTACTGTTACTTAATTTGGGTGGCAAAGATAGCACTGCGGTCCACCAGCCCTTATCAACTGAATCATGTAACCGCCTGGGGGGCCGGGATCCCCTTCTCGCAACTGACGACCTGTACCCGTGGGTGATCCCATTTTGCCCCCCGACGCCAGGCCTGGCGCCCTCCTTGGCTGGCCCGCAGTACTTCCGCCAACGCTAGGTCCTAGGACCGTAGCCCGCCACCCTACCGTGACCATAGGCGAATCTAGGGGGTGGTCCGGGGGTGCACAGGACCACCCATTAGCCCATGTTGTAGCTGAGGACCAGGGCTTTCCAACGAGCCCAGCCCCGTGTCTCTAGCCCCCTGGGAACCGGAGATATGGCCAGGCAAACCTGGAACGTTTTCCCTATAGGATAACATGGGACACGCTAATTCCGACCCCCACCCAGTTCAACGGCTACCTGTTCCCCCCTTCGGCATCACTGAAGCTCGAGGTTGATCTCAGTCGAACCCAAATCGCTGGGCCTTCAATCTGATACCAGGCTGGATTCATATGGGTGAATTGGTTCCAGGGATATTGAGGTTAAACCGTTTTTTTTTTTTTTTTCATTTCTTAAATGTAATTTCATGGCTGTTTTAGTTCTTTGAGGGCAGATTTCTCTGGAACCAAACAGCATAGTTTCACGGGACCAAAATCATTCGAAGCCAACTCAAAAGTTCTTCAATATGATACTGGTCTCATGTAAAGGGGTCAGTTGGTTCCGAAGATATAGCTGGTTGGTTAAAGGGGAGTAGGGAGAGGGGAGTGGTTGTCTCTCCCCCTCGCACCAGAAAATGCAGGGACTAGGCCAGGGCTGCCAAGAGAAATCCTGGGCCCCGGTACAAAAATTTCCCGGGGCCCCCACGGAGGGCGCTCCATGCACAATCTGCCGGCACTGGCTCCCCCATGCCACCGTCTGCGGCGGGAGCTTACTGAGTTTCAGTTATTGCATTCGCTAAATTTCTTTAAAATGTAGGATACAGAATGAAAGAGCCAGAAATAGGGACAGTGCACTTAAAAAATTTCACCGTAATGCCTATTACACATGTCAGACACCCATTACAGAATATACCACATGCCATAATGGCCATTACTCGTTATGCCACACACTGTAATGCCCAGTACACATTATGCCACACACTGAAATAACTGTCACATATTTTACCACATGCCATAATTCCCATTACATGTTATTCCACACGCTGTAATGCCCATTACTTATTATGATACACATTGTAATGCCTATTACATATAATACCACACGCCATAATTACATATTATGCCACATACAATAAGTTCCGCTTAACTACATGCTCATTGCTATGGGTTTCATGCTTGATGCTAGGGGTTATCATGCTCTGCCAGGAGTTATCATGCTCATTGCCATGGGTTTACATGCTCTGTCAGGAGTTACATGCTCTGCCAGGAGTTAACATGCTCATTGCCATGAGGTTAACATGCTAGTTGCCATGGAGTTACATACTCTGTTCATAGGCGAATCTAGGCACTGAGAAAGATTACAGCATTTAAAAAAAAAAAAAAAAGCCATTGCTGGGCACTGGGCAGGGCACCTAGAAAGATTACAGCCTTTTTTTTAATAAAAGCCATTGCTGGGCACTGGAAAAGATTACATTTCGATTTCTAGATTGGGCTGGCACTGGGCAGGGTGCTGGTCAAGAATATAAAGCAATTGGAAAGCCAGGCACTGTCTGCAACAGTGAGTCTGTTTCTCACTGCTGCACTTACCAGCACTGTGTGTCACCAGAGGCAGGAGCTGAGCCGGGGAGCAGTATTATTGTTGTGCGCTGGGCTGCTGCGCCACACAAACACACGTGTGCGCGCTAGCCCAGCCGCAGCAGACGCAGGAGGAGGGAGCCGGACGGAGGACGGAGGAGGAGGAAGCCGGGGCGGGAGACGGCACCGCCCGACATCAGCGAGAGTGTCACTGCAGAGCTCCGCAGCGGCGGACTGAATGCTGCTGCCGCCGCTGCAGCTCCCGAAGTCAGACGAACGTGAGTAAGGACCCTGCCACCAGGTCCTTCATACCCAGCACCTGGCCGCTCCCGCCGCCGCCGATACACAGCTGCTCACAGACCCGGCGCCTTGCACACCTGCCGACCAATTAAACAAAAAAAAAAAAGTGTGTGTGTGTCTGGACCCGGGCCCCCCTGACAGGCCCGGGCCCCGGTAAAATGTACCCGCCCCCCTCCCCTCTCGGCGGCCCTGGACTAGGCTGGTGTATAAGGGGTCAGCGTGGGAATGTCCCTGCATAATCCTGGGACCATATTCCCGGGTAAATCCCTGCATTTTCTGTTGTGAAAGGGGTATTATTTCAAACAGCCGTGACCTGCAGTGCTCTGAATACAGCCGGGCAGCCCTCTGCTCTCTGCCCAACTGTCAATGACAGTCACCCCTGCAGCTTCACGCACAACAACAGCGCGCACAATATTTAAAATGTCCTCTCGGCTAGAGGGGACACCAGGAGGGGAGTGGGAGTGCGCTGCGCTCTGCTCCTCTCCCCATAGAAGCAGCTGCACCGCTCTCCATCTCTCCCTGCAGCAGCAGTGAAAGCTCACATAAAAATTTACAGTAAGTGGCACTTTTGGGGGCATTGCTTAAGGGACGCTACAAGTGGCATTATGTGGGGGCATTACGCATAATGTGTGGCTTAATGTGTAAGGGGCATTACGGTGTGCAGCATCATGTGTAAGCGGCATTATGTGTGCAGCATCATATGTAAGGGACATTATGTGTGCAGCATCATGCGTAATGGGTACTAGTGTGCGCGGCATCATGTGTAATGGGTACTATGGTGTGCGTCATCATGTATAATGGGTACTATGGTGTGTGGCATCATGTGTAATGGGTACTATGGTGTGCGGCATCATGTGTAATGGGTACTATAGTGCCATCAAGCAAGAACCCCCTAGCAATGAGCACGTAGGTAAGCAGCACTTATGTGGCAAATATGTAATGGGCATTACGGTTTGTTATATAGTATGTAATGGGCATCATGATGTGTGGCACAATGTGTAATGGGCATTATGGTGTGTGGACTTATGTGTAATTGGCATTACGGCATGTGGCTTTATGTGTAATGGGTATTACGGAGTTTGCTCAAATGTGTAATGGGCATTACTGTGTATGGTCTAAAGTGTAATACCACACCCCTTTTTGTGATGCCACGCCTCCTTCTCATGAGGCCACGCCCCTTTTTTGCGCGCGGCTACGCCGCGCAAAGGTCCCCCTACTGTTGTATCTAGATCTGGGACCACCCATTACCATAATTCTAGATTCGCCTATGACCGTGACCCTACCTCGCCCTGGACTCTAGTCTGATGGGTTTTTCTGTCCCCTAATGCCTGCTGGTGTCCTACTCCCCAGCTTACTCTCTGCCCAGATGGCTGTGACCGAGCTATGTTCTTGTCCATACTGCGCTCTGACCTTTGTTGCCTGTTGTTGTGGTAACATGGGTTGTGGGTGGGAATGGCCTGTAGCAAGGGTTGCTAATGAATCCCTCACCATCTTGTTCACCTCGTCTTCACAATCTGCCATAAGTGAGGAGGACAGGTTAGACCTTGCAGCTGAGCCTGCGGTGCTGCCTCCCTAAAGGCTTCGCATTTTCCCCTGGAGAGGGCATCGGCTATTTTGTTGTCTACACCTGGCACGGAAGTTAATGTTGTGTTGCAGACACCCCAATACCAGGTGCCTGATCAGGTTAATCGCTGGCGGGGAGGAGGCCTTTCCTTGTTGACCGCCTGCACCACCCCAAGTTGTCACACCAGAAAGTTATCTCCTTGTTGGCTAACCTGCTGCCCCACAATTCCACTGCTACTATTATTGGGAACAGCTCCAGAAGCAGCAAGTTCTTAGTCAGCCCCTCCTCTGCCCAGCTCTGGGGCCACAGTGCAGCGCACCATTCTCCCTCTAGGTAATCTCCGAAGCCCCATGACCCCGCTGCATCAGTGTATAGTTGCAGCTTCTTGTTTGGCACAGGCGCTGCCAGCCGGATCCTTACTCCATTGACTTTCTAGAAAAAGGTTTCCCACATGAGCATGTCTTCTCTAATCTCTGCTGTTAACCTAAATGATGCCCCTTTTCGTCCCCGCTGTGGCCCTTTCCAGTTTGCGACAGAAGATTCTGCCCATGGGGATCATCCTGCATGCAAAGTTTAGTGACCCCAGCAATGATTGGAGCTGTTTTAGTGTCAATTTCTTTGCCCTTGCGTGCTCGTTAATCTGCCCCAGGAGGTTGGACACCTTGTCTTCTGGTAACCTAAACGTCTTGTCTGAGGTGTCTATTTCTATGCTTAGGTAGGAGAGCCTTGTTGTTGGTCCTTCCGTTTTTTCGGTTGCTATTGGTACCCCAAATGTGTGGAATAGTGCCTGGGTGGATTTGAGCAGCTGCTCGCGTCTATCGGTATTAGCCTGGCCGACCATTAGAAAGTCGCCCAAGTAGTGTGCCATTGTCTTACTGCCTGTTCCTGCTTCCACACACCAGTGCAGGAACGTACTGAATTTTTCGAAGAAAGCGCATGAAATGGCGCAGCCCATTGGTAAGTATAGGTCAATGAAATAACTGCCCTCAAATTTGAGGCCCATGAATCTTTGACTCTGGCGGTGAAGCAGAAGGAGCCTGAATGCTGATTCGATATCTATCTTCCCCATAAGGGCCACTTCCCCGCAGCTGCGCACTATTTTGAGCACGTCCTCAAAAGACTGGTAAGCCACGCTGCACTGCTGCTTTTCTATAGCATCGTTTACCGACCCTCCTGTGGGGTATGACATGTGCTGTATTTATATGAATTTTCCAGGCGTCTTTTTTGGTACTACCCCCAAGGGGGACACTACTAGCTGCTGTAAAGTGGGTTCCTTTTCCAGAAACTCTGCATCTTCTTTGTTGTGGTACCATCCTAGCCATTTTTGCATGTTTTTAGTTGTATCGGGGTTGCTGCCTTACTTATTGCGCTGATCTCATTCTGTTTTAGGCACTGTGTAACCCCCTGCTCTCTTGTAGCATTACTTTGCTGGGTGCCCCTTGCCGCAGTGTCTGCATGCGTGCCTGTATTTGCAGTACTGGCCCCTGGTGCTGTATGTGCTGTTATATGTGAAGCATTATTGGGGACAGCTCCAGTAGCAGACCCTCCTCTTGCCTGCATGCCGGGTACCTCATACCTCCTCCATGCTGGCCTTAACTTGTTCTTTACTGGGGACCCATGTATGGCCATGCTAGCTTCACCCCTCCTTCCTGTCAAGGAAGAGTACTTTTGCATACTACGCTTTCGGCATTGCCGTAGCTCAGCGTCCGTCCAGGTAATCTGACTGCCCGCCTCCTCCGATCATTAGGCATCTGCAGGTGGAAGAAGAAGGGTTGCACTGCGAGGTGACATAAAGCATGTTAGTTTGTACTGTGTGTAAATACGTTGCACCATGCAGCCTCCCAAACCTGAGCAATAATCCTATAATGCCACCTCCATACATTCTCCTCTTTCCGTTTCTTAAACTGCCTCTATCCATATACAAGTGACTTAATTTGCACTGATAACTACCCCCATGGAATTTGTAACGTCCCCTTAAGCCCCATTGGCATTAGACACTTCACTAAGCTTGTTCAGTAAATAGTTCATTACCTTTGTTCTAAATGACCATGATACTTGTACTAAGCTTAAACGGAGAACCCAATCCTTGCTGGGTTTGCTTCTGAGTGTAATGACCCCCATCCTCCCCCTTCCTTAAGTATGGCCTATCCCCTGGGGAGGGGCCATTTACCTTTTGTCCTTCCCCTTATCTTCCCTCTTGCTTCAAGCTGGCACCTACCCTACCTGCCTTCCCCCTGCAGCAATTATGTCTCTTTTTTGTGGTGCACAGGCTGAGCGTTTATACTCATTCGTTGCTATTTGCAGCTCATTCTCTTTTAACTGAAAGTCCTTTTGATAGCAGGTAAAGTAAATATCCAGACCAGGTTGACGACAGGAACAGACACGGTAAGGCAAATGTCCCAGGCTTATTTCCAGGGAGAGCAGAAGTACAGGCCATCCACACAAGGAGCAGGAACTATGACCAGCAGGGAGTCCTACTGATCCCTTTTTATACCATGGCTGAGGTAATCAGTGGATGCAGCTGAGAGCAACATGAAGCACTCCTAGCTGCTTGCCATTAGCAGCCAGCCAGACAGGACAGAGTGTAACACTAGGGTTAATTTTTGTTAGGAGCCATTTGACCTACCAGTATATGTTTGGATTGTGGGTGGAAACAGGAGTACCTGGAGGAAACCCACACAAGTACGGGGAGAATATACAAACTCCACACAGTTAGGGTCATGGTGGGAATCGAACCCATGACCTCAGCGCTGTGAGGCAGTAATGCTAACCATTATACCGTATATGATGTCCCTACCCTTTTCACTGCTGGTTGTCCCATTCGGTATTCCGGTCCCCACAGACATGCAATTTGTAGAACAACTATAGACAGGCAGGCAGACTGTGGGTATAGACAGACAGATAGGTTGGGGAGTGCTGACCATCAGCCTACCTGTGTGTCACTGTCCTAGCACATTCTGTCAGCCCCTTTCTACCCTCCACCAAGCATCTTTGGGCAGTAGCAGCAACCTCCCATAAGTCCTGGTATGGGCCCCAAACCCGCATGGCACTACTATTTATAAAAAAATTTATACAAATTATTCAAAAGGGTGCAGCAGACCCATAGTAATTGCATCCCTTGCACCCTGTATAATTACACCACCTGGTATTAGGGTTATATTATTATGGAAGTAGTCAGACACCAGTGTATGGTAAAACTAGCACCAACCCTAAAGCGGTAGAAGGATCCTTATAGGGCGTGGCAAGTCCCCCTTAATATTAGGGCCCCGGTGAGCGCTTAAGGCTGTCCACCTCCCTGCTGCTGGTTAAGGACGTGCAATCAGGGTAGGCATAGCCTCCCCTGTCATAATGATGAAAATAATAAAAAGAAGATATTTATATATCTTCTTTTATTATTTTCATAATTTCTACCTCTCCGGCTGCCTCCCACCCTCTTACACTGCTGCATGTGAGGGTGGGAGGCAGCGGGAGAGGTGCCTCCCGCTGTTAACATTAAAACACCAGGCAGCGTGGGGCGGGTAGGGGTGGGCAGGGTGCAGCAATGGGCTGTAAAAGTCCATTGAAAATGAATGGGCAAGCGGCACTTATACTGATGCCGCAATGACAGGGGCACCAGTATAAACGCACACCCCCAGATGTGATTGGGCCAGCAGATCCAGTGCTGGATCCGCTGTCCAATCACACACATGCAGCGTGGCCAGCGGGGAGTTCAGCGCCCCTGGGAGAAAGCCGATGTCACTCACCGCCGCGGGGTGGGACAGGTGAGTCCGCCGGGTGGTGGGAGGGGGGGCGCATGTACGGGCGGCCGCTGCAGATGTAGCACCATGGTGTCTGGGGGCCGCGGGGGGGGGGGGGGGGGGATTACCTCACCGCATGTCATTGCTGCTGGTGGTGATGCTGCTGCCGGGCCGCCTGTCTTCCTGCCACTGGTGCCACTATTGACGGGTCTTTACTTACAACATGCAGCTCTTCGGACTCTCCCATAGGCCATGCCCACCATTACCCATAACCCCGTGGTGGACATCATTTACATAAAATGTTGGCTGAATTATGACTTTGCACCGGTATTCCGGACTTGCATATACCCACTGTGCAGTCAAGATTTTTATTAATATCTCTCGTTCTGCGCTGGCTATGCAGGGAAGCCACTCGCTCTTGATAGTTAGCTATCCCTGGCTGTCAGTTCTCTGCACTGTGCCTGGGAGGCTGGACTCACCACAACAGGCCGCCCCTCTATTCCAGCCAGAACATTGGTCTCCGCCTTATTGCCTGCCCTGGCTGCTGCGTCACCGCCGGATCGCTCAGCCAGCCCTCCTCCTCTGACACTAGTTCCCCTTGTCGCTCACCACTTTCCAGATGCCTTTTGGTAACTGGAACCTGTCAGCCGCCGGGACCAGATACTTGATGATGCGGTGTCACAGCAACGATCAGCGCCGGACAGCCGGGCCCAGAGCCGGCCTTAGGCATAGGCAAACTAGGCAATTGCCTAGGGCATTTGTAATGCCTAGGGGCATCAGCAGCTTCTGCTGATTAAAATGATATGCAGCATGCCTATATTCTGTGTGTGAGTGAGGCTGTATCTGCATATGAAATAGTGTATTCATGGAAATCACTGTAACATAGCATTCCGTATGCAGGTACAGCCACAGTCGCTCACAGAATAAAGGCATGCCGCATATCATTTTAATCATTAGAAGCTCCTTGTGGGTGCTGGTCATAACAATGCAAATAAGATGAATTTTCAGCAAAAAAGCACCCAACGTTAGCAAAACTGGCCAGGAGCTGCATGGCCTATTGAGTCAAGATGTATGAGGAAACATCTGTATCCAAGCAGAGGCAAAGGTCACAGTGTTAGCGGCTGTGCGAGTGCTGTCTGCGGGTGGGTTGGTTGTGCAATAGTGTTCGGCATATGTGTGAGGGGCATTATGTGTGTCATGTATAAACGCATTATTAATGTGCGACATATGCGTAACAGGCATTATGTGTGTCATGTGTATAAGGGCATGAATAATGTGAAACATGTGTAAGGGCCATTATGTGTGTCATTATGTGTATGAAGGGCATTAATAAAGGTTGGCATAATGTGTGAGGGGCATTATGGTTATAAGGACATTAATAATGTGTGTCATGTGTAAAGGGCATTACTGTGTGGTATTATCAGAGGTGCCGAGAGCAAGGGGTAGGGGGTACAAATTACCCAGGCCAAAGTCTGATGGAAGGGCCCAGTGGGGGCCCCAGGCCCCCTCCCCTTAAGTGACAGCAGCAGCTGCAGCTCTTCTCCTCTGCCCAGCACACACTGCTTTGTGCTGGGTTGCAGTGTGGCCATGGAGGTGCTTAAAATATTTTTCTCAGGATTTTTCTCTAAGGGTATAATGTGAATTATGTGAGGAGTAATGTACATAAGGTAAAGTGGTACTACTGTGTGATGTAACGTGAATAAGGGACACCATCACATGATATAATGTGAATAAAGTTGCACTACTGTGTGGCATAATTTGAATTGGGGGTACTATTGTGTGGCCATGCCCCTTCCCAGCAAGAATACACCCCTGTTTGGGCTGCGCACGAAATGTGTGCGCTGTTTCTATTTAAAATATTGCGGGTAGGGGCACCAAAATGATGACTGCTATGATGAGGGTGGATGGTGCTGGGAAAGGGGAGCAGGGTCAGAGGCGGAACTAGTGGCGGTGCTAGGGGGCACCAGCCAAAATCTTGCCTAGGGCGTCATTTAGGCTAGGGCCGGCCCTGAATACGGGCAGGCCTCTCCTCCACTCCGCAACCTCGACCGCGCCTCCGGGACCACCCAGCCTCAGGGGGTCACACCTCCTGATGGACCAGTGCTATCGCTAATACACCGGTCACCGGAGAACAGAGGGGTGAATTTATGAAGCATGGAGAAGTGTTATCTATCCCCATAAAGAACGTTATGAGCAAGGTGATAATGGTTCAGCCAATCAGCTACAATATGTAAATTGACAGGTAAGAGCTGATTGGCTGAACCATTATCACCTTGCTCATAACGTTCTTTATGGGGATAGATAACACTTCTCCAAGCTTCATAAATTCACCCCTGAGGGAAGTCAGCTGGAATCTCAAACTCCCGGTAAGCTTTTCATGCTGGGTTTCTCTATCACCCGTACAAGTCTTGGGCTATGCTCCTCACTCTTTTGCTCCCCAGGACCGTTTTTCTTAACGTTCAACCTAGTCCCTTTTATAATCCTTTTCATCAAGCTCGTGCCATCTAACTTTATTACACTGTCCCAATAACTGTTGACACAAGCCTGCCCTCGAGCCAAGCTATTGTACTGTCCATTATTTTCATGGTGCTGCAGCTTAACTTAACCTCTTTCTGTGGCATTAACTACACACAGATGCCCCAATATAATCCTAATCATCTATACATGAAGACATGCACTTTCAGGGTATTACACAAGTATGAAATTACCCAGGCTGAAGTCTGATGGAAGGGCCCAGTGGGGGCCCTAGGCCCCGTCCCCTTAAGTGACAGCAGCAGCTGCAGCTCTTCTCCTCTGCCCAGCACACACTGTTTTGTGCTGGGTTGCAGTGTGGCCATGGAGGTGCTTAAAATACAATATTTTCTCAGGATTTTTTTCTAAGGGTATAATGTGAATAATGGGAGTAATGTATATAAGGTAAAGTGGTACTACTGTGTGATGTAACGTGAATAAGGGACACCATCACATGATATAATGTGAATAAGGTTGTACTACTGTGTGGCATAATTTGAATTGGGGCTACTATTGTGTGGCCATGCCCCATCCCAGTAAGAACACACCCCTGTTTTGGGTGCGCACCGAATGTGTGCACTGTTTATATTTAAAATATTGCGGGTAGGGGCACCAAAATGATGACTGCTATGATGAGGGTTGATGGTGCTGGGAAAGGGGAGCAGGGTCAGAGGCTGAACTAGTGGCGGTGCTAGGGACACCAGCCAAAATCTTGCCTAGGGCTTCATTTAGGCTAGGGCCGGCTCTGGTGGAACAGGTCAACTTCCACTGGTGTATCCCAACCTTTGTTTTGGTTTTGGCTCAACACTGTCAAGATAAACAGTCAATAGGTCGACACCAAAAGGTCAACATGCATTAGGTCAACAGAGCCAAAGGTCAAACGATCAACATGAAAAAGGTTGACGGGTCAAAACGTCAACATGAAACAAGGTAGACACATAAAAAGGTCGACATGAGTTTTACAAAATTTGTTTAATTTTTTGGGACTTTTTCAAACTCTAACATCCACCCAGACTACAAAAGAAAACCATAAAGTGTCCCAAACGAAGCTGTTCACCAGGTCCGAAGCATGCCAAGTGAACCAAGCTTCACTTGACATGCTACGTGTTACAGTAACGGGTGTGGGTTGTTAGGTCTACAACAACTAAGTCGACAAGCATTGGGTCGACACCACTAGGTTGACAGGCAGCAAGGTCGAAATGGGTCTAGGAAAGCAAAAATTGTCAGAGCACAAGTCTGCAATATATTACAACCTTGGATCTGCAGCTGTCACTATCGAGGGGATACTCCACCCCTTGACACACCAAAAAGACAAGCAAGAAAATTTAGAAATAGCGCTGATCCAGGTAGGTTTACATATATCAAATTTTAATTAATTAAAATGGTGCAATTTATAATTAATTAGACATAAATCACCGGCCGGTAATATACAATTATGAAACAACAATTGTGTTAAAAAATAAATAAAACTAAAAAATGAAATGGAACTGTCACTTTAAGGGTATTAGTAGTGTATTATTTATCCCAAAAGTGGTTAGTAGGTTGAATGATATATTCTATGACAACCTATATGAGGCAGGTTAGTCCAGTTAACAACAGGCAGCTCTCTCACAGCTCCTAGGTGTTTAGTAAATGATAGCTACTGTTACCAATTCACAGTCAATGGGTAATAATTGCTTTAAGGACTCAATAACTTGCCAGGCTCCAGGTATAGCTTTCTGCTGTGGATTTAGAAGGGTCTCAGCTGCAGATCCTTGCATGTGCAATGCAGCTAGATAGGCTTGTCCACACTCCAGGGCAAAATGGCAGTCAAGTCGATGCTTTAAAGGCGGTATATTGGTACCGGCATCAGTGGGTTTCCTTAACGCGTTTCCCCGCCTTAGACTCAGCGGCTTCCTCAGAAGGATGAATATCTAAACACCTGGGAGCTGTGAGAGAGCTGCCTGTTGGTAACTGGACTAACCTGCCTCATATACGTTGTCATAGAATATATCATTCAACCTACTAACCACAGTTGGGATAAATAACACATGTGTTTAGGTTGACATGGGTCTAGGTGGACAGAACATTAGGTTGACACGGGCAAGGTCGACAGTCAAAAGGTCGACATGGGGTTTTTCACTGTTTTTTTTTACCCGAATGTCAACACAGTCGATACGGACACAGTCTGAAGTGCACCACATCCCCTCACATCCCTCGCTTTGCTCGCAAGGCTTTGGGCACGGTGACTCGCTACGCTTGGCACACTATTTTATTCTCCCACCACGCCCTAGTGGATAGTAGGGCATTAAATACCGCCTGTCGGCACATGTCAGCTCAAAAAACAGTGAAATACCCCATATCGACCTAATGCTTGTGTCGACCTAGACACATGTCGACCTTGACCCATGTCAACCTTGACCCATGTAGACCTTGTTGCCTGTTGACCTAGTGGTGTCGACCCAATGTTTGTCAACCTACTTGCTGTAGACCTCATGACCGTATCCCACAGTAACTGGTTGTCCACAGTAACTGGTTGACACATGTGGAAAACTCATGTCGACTATTTTTATGTGTCTACCTTTTTAATGTTGACCTTTTAACCACGTTACCCTTTTCCATGTTAACCTCTGAAAGGAGCCTGTCCCTACGATGTGCAGACCCAGGCGCCGGGGGGGGTCGTCTGCCCATGCGCCGGTCAGTGCTGACCCCCCCACCAACCCCGATGGCCGCACTGCCCCGGCGGCAGAGAATTCTGTAACCCATAGGATTCAATGGGCTACTATCATCTCAGAATGGCAGTAGCCCTGGGACCTGAAGCTACAGCTTGCATCCCCCATAGTAAACTCCTCAAACTAAACTTAATGAAACAATATGTAAATATCAGTGATACAGACACTTTTGCAAAACTATGAAAATGGTAAAATTAGAGGGGTGCAGCTACTGTCTGTATGCTTTTCTACAGTATACCAAAAGAGAAATGAGGAAATATACGTGTGGCTATTTAGAGGACAGTGATTACCATCACACTCTATTACAGTTCTGAAAGAGCCTCTTGTCTTGACAACTAGTGTTTATAGCAACAGGGCAGAAAAGACTGCAAAGTAGGAGGCGGGTCTTTCAGAAGTCAGACAAAGGTTCACACAGGCTTTGTATAATGCTATAAGACAGAGTCCATACAGTGCATTGTTTAATTGCATAATGGAGGGTTGGATGCTGAAATAATAATATTTAAATGTAATCCTTTAAATGACATGGGGGTAGTTTTTGGCTGGCAGTAGAGCACTATACTATTCCTATATTCTATCTACTTCTATGTAAGTTGTATCTGTGCTATATTTTGAAGACATTTGTCACAAACTAGAATCTCTCCCTCTTTTCTATTGTCCCTACCTCAACCATAGTTGCCTACCCTCCTGCATTCTGCAGGAGACTCCCTGAAATAACAGCAATCTCCCTCTCTCCCTCATTAGTCTACTAATCTCCCTCATTTCACCTAGCCCACATTACACTGTTACATATTTGGAGGAAAAAGGAATGAGAGGCAGATACATTTAAAATGAATCATCAGCGCCATTTCCCAGCATTTTAGCAATTATAGTATCTCTTACTAACTGCTTTAGATTCCTCTCAGATGTAACAATCTCTCCACATATGGAACTAGACAAGCCCTTTGGGTGGAGCATGACACACACCCTCAATTGGGCGCCATGCAAAATTCTACTACCAACTATAATCTCCCCGAAACTAGTTTTCTTTTTTTTTAACATCAATATTTTTATTTAATGCAATTATAGGGGGGGGGGGGGGGTACAGAAAAAAGAGAAAGGGTAGGGGGGATAGGAGGTACAAGTGTGGGGGAGGGGGGGGAGTTCTGCAAACATACAATCAAATTGGCAGAGTACATATGTTAGACATAAAATACAAAGCATAAAAAGACATGGGCAGAAACAGATAACAGCTGGAGGCATACGTGCCAAACATAATAACCATAGGTTGCGGGCGTCCGCCACTTTCCGTGGTTCGTGGGCAAAAGGTCAGGTAAGTAGAAATGTGGCATTGGGGGAATGTACATTGCTTAGAACAATCGAGACTCACTCATTAAGGCTAATTTGACGGGGATCGCAGAGGGATGGCTTAGGGAAATATTGTGAACCCTGTCCGTCAGTGACGTAGTCATGCCAGTAGGACCAGCGTACTAGGGGGGAGGAAGTTGAATAGGAGTATGGGATGTATTCTGTTTCCATAGTGTAGTTGAAGTGGGTTTTTTGAATAACCTTCACAATTTGGGGAGGCATAGGTTGTTTCCAGCATTGAGCCAGGGCTGAGCGGGCTGCAATACAAAAACATAACGTTTGTGAGGAGGAATGGAATCAGGAAATATGTTTAGTAGTGCCACTGAGGGAGAGGGGGGCAATGAAATATCTAGAACTTGTTTAATTAAGTCAAATACATCTCTCCAATAGCTAGTGATGGAAGGGCAGGACCAAAATATGTGATAGATATGGCCAATTTCTCCACACTGCCTCCAGCAGAATTTGGAGCAAGAGGGCCAAAAAGAGTTTAGTCTGTCAGGAGTCAAATATAGCCTGTGAATCAACTTTATATGCATTTCAGCATGATTTAAGCAACGTGACATGGAGTGGGAGGATAGGAAAATTTTACTCCACTGGGCATCTGAAAGTGTTAAGCCTAGGTCAGTTTCCCATTTTTTCTGTGCGTTTGATTTAGGGATATTGGATAAGTCTAGAAGCATTTTGTACCAGAACGTGATGTCTCCTCTGGATTGTGGCTGGTTGAGGCGAGAGTAAATTTGTAGGGATAAGGCGTTATGTGGGCCCGACTGGCGGAGGGGCACTTTTCCACCAATGACATATTTGATAGTAGTGGAAAAGTTCAGACCCTGGGATAGAGTATTTATTCTGTATTTGGGGGAATGGTAGCAAGCATTGGCCATCTAGAATATCACCTAATTTAGTCACACCAGAGGCAATCCATTGCTGGAGGTGCAGATCCGGTATCAATTTGGATATCGACTTCAGGGAGATATATGATAATTGGGACGTAGAATGAGGAAGCTTAGCCGCTAGTGAATCCCATACTAGGAGGGAGGCTTGGGTAGAGGGGAGGAGCAAATGGATTTTGGACCTGAGGGCTTTGGCATCCGAAAAAGGTCCTCAGCAGGGAACGGGACATAGTACCTTTCAAGCCCCACCCACCTCGAGTCGGAGTCAGCATCAGAGAGGAGTTTTAATTGGGCCAGTTTACAAGCATTGTGGTAGAGACTCAAGTCCGGAAGAGTCAGGCCACCTTTAGCTTTAGGGAGGATCATTCTGGAGCGGGCCAGTTTAGGGGGGCCAGTGGACCAAATGTATTTGAGCATAATTGAAGTGCATGTAGCAAGTTCTTTTTTAGGGAAGGTATATGGGATAGTACGAAATAAATACATTAATTTAGGCAGGAGAGTCATTTTGAAGGCTGCCATGCGGCCCAACCAGGAGATGTCGAATGCAAGCCAGGACTTGGTGAGGGCTTTTAGGGAGCTTAGAAGGGACGGAAGGATTACCTCAAAAACTTTCTTGGTGTCAGCAGGGATATTTATGCCCAGATATCGGATGGACTCAGTTTGCCAGTTATAGGGAAATCTAGAGTGTAATATAGGTGACGAGCTAGCGAGATTAATGGGAAGGGCATCAGTTTTTGTGGTGTTAAGTTTATAGTAGGACGCTTTACTAAATAAGTCGAGTTTATCATGTAGATGAGGTAGGGTTGAGGAGGGGTCAGAGACAAAAAGGAGAACATCATCCGCGAAGAGACTCAGCTTATGCGTGGAGGGGCCAATCTGTATTCCAGGAAAGAGAGGGTCTTGGCGAATTTTACACGCAAGAGGTTCGATAGACAACACAAAAATTAAAGGGGAGAGGGGGCAACCTTGTCTAGTGCCGTTTGAGATAGAAAAGGAGTCGGAGAGGAAACCGTTGCTGAACACTCGGGCCGAAGGTGCGCTATAAAGAGCAAGGATAGACGATAGGATACGGTCTCTAAAACCGAATTTAGAAAAAACTTTGCGCATGTATAGCCAATTTAAGCGATCAAAGGCCTTCTCTGCGTCCAAAGACAGCAGAAGAAGACCCTGGTTATCCTGCAAGGAGTCAATTAAGTTAAACACTCTGCGTGTGTTGTCAGAAGACTGCCTCCCAGGTACAAACCCAGTCTGGTCCGAGTGTATCAGCGAGGGTAGGTGGGCATTAATCCGTACGGCAATAAGTTTAGCAAATAGTTTGATGTCCCCATTGAGTAAAGCTATTGGGCGGTAGTTGTGGCAGTGGGCTGGGTCCTTTCCGAGTTTAGGGAGGGTAACAATCTGCGCCTCTAGCATTTCCTTGGGAGGAGAGCCTGAGGAGAAGATGAAGTTAAATAGATCTGTCAGGTAAGGGGTGAGGGTGTCACGGAAAGTCACATAGAAATCATTAATGTATCCATCGGGGCCAGGGGCCTTACCACGCGGTAGGGACTTAATTGCGTTTGTAACTTCGAGGTGGGTCCAGGGAGCATTCAAGGCCTCTAGGTGATCTGTAGTGTAGGGCAAGTTTAGTCCGTCCAAGAAAGAGGCGATAGAAATATTTGTGGGTTGGGGGGTTTCTGGGTCTTGGGACAAGTTGTAGAGTTGAGAGTAATAGTTAGCAAATTGATTAGATATGTCCCGCGGGTCCATGAGCTTCTCATTGGAGGAGGTATGGATGATCTTGATTCTGTTTTTAGCATGTTGCATCCGCAATTTACGGGCCAACATCTTGCCAGATTTATTACCTAACAGGTAGAATCTCTGGCGTAGCTTATTAAGAGCTAATTGCGTTCGTGCCATCAGCAGTTTCTGCAGATTACTGCGTGTTTCAGAGAGCTCTTTCCGGAGTGCGGGGGAGGGGGAAGATTTGTTTTTGTTTTCTAACTCTTTGAGTTTTTTTTCTAAATCTGACTGCTTCTGGGCATTTTGTTTTTTAAGGGTTGCGCCAGCCTGGATAGCCGCACCTCGGGTGACTGCCTTAAAGGCACACCAATGGTTCGGGATGGATGTATCATGGGGGGAGTTGGAGGAAAAATAGGAGGTGATATTATCAGAGATAATTTTCTTGGATATTGGTTCTGATAGAAGGTGGGGCGAGAGACGCCACGGCTGGGGGGGCACACTGTGGCTATGCAGTCTCCATTTCCAAGATAAAGGGGCATGATCTGACCAGGTGATGGGGAGGATAGTTATGTTTTTAGATTGTTGTAAAGTCCACTTATCACATAAAAGCAGGTCAATTCTGGAGTAGGTGTTATGGACGGGGGAAAAAAAAGGTATATTCGCGGTCAGAGGGGTTATGGATTCTCCATATGTCATATAAGTCAAACTCGGCTAAGAGGTTGCGGAATGCCAGGGAGGGGCCTGAGGAAGGGGAAGGACGGGAGGATGTGGTTTTGGAGGATTTATCGAGTAGCGGGTTTAACACTAAGTTAAAATCGCCCATTACTAGTAATGAACCTTTTGTTGATTTACGTATTAAGAGGCACAGTTTGCGTAAGAAGGGAATCTGGTTAGAATTAGGGGCGTATACGGACACAAGAGTAACAGGTTTCTCCTCCAGAGTCCCAGTTAAGATTAAATAACATCCATTCTTATCAGCGATTTGGGATTGCTGCACGAAGGTCACATTTTTACTAAACACTATAGCAACTCCGTTGCGTTTAAATGGACCATTGGCAAAAAAGCCAAGGGGGTATCTGTTGTCTTTAAATAGGGGAGGGTTTAGTGAGGAAAAGTGAGTTTCCTGGAGGGCAACAACGTCTGCCTTCTGCTTCTGGAAAAATGTGAGAGCTAGCCTACGTTTGTGAGGGGAGTTTAATCCCTTGACATTTAAGGAGAGGACATTAATCATTGGAATACCACTGGGGACTGCAGATGGGTAAGAGATCTAACACACAATGTGGTATTGACTTGGTGGGAGGGACGCCCATGGCTTGGAGCATGATGCAGAATCTGGAAGGGGGGGGAAAGGCACGACAAAAGGGGAGGTAATGGGGAAACTGGGATAGGGATAAGGGAAGACAAAACCAAAACGGTCCAGTATCTGAAACTAGTTTTCAACAGTAGGCAAGTATGACGTCAACCCTTTTTCATGCAGATTGACACAGTTTTCACACTAACTTATTGCCTCCTCAAGTAAAGCATTTTTTTTTTCTTTTCTGTTTTTTGTTTTTATTATTTTGTTTCGATGGTTGTATTTGGGGGCACCAATATTTATCTAGCCTCCGGGCAACTGAAATGAACTTATGCCATTGGCTCTACTGTACAAGCAATTTCCAAAGAGTATGCAGTGGTAGATACTGTAATACTGTCACCCTAGGGTTATTGCTATTTCACATACAGTAGGAGACCTTTAGGGTTGTAATTTGCACAAGCTAGGAGCATGGGAAACTACACGTATCCTCCAGTCCTCTATCATCACTATTTATTTATTGTTTTTTTGTTAGCATTGTTTCAAACCTGTTACTTGGTTACAGACAGAGCTACAGAGTCAGACACAAGTTTAGTATCGGCTACGAATGAGATCTGCATTCTGCAGCTACTTTTCCAGGGGAAAAGAAGTGTGAGAACAAGGTAGGGATAATGGAGATGAAATAACTGCTGTTGCTGACAATACTCCACCTTATGCAGTTGCAATTAAGCTTAATGCAATCTGCAATGTCAATTCTCTTTTAAATGAAAGTTTTTCTCCCACCTGGGTTGAAATTGATGTAAAAAAAAAATTGTCTGTACTGGTGGTGTTACTTTAAAAACGAACAGCAGAAGTATCCCACTGCAAAAGCTGATCAGTATGTAAATGAATGCTGATTTGGTCTCAGTGACAACCACATTTTTAATATAGTCTTTCTACCTTTGCATAGTAAACGATGTCCATAATTGCACAATTGTATGACTGTCACTTTAAATGCCCTGCACAGTCCACTATTGCCCCTTTCAGACCGCACTTTTTACCCATTATTTTGCCAATTTTTTTACCGTTTTAAAACGGTAATTTGTGCAGTCTGAAAGGTGCAGAGTGAATTTACCGGTTCTATTGAACTGGTATTTCTAAACGGTAATAAAACAGGGTTCTACCCATTTCAGACCCATTTTTTTCATCCACTGTTTTCTATGGGTTAAAACGGGTTCAGTGTTGTAAAGGGACAAAAACTGCATTGAAATACCGTTTAAGGACAAAAACTGCACTGAAATACTGTTTAAAGACATGCAGTGTGAAAGGGGTTCAAGCTGGCAGACACATTTTTAGAAAAGTTTTGAAATACCTGGTTAAAGCCAGTTTTGCAGTCTGAAAGCAGCCAGAGAAGTTATTAAAAGCTTAGTATAGTTGTTAACACTAACAGTAAGTATTTAATCGCAGAGATGTATTCCTTAAACAAACAGCAACCTAACAAACTCTGTACCTAAGATAGCAAAAGCAGACAAATGTATACAATTCCACCATTGACATTATCCATAGTTAATATTTAGAGTTTAACCCTTTATGACCCCTTGTCCTTTTAAATGGACATTAATAAACATTAATTGCGTAGACCTAAACTTTCCTTAACTTTCTTGAGCCTTGGCACCTTAGAGTATCACATACTTGGTATGGGGAAAAGGGAAATGGGATTTTTGTCCACACACAAGTATTCACTGTAATTACTCAGAAAGATATATGTAGATTAATGTAATGTTCCACAATGAAAAAAAGTATAGTAGATACAATCGTACAGATTCGTCATGTAAGTAGAGGTGCTCCCTAGAGAGTAATATAATGCAATAAAGAGACAACAGAAAAGGACTCTCTCTTTTTTGGGGGCACAACTTGTTTATAATATGAATTTTATTTAAAAATTAACTTTTATTATTTATGGTTAAAATATATGAGCCAACTATTAACACACAAACACTTTCACATACAAAACATGAAACATGCAAAGTCTTGCCTGGGTGAATATATCTCCCTAGGCAGAACAAGATAAAAATAGAGAAAGAGCAAGAGAACAATGACACCCTTCTGCCTCCAAAATTGGTCTTGGGCAGGTGGGCTTGCTCTTTATGATGAAGGTGCAGCAAAATATCTCCTTATATATTTTTTGGATGTCTTATTATGCTCCTCTGAAAATTTAGTTGGGAGTCAGTAGCGCACGCAGGGGGGTTTCTGAGTACCCAGAAACCCCCCCCAGGAGTCCCCTCTTTCCATGGGTACAAGAATACAAGACCAATTTTGGAGGCAGAAGGGTGTCATTGTTCTCTTGCTCTTTCTCTATTTTTATCTTGTTCTGCCTAGGGAGATATATTCACCCAGGCAAGACTTTGCATGTTTCATGTTTTGTATGTGAAAGTGTTTGTGTGTTAATAGTTGCCTCATATATTTTAACCATAAATAATAAAAGGTAATTTTTAAATAAAATTCATATTATACACAAGTTGTGCCCCCAAAAAAGAAAGAGTCCTTTTCTGTTGTCTCTATATAGTATCACATACTTGCCTACTTCTGAAAACTAGTTTCAGTGAGATTATAGTTGGTAGTAGAATTTTGCACAGCGCTACATTGAGGGGGCATGTCATGCTGCCCACAAAAGCCGTGTCTAGTTCCATATATGGAGAGATTGTGAAAAGAGATTGTGAACGTGGCACCTAGAAGTGTGGGTGTGTACTGCTACATCTGAGAGAATCTTGAAAATGTTATGCTGGTTTCCCTCTGCCTAAACAGTTAACCCCTTCCTGACAGAGCTAGTTTTTGCGTTCCTGACAGAGCCATTTTTTTTCAAATCTGACATGTCTCACTTAAGTGGGGATAACTTTTTTTTGCTTTTACTTATCCCAGTGATTTTGAGATTGTTTTTTCGTGACACATTGTACTTCAAATTAGTGGTAAATTTGGGTCGATACAGTCTGTGTTTTTTTGTGAAAAATACCAAAATGTCGTGAAAAAATGGAAAATTTAGCGATTTGCAAAATGTTAAATTTTCTGCTTGTGAGACAAATAATCATACCACTCAAAATAGTTAATAACTAACATAGACCATATGTCTACTTTATGTTTCCATCATTATTTCAACTTCCTTTTAATTTTTTTGGACACTAGGAGGCTTACAATATGAATAGCAAATTCTCAAATTTTCAAGAAAATTTCAAACACTGATTTTTTTAGGGACCAGTTCAGTTCTGATATGACTTTGAGGGACTTGTATGTGAGACACCCCCATAAATGATGCCATTTCAAAAACTGCACCCCTCACAGTATTCAAAACAGCATTTTGGAAGTTTGTTAACCCTTTAGGTGTTTCACAGGAATTAAAACAAAGTGTAGGTGAAATTTCAAAATTTCATTTTTTTTGCAGATTTGCAAGGAACATTTTTCTAAGGAACACAGTACATTTTACTAGAGAAATGTGACTAAAAATTGATTCCCCCAATTCTTTTGTTTTCAAAAATATCCTATATGTGGCCCTAGTGTGCACGTTGACCAAACCACAGGCTTCATAATAGAAGGAGCACCTACTTGATTTTGGAGCCTCCTTTTTATGAGATTATTTTTTAGGCACCATGTAGGTTTCTAGGCACCATAAGATGCTAAAATTTAGGAACCCCCCCACAAGTTACCCCATTTTGCAAACTACACCCCTCAGGGAATTCATCTAGGGGTATAGTGTACATTTCAAACCCCCAGGGGTTTCACCAATTGTGGTACAACTGGGCAGTGAAAATGAAAAATTACATTTTTTACACAAAAATGCAGTTCTGGCTCAAAATTTTTCATTTTCACAAGGAATGAAGGAGACAAAGCACCCCAAAATCTGTGCCCCAATTTCTCCCGAGTACCGCAATGCCTCACATGTGACCAAAAAATACCAGTTGGGTGCATGGCAGGACTCAGAAGGGAAGGAGTGATTTTTGGATTTTGCAGCTCAGATTCTGGTGGAATTTTGGTGGGTGCTATGTCGCATTAGCAAGACCCCCCAAGCACCAATACAGTGGAACCCCCCCACAAGTGACCCCATTTTGCAAACTACACCCCTCAGGGAATTCATCTAGGGGTATAGTGTACATTTCAAACCCCCAGGGGTTTCACCAATTTTGATACAAGTGGGCAGTGAAAATGAAAAATTACATTTTTTTACACAAAAATGCAGTTCTGGCTCAAAATTTTTCATTTTCAGAAGGTATGAAGGAGAAAAAGCACCCCAAAATCTGTGCCCCAATTTCTCCCGAGTACGGCAATGCCTCACATGTGAACAAAAAATACCAGTTTGGTGCATGGCAGGACTCAGAAGGGAAGGAGTGATTTTTGGATTTTGCAGCACAGATTTTGGTGGAATGAATGGTGGGTGCTATGTTGCACCAATACAGTGGAACCCCCCACAAGTCACCCCATTTTGCAAAGTACACCCCTCAGGGAATTCATCTAGGGGTATAGTGTACATTTCAAACCCCCAGGGGTTTCACCAATTTTGATACAAGTGGGCAGTGAAAATGAAAAATTACATTTTTTTACACAAAAATGCAGTTCTGGCTCAAAATTTTTCATTTTCAGAAGGTATGAAGGAGAAAAAGCACCCCAAAATCTGTGCCCCAATTTCTCCCGAGTACGGCAATGCCTCACATGTGACCAAAAAATACCAGTTGGGTGCATGGCAGGACTCAGAATGGAAGGAGTGATTTTTGGATTTTGCAGCTCAGATTCTGGTGGAATTTTGGTGGGTGCTATGTCGCATTAGCAAGACCCCCTAAGCACCAATACAGTGTAACCCCCCCACAAGTGACCCCATTTTGCAAACTACACCCCTCAGGGAATTCATCTAGGGGTATAGTGTACATTTCAAACCCCCAGGGGTTTCACCAATTTTGATACAAGTGGGCAGTGAACATGAAAAATTACATTTTTTTACACAAAAATGCAGTTCTGGCTCAAAATTTTTCATTTTCAGAAGGTATGAAGGAGAAAAAGCACCCCAAAATCTATGCCCCAATTTCTCCCGAGTACGGCAATGCCTCACATGTGAACAAAAAATACCAGTTGGGTGCATGGCAGGACTCAGAAGGGAAGGAGTGATTTTTGGATTTTGCAGCACAGATTTTGGTGGAATGAATGGTGGGTGCTATGTTGCACCAATACAGTGGAACCCCCCCACAAGTCACCCCATTTTGCAAAGTACACCCCTCAGGGAATTCATCTAGGGGTATAGTGTACATTTCAAACCCCCAGGGGTTTCACCAATTTTGATACAAGTGGGCAGTGAAAATGAAAAATTACATTTTTTTACACAAAAATGCAGTTCTGGCTCAAAATTTTTCATTTTCAGAAGGTATGAAGGAGAAAAAGCACCCCAAAATCTGTGCCCCAATTTCTCCCGAGTACGGCAATGCCTCACATGTGACCAAAAAATACCAGTTGGGTGCATGGCAGGACTCAGAAGGGAAGGAGTGATTTTTGGATTTTGCAGCTCAGATTCTGGTGGAATTTTGGTGGGTGCTATGTCGCATTAGTAAGACCCCCAAAGCACCAATACAGTGGAACCCCCCCACAAGTGACCCCATTTTGCAAACTACACCCCTCAGGGAATTCATCTAGGGGTATAGTGTACATTTCAAACCCCCAGGGGTTTCACCAATTTTGATACAAGTGGGCAGTGAACATGAAAAATTACATTTTTTTACACAAAAATGCAGTTCTGGCTCAAAATTTTTCATTTTTAGAAGGTATGAAGGAGAAAAAGCACCACAAAAATGCAGTTCTGGCTCAAAATTTTTCATTTTCAGAAGGTATGAAGGAGAAAAAGCACCCCAAAATCTGTGCCCCAATTTCTCCCGAGTACGGCAATGCCTCACATGTGACCAAAAAATACCAGTTGGGTGCATGGCAGGACTCAGAAGGGAAGGAGTGATTTTTGGATTTTGCAGCTCAGATTCTGGTGGAATTTTGGTGGGTGCTATGTCGCATTAGCAAGACCCCCAAAGCACCAATACAGTGGAACCCCCCCACAAGTGACCCCATTTTGCAAACTACACCCCTCAGGGAATTCATCTAGGGGTATAGTGTACATTTCAAACCCCCAGGGGTTTCACCAATTTTGATACAAGTGGGCGGTGAACATGAAAAATTACATTTTTTTACACAAAAATGCAGTTCTGGCTCAAAATTTTTCATTTTCAGAAGGTATGAAGGAGAAAAAGCACCCCAAAATCTGTGCCCCAATTTCTCCCGAGTACGGCAATGCCTCACATGTGACCAAAAAATACCAGTTGGGTGCATGGCAGGACTCAGAAGGGAAGGAGTGATTTTTGGATTTTGCAGCTCAGATTCTGGTGGAATTTTGGTGGGTGCTATGTCGCATTAGCAAGACCCCCAAAGCACCAATACAGTGGAACCCCCCCACAAGTGACCCCATTTTGCAAACTACACCCCTCAGGGAATTCATCTAGGGGTATAGTGTACATTTCAAACCCCCAGGGGTTTCACCAATTTTGATACAAGTGGGCAGTGAACATGAAAAATTACATTTTTTTACACAAAAATGCAGTTCTGGCTCAAAATTTTTCATTTTCAGAAGGTATGAAGGAGAAAAAGCACCCCAAAATCTGTGCCCCAATTTCTCCAGAGTACGGCAATGCCTCACATGTGAACAAAAAATACCAGTTGGGTGCATGGCAGGACTCAGAAGGGAAGGAGTGATTTTTGGATTTTGCAGCACAGATTTTGGTGGAATGAATGGTGGGTGCTATGTTGCACCAATACAGTGGAACCCCCCCACAAGTCACCCCATTTTGCGAAGTACACCCCTCAGGGAATTCATCTAGGGGTATAGTGTACATTTCAAACCCCCAGGGGTTTCACCAATTTTGATACAAGTGGGCAGTGAACATGAAAAATTACATTTTTTTACACAAAAATGCAGTTCTGGCTCAAAATTTTTCATTTTCAGAAGGTATGAAGGAGAAAAAGCACCCCAAAATCTGTGCCCCAATTTCTCCAGAGTACGGCAATGCCTCACATGTGAACAAAAAATACCAGTTGGGTGCATGGCAGGACTCAGAAGGGAAGGAGTGATTTTTGGATTTTGCAGCACAGATTTTGGTGGAATGAATGGTGGGTGCTATGTTGCACCAATACAGTGGAACCCCCCCACAAGTCACCCCATTTTGCGAAGTACACCCCTCAGGGAATTCATCTAGGGGTATAGTGTACATTTCAAACCCCCAGGGGTTTCACCAATTTTGATACAAGTGGGCAGTGAAAATGAAAAATTACATTTTTTTACACAAAAATGCAGTTCTGGCTCAAAATTTTTCATTTTCAGAAGGAATGAAGGAGACAAAGCACCCCAAAATCTGTGCCCCAATTTCTCCCGAGTACGGCAATGCCTCATGTGTGACCAAAAAGTGGCAGGACTCAGAAGGGAAGGAGTGATATTTGGAGTTTGCAGCACAAATTCTGGTGGAATGATGGTGGGTGCTATGTCGCATTAGCAAGACCCCCAAAGCACCAATACAGTGGAACCCCCCCACAAGTGACCCCATTTTGCAAACTACACCCCTCAGGGAATTCATCTAGGGGTATAGTGTACATTTCAAACCCCCAGGGGTTTCACCAATTTTGATAAAACTGGGCAGTGAACATGAAAAATTACATTTTTTTACACAAAATTGCAGTTCTGGCTCAAAATTTTTCATTTTCACAAGGAATGAAGGAGAAAAAGCACCCCAAAATCTGTGCCCCAATATCTCCCAAGTATGGCAATGCCTCACATGTGACCAAAAAATACCAGTTGGGTGCATGGCAGGACTCAGAAGGGAAGGAGTGATTTTTGGATTTTGCGGCTCAGATTCTGGTGGAATGAATGGTGGGTGCTATGTGGCATTAGCAAGACCCCCGAAGCACGGTGAAATTATGAACCTAATATTCCATAGATGTGTGGTATATTTTAAAACACTCCTTTATACATAGGCCGGGTTTGTCGGGGCAAGTGTCACACTGGAAAATAGTTTGCTTTCTTATTCCCTTTTTATAGCAAACTTTGCACCTTTTTTGTGTCCTGCCCTTTTTTCCAGTGGAGGGGATTTCATCAGGAAAATGCTGCCCTGGTACAATACGGGGGCCAGTACTAGAAGTACTGGGGCCCTCTGCCTGCTGGTTCCCAAATATTAGGCCCTTTATGACTTCCTCTTGAAAGTGCATAAATGTCCCCCTCTGGCCGGTAGAACGGAATAGCACGTAAGCGTTATACAGTGCCATCTGGATGATATACACGGCCACCTTCTTGTACCAGATTTTTGTTTTCCGCAGGGCACTGTACGGCTTCAGTACCTGATCTGAAAGATCCACTCCGCCCATGTACCTATTGTAATCCAGGATACAATTAGGTTTTGAGGTGTGGGTACTGGTACCTCGTACAGGGACGGAGGTGGTACTGTCTCCGTGAATTGTTGTCAGTATAAGGACATCCCTCTTGTCCTTATATTTGACCAACAACATATTTTCGTTGCATATTCCCCTGCTTTCACCCCTTCTCATTACTTGGGCAATGTGCGTTTTTGGGAGGCCTCTTTGGTTCTTGCGCACAGTACCGCAAGCTGCTGTACCTCTTGAACCAAGGGCCTTAAACAGGGGGATGCTAGTGTAAAAGTTATCCACATAGAGGTGATAACCTTTATCCAGGAAGGGGTGCACTAAATCCCAGACAATTTTCCCACTAACACCTACGAGGGAGGGGGGGCATTCTGGCGGTTCAATTCTTGAATCCTTCCCTTCATAAACCCTAAACCTGTGGGTGTACCCTGAGGTGCTTTCACACAGTTTATACATTTTTATGCCATACCTTGCCCTCTTACTGGGAAGGTACTGGCGGAATTTAACCCTTCCTTTAAAATGTATAAGGGACTCGTCGATACAAATAAATTTTTCAGGGATGTACACCTCTTCAAATTTGGCACTGAAATAATCAATGACCGGCCTGACTTTGAATAGCCGGTCAAAGGTGGGATCATCTCTGGGTGGGCACTGTGCATTATCGGTGTAATGTATAAATTTAAGAATTGTCTCAAAACGAGTCCGGGGCATGGCCATACGGTAAAATGGGGTGCTGTACAGAACATCTGTACTCCAATATTGCCTAATTTCTGGCTTTTTTACTATGCCCATATGAAACACCAGACCCCAAAACGTCATCATCTCTACTGCATCTACAGGGGTCCACCTAGCAAATGATGACGTGGGGTTTTGAGCAATAAACTGCTGGGCATATAAATTAGTTTGGTCCACCATTAAATTTATAAAATCATCAGAGAAAAATAATTTGAAAAAGTCAATTTCTCTGAGACCTGTGGAATCAAATTGGATTCCTGGCATGGCCAAAAACTCAGGAACCTGGGGCTCAAAATTGTCTGGTGGTGGGGTCCATACGAGATCAATTGTTGGGGGGGGGTCTCAGCTGCTCTACGGGGGCGTCTTTGAGGGGGTCCCTCATCACCAGAGGAGGAAGAGGAGCTTAAGACGAATCCTTCAAATTCCCCGCTTGCATCACTGGCTGTGTCAGAGTCAGAAGCAAGCATGGCATATGCCTCCTCCACTGAATACATTCTCCTGGATGACTGGGAGGACATTTGGGAGGACATTTGGGAGGACATTTTTATTTTTGTGTTACTGGTAGTGAAATGTTTCAACACGTGTATAGTGTAGGGGGGGGGGTACAAACTTTATTTCAACCTGGGGGGAATGTAGTGTGTAATGTGTATGTAGTGCAGAAAAAAAAATACTTTATACCAAAAAAAAAAATTGAAGGGGTAAAAAAAAAAAAAAAATTGAAGGGGTTAAAAAAAAAAAATTGAAGGGGTTAAAAAAAAAAAAGGTCCTGCGCCAAAAATTGAGCACAGATGTTGGTCAGTAACGTCCGTCACTGAACAGCGCTCAAAGGCAACAGGAATTTGATCAAAAAAAAAAAAAAAAATAGATCAACCCTGTGCCGAAAAAGCTGATCAGTGATGTACGTCACTGATCGGCGTACAGTGGCCACAGGACACCCACAAAATCACAGTGTGTGTAAAAAAAAAATTAAAAAAAGACCCCACAGCACTCACAAAAAAAAAAAAGGTGATCAGTGATGCGACACTGATTACCAGTGAGTGACAGCAGGTGCACAACCTTTGGTGCAACTGACAGTGCAACTGGCAGCAACTGACAGGTATATATAAAAAAAAAAAACCTCTGCGCCCCCAAAAAGTTGCTGATCAGCACAGTTATACTGATCAGCGCAAAAGGGGGGGTAGCAGACACAGAATATACACTCTCTATCACTCTCTGTCACTATCTCTCTCTATCTCTCACTATCTCTCACTATCTATCACTCTAGGACACTGCAGCAGCAGCACTGACAGTTATATGTATAAAAAAAAACTGCACCCCCAAAAAGGGGGGGTAGCAGACACAAAATATACACTCTCTATCACTCTCTGTCACTATCTCTCTCTATCTCTCACTATCTATCACTATCTATCACTATCTATCACTCTATGACACTGCAGCAGCAGCACTGACAGTTATATATATAAAATAAAACCCCTGCACCCCCAAAAAGGGGGGGTAGCAGACACAAATCTCTCTATCTCTCTACCTCTCACTATCTATCACTATCTATCACTATCTATCACTGTATGACACTGCAGCAGCAGCACTGACAGTTATTTATATATAGAAAACCCCTGCACCCCCAAAAAGGGGGGTAGCAGACACAAAATATAGCTCTCTCTGTCACTATCTCTCTATCTCTCTCTATCTCTCTCTATCTCTCTCTATCTCTCTCTCTATCTCTCTATCACACTGCAGCAGCAGCAGGAAGTCACAAGAAGTCAGATCCAGGAAGCATCCAGCACGCTACAAGCAGTGAGCAGGTGATCAGGTAAGGTATTTGCAAGGATCAGGTAAGTATTAGCAAGGATCAGGTCGGTATTCACGGCAGACAGGCACGGTGACCGTTCTGCACGCTATTCCAGACCGGAATGGCGTCTGCAGCGCAGTCACCGTTAGTTTAAATGTCGCGCCTTGGCTGTGATTGGTCCGTGGGTCCCACGGACCAATCACAGCCTTGGGGGCAGGTGGGGTGAGGGTGGGGTGAGGTGTCATCGTCACCGATGACCCCCTCATGCCCCCTGACGCCCGGCGGTGATTGACACCTGTGTTACCGAGCGTCTGATTCGCTGGTAACACAGGAAAACGCTGTGAATGGCTGTTCACACTGAACAGCCAATCACAGCGATCGCCGACGGGGGGGCGGCATCGCAGCCCCCCCTGGGCATGCAGGGACATGTCTGCTGTCAGGGACAGCAGACATCGTCCCTCTGTCACTGCGTCTCGAGACGCAGTGACAGTTTAAAGTCATGACGTACATTTATGCCATGTGTCGGGAAGTACCTCCCGGCCATGACGTAAATGTACGTCAAATGTCGGGAAGGGGTTAAAGACCCGTTTTTTTTAAATGGGTCTTTAAACGGGAGAAGTCCCTTTCACATTGCAGTTTTAACACAGCATATTGCCGATTTTTAACTGCTTTAAAACGGTACCAGCTGCAATATGAAAGCTCCACACTCAATTTACCGGTTACAAAATACTGGTAATTTGAATCGTGTTAAAAGCAGGATCCTACACGTTTCAGAGCCGTTTTTCCTGCAGTCTGAATAGCTTAGAATTGGTATTTGCTACAAATGATAACCACACTTGATCCCCGCCCACAAGCAGGAAAAAAAACATTTAAAATTACATTGTATGGCTCTCTATGGGTGAAACAGGTTCAATCTGCAGGTACAAAAATGGTATTGAAACTGCAATATACCTTTACAACATGCAATATGAAAGGGGTTTAACTGGCTTTTGACCCGTTTTAAGACACGTTTACAAAAACGGGTTGAAAGCAGGTATTTGCAATGTGAAACCAGCTTAAGAGCCATAAAGACCCTTTCCCACTGCAGCTTTTAAACGGTAAATTACCATTTAAATGCCGTTTTTGGCACATTCACACTTACCCGTTTAAAAACCTGTTTAAACTGTAGTAAAAATGAGGGGGGGGGATTTAAAAAAAAAAAAACGGCGTGGGGTCCCCTCCACTGCCATAACCAGCACCAGGCTGAAAGAGCCGGGGCTGGTATTAAAAAATCAGGAAACATGACAAATAGGGCTTCCCTGATTTTTTAAAACCAGCCCCAGGCTCCAGGTCCGGGGCTGGTTCCCAAAATACGGGGGACAAAATGACTAGGGATCCCCCGTATTTTAAGAACCAGCCCCAGGCCAAATCAGCCAGCAGGGTAATGCCACAGCCGGGGGAGACTTTTTATACAAGTCCCCCCGGCCAAAGCATTCAGCCCTCTGACCGGTCAGCCTGGCCAGGGGCCCTGGGGGAGTGGGGACCCCCCCTCCAGGACTTACCTGAACAGGCTGAAGCCTGGTGCTGTCCCCGGTGACCCTGTGCGGTGGTGACCAGGCTGATTGAAGTGTAAAAAAAATAGAATAAAAACTATTCTCTTTTACTGGGGAACTATGAGTCCCAGCAAGCCTGTCGGGTATTTGTCGGGTTTCCTGATTTTTTAATACCAGCCCCGGCTCTTTCAGCCTGGTGCTGGTTACGGCAGTGGGGGGGGACCCCATGCCATTTTCTTTTAACGTGTAAAAGGGGAACCCCTTTCCCACTGCCGAAAAAACAGCTTTTAAAAGGGGAAAACTCTGCTTTTTACCCGTTTAAAAAAAAACTGGTATTTTTAACCGGGTAAAGCAACCTGGAGCTTTCCCACTGCAGCTCTACCCGTTAAAAAAGGCTAAAGAAATGGCAAGTTACCATTTAAGAGCTGCAGTGGGAAAGGGGTATTAGTAAGAGCTACTATACTTGGTAAAGTGCTGGGAAATGGTGCTGATGATTCAATGTAACTGCATCTATTGCTGTGTACACACGGGGGCAATAGGGGCTATAATCTCTGGGAATATGGTCGACCATATTGCCAGTGATTGGGAGTGTGCCCCGGCGATTTATGGCGCGCTCCCACTTTCTGCCCCATTGTAATCGCTGGTCGCAGGAGCTTGCTCCTGCGACCAGCTAATTACCACTGCGGCTCCCCCAGCAGAGGTTCCTTTTCATCAGCGACCATCTCTGGTCGCTTGATGAAAAGGAGACACTGAGCAATATATTGCTCAGCAATATATTGCAAGCAATATATTGCTAGCAATATATCTCCCCCCGTGTGTACGAGCCATATCTCTCATTCCTTTTTTCCCCAAAAATGTAACAGTGTAATGTGAGCTACTGCAGGTGAAATGAGGGAGATTGGTAGACTAATGAGGGAGAGAGCGAGATTCCTGCTATTTCAGGGAGTCTCCTGCAGAATGCAGGAGGGTAGGAAACTATGCTCCATAGACCTAAAGAGCCAAAAAGCTTTTCGTAGTTTGGCCCCATTAGTTTACACTGTCTTCAGAAGGCATTAATTGCTTTAAACCCATCTAGACTTATTTGCAGGAGAGAGATCATCTAATCCCTCTCAAGAAACCTCCAACTGGCAGCAGAAACTGATATTTGTGCATGCACAGTAAAGTAACAAGCAGGGGCAGTGGTCAGAGCTGTCCCTACAAGTTAACTTTTATATATAGCTAGAATATATTCATACAGAATTAATATCAGTTGCGATATGATTTGTTAATATTCGCCACACTGTAAATGACTATACTAGTAACAAAACTCACTTTAGCTGCTGCAACAAGAAAAAGTTTCAGTTGAGGGAACTATTTACCATCGGGAGAAGGCTCCTTAATCTAGCAATAACTTTTACCTATTTAATGAGCCTGAAAGGTGGTAAAGCATGGAGAAAACTACTGCAGGGCATGTAATGTCACAGTCTTCTGATTGCTATACAGGCTGAGTATGCCGTATCCAAAATGCTCGGGACCAGGAAAATTTTGGATAACGGATTATTCCGTATTTTGGAATATTTTAATATTTCAATGATGTAATTTGAAGTATCTTGCATGTATGCTGTATAAACACATACAATAAACACAAATATATTTTATTACCACATAAAATACACACAAATATATTTTATTTGTTCAAAAAACAAGGTTTCAAAACATGAAACAAAATGTGTGTACTATCTCAGATATTGAATTTGAATGCCAAGCATTCATTTTCTTGTACATATATAGTGCCAGTTACATATCATGTCCTCAGTAGTGCTGTTACATATGTCCCCAGTGAGTTTTTAGCTAAACAAATTTTTTTTCCACTTTCTGGAAAGTATGGTTTTCGGAATAATTCGGATACGGGATACTCAACCTGTATTGCAATAGCAGTTTGTGATACAATACAAAATATTTTATTTAAACAGACTATTTTTTCCCCCATTGAAACATATTTATTATTTTTCTTTTCTATTTTTAAATCATTTATTTCTGTTTAACCATTTATGCATAGTTGACGATTTATCGTCTGCTCTCTCTGAAGGATATCCTATTAGCTTCTTCCTGCCCCACAATGCACACTACAGCTCCCCGCCCCTCCTGTCCGGGAAGCCTCCTGGTGTGGCCGGACCCAGGGGCAGATTTATTAAGCTCGGTGAAGTGATAAACTGTCTGGTTTTTATCACCGGCCAATCAGCTCTTACCTGTGTAGTTATGTGCTTGGTTTGAAAAATGACAGGTAGGAACTGATTGGCCAGTGATAAAAACCAGACAGTTTATCACTTCACCGAGCTTAATAAATCTGCCCCTCAGTGACCTCCTCCTTCCTAGCAACAGCGACTTCACCTTCTGGGTGCATGGAGGAGGAGTTCGGGAGTCACTGCAGCCGTCAGCAGCAGGAGGCTTCTAGGCTTGTGAGGTGAGGGAGACCTAGAGGACCCACTCACCTGGCGCCAGTGGCTTCACCAAAGACAGTGCTTTTCAGAAGAGCTGTGCTTTGCGATACTAATAAAATATGTTAATTGCGATAATTGGCGGCATGTATCTTGCATTGTTAATACATGCCGCCCTTGGTCACTTTGGTCATTTTCATTTTTAGTACAGAAAGCATTCTAGCTTGAACACCAAAACATTACGATTCATTTTAATTGAATACACAATGGGATTTGAACTGTTACGTTGTGTGACTTCTGGATGGGAATACCAACACAAGTCTTCCAGCACAGTGCAGTTGTGATAGCATTCTTGTATTATGCTCTGTTCTAGTAAATTGCTCTGCATGTTTGGCGATTGCAGTCACAGTCCATGAATGAAGGACATGAGGCATTGGCATTAATTTAATACACAAACCAAGTGTTGAATGCTCAAATGCAAATGTGTTATTATTATAGGGTTATGCTTACTGCTCTAAATTACCCTCTACACACTACTGTCTGCTAGATGATTAATGATCTCTCCTAACACCCTGAGGGTTATGTAAGTACTCAATATGCTCTGTGAGGATGCTTGGTTAAGGCATATATCCATTCAGGTGGAGCATTCTAAAGACCCCCAGTGTACAGGCTCTAAAACAACATTGCTGTAAACTTCATTGTTTGTCTGCTTACCAGCTTATCCAATGTAGCAGGAATCCTCAAAATCCATTTCTAGTTTAGGTACTCTTTACCTAGAAGGGCGCCCATGATTTTGATCATAGGCATCGCAAGGTAAAAAATCGCGTTGGTCGCATCACATGCGACCAAAAAATCGCATGTGTGGCGAGCGCAGCGAGCCACCGTGCCCGAAGCGTGCCGAGCGCAGCGAGCCCCGCGAGGGGACGCGGATACCTGTGAAGCCCGCGAGGGGACGCAGATACCTGTGAAGGTATCCGCGTCCGCTCGTCACGCTTCGGGCTCCGTGGCTCGCTGCACTCGCCACACTTTCTATTCTCAACTCCACGCCGACGTGGATAGTGGGGGTATGAAAAGGTCGGAGGACGCGTACCGCCGCCCCTCGTGGGCTCGCTGCGCTCGCCACGCTTCGGGTTCACGTTGATCGTGGGGTGGCGTTAACAATTGGGGGGGCCCAGGGTGGCTATTTGGGGTCTGTGGGCCATTTAACATTGTTCCCTATGTTAAATCGGGTCAATTGACCCATTTAACATTGTTTCCTATGTAAAATCGCGGTAATCGCGTCGGTCGCATCGCATGCGATTTTTTGGCCGCATGCGCTGCGACCGACGCAATTTACATTTTAAAACGCATTTCTATGTAAAATCGCGGGCATCGCATCGGTCGCATCGCATGCCATTATAATGGCATGCGATGTACATGCAATGCCCGCGATGGGCGCCCTTCTAGGTAAAGAGTACCCTAGTTTATACAGTTCAGTATTTAAAATCTATACTGTAGTTCAGTGGGCATGATTTATTTCAAAAGTTTCAAAGCAATAGACAGGTGGTAGCATTTTTTTCTTTTTAAAATCCATAATACTAATTAATTAGCTTAGGTTCATGAAAATATGTTGGAAAAAAAATGTCTTTGTAATTTTGTTCCGTTTTGTATGCTGTCCATTTGCTATGTGAGCATAAGATACGATAGGGTATGGATTGTATGGTCAACCTAAAGATGGACTACAGTCATTAGGTCAACACCACTAGGTCGACATACTGCAAGGTCGACATGGGTCTAGGTCGCAACATGGGACAAGGTCGACAGGTCATTAGGTCGACACAAGCATTAGGTCAACATGGTCTAGGTCCACAGTCAAAGGTCGACATGGGGTTTTTCAGGGTTTTTTTTACCCAAATGTCGACACAGTCGACATGGACACAGGATTAAGTGCACTGCGTCCCCTCGCATGGCTCGCCATGCTTCGAGCACACTATTTTATTATCTCACCACACCCTAGTGCAGGGCTGGGCAACACCGGCCCTCCAGATGTTAGTGAACTACACATCCCAGGATGCTTTGCATTAGTTTTGCTATGTGGCCATGCTGAAACTGATGCAAGGCATGCTGGGATGTGTAGTTCACTAACATCTAGAGGGCCGGTGTTGCCCAGCCCTGCCCTAGTGGATGGTAGGGTGTGGTACTATATAGTCTTGCCTGCCAAGACTATTTTTCTAATCGATATACACTACACAGGTGTGCGCATTGGGGTCGGATCTGCATCGAATGTAGAAAAAACATTTGATTTTCTCTTCAATTTCTATTTGATTTTGCTTCTAGAATGCCTGCAGTTGGGCCTCCTCCTCTCTTGAAATGCCCCTGCTGCTCCTTATAGGTAGGGCCAACTCTACCATTAGGCAATTGGGGTGGGGATAAAGTGGGGGGCAGTAACTGAAGTTTTCACAGGGTGCAGAGAAACCTTGTGTTAAACACTGGTAGGTATTATCCACGGTGTATGTGCAAGTTTCACTAACCTCTGTAGAGTCTTCAGCCAAAGTACTCTGCTTCAGGTTCGCTGGTAATGGTGGAGAAATGAAAGTATTGGACCAGGCTTATGGATATTGTGAAAGGCCTCAAAGAGGTTGTTTTATTAAACTGGATAGGTTTGGAATGAATTAAGGAACATTGCCTGCAAGGCAGGACCATCGTGATATCAGGCAATACAATCACTACGCAAATATTATATTATATTAATATTATACATAATATTATATATTATGCAAATTAGCAAAAGTCACAGTAATTATTCCTGCAATATTCTGACTATGTGAATCGTCTTTATATATATATATATATATATATATATATATATATATATATATATATATATATATATATATATATATATATATATATATATATGGTGCCGCTGTGCACCGAAACGGCCGTCGTGTAAAGGTCTATGGTGGAGGAGGACTGGCTCTTGTTTACACTATGCTGCTACCGCTAAGTATTTAATATGCTTCTTGCTGGACTCCTCTTTTTGTCTTTTTGTCACTTTGCACTTTAAAAATTATGCCATAAAAACGTTTTTTCAAAAAATCTGATGTTGCTGGCTATCAGTTCTATATATATATATATATATATATATATATATATATATATATATATATATATATATATATTCCAAATAAGCAGAGATCACTCACCAGACTTCTTGATGCTGATAGCTTTAGGATTTATTCAAAACATCTCAGTGCAAACTTTGCACTGAGATGTTTTGAATAAATCCTAAAGCTATCAGCATCAAGAAGTCTGGTGAGTGATCTCTGCTTATTTGTAAAATATATATGGGATAATTCTGGATGGATTATTTCTGAGAAACTGGCACCCCAGCATTTGGAGAATGGATATAAATGATGTGCTGTGCAGCCTCTCTGTGGACTATATATATATATATATATATATATATATATATATATATATATATATATATATATATATATATATATATATATATATATATATATACAGTATATGTGAAAAAAGCCAGCACTCTGTTGCATGTAAGAAGTACTTGCCCCCGTGCCTTCCTCTGCTGCAGGCTGTTTCCAGGCTGGCAGAGCAGGCCCTAGCCTAAATGATGCCCTAGGCAAGATTTTGGCTGGTGCCCCCTAGCACCGCCACTAGTTCCACCACTGACCCTGCTCCCCTTTCCCAGCACCATCAACCCTCATCATAGCAGTCATCATTTTGGTGCCCCTACCCGCAATATTTCAAATAGAAACAGTGAACACATTCGGTGCGCAGCCCAAACAGGGGTGTGTTCTTGGGAAAAAAAGGGGGTGGTAGACTGCGCTTATTGATGACAGAGTGAGGAAAATTAAAAAAGTAATTTAATTGCACAATAACATGCTACAATGTAGACACATAAATTACAATAAACACAATATAAAAAGGGGGAGAAGGGGAAGGGAAAGGGATATAAAATGCTGCATCCACTGAATTAGTGATATCACCTTTGTATGTCCACAGTTCAATGTGTAACCGGAGGATGAGAGTGTCCTTTTAAGTATGGCCGCAGCGGTGCTCAGATGAAACTTCTTCCAGATTTAATAAGGGGGTTGCATGCCTCCCAATTGGAAATACGAAGTAGTGATGAGACGTCCGCGAGATGACTCTGGGTGGGTATTAGATAGGTTCTCACACACAGGACACGTGGCATCTAATAGCTCCAGCCAACTAGAACATTCTCCACACTGCAATGCTTCCAAGCAGCCTCCTCACACACAGGACACGTGGCATCTAATAGCTCCAGCCAACTAGAACATTCTCCACACTGCAATGCTTCCAAGCAGCCTCCTCACACACAGGACACGTGGCATCTAATAGCTCCAGCCAACTAGAACATTCTCCACACTGCAATGCTTCCAAGCAGCCTCCTCACACACAGGACACGTGGCATCTAATAGCTCCAGCCAACTAGAACATTCTCCACACTGCAATGCTTCCAAGCAGCCTCCCTCATCCAGCAGAAGCTTACAAGCTTTGCACGCCACTACTGCATCCGGCGGATACACTATTTCATATGCAGATACAGCCTCACTCACACACATAATATAGGCATGCTGCATATCATTTTAATCAGAAGAAGCTGCTGGTGCCCTTAGGTATTCCAAACGCCCTAGGCATTTGCCTAGTTTGCCTATGCCTAGGCAAATCACAAATCACCTCCCACTAATATCTGTAATAGCATCAGATCCATTTAAATGACTACTTTCATCTTTCACTTTCTATTAATAGATGCATAAGCATAAAACACTTAAATCATTCTGAATACCTGCTATGCAAATTTTTACTAAATACTCTATGCAATGAAATGAGACAATTTTCTAATATATTAACAAAAATCAGTACTACGCAATATAAGTTCAGTGTCAAAGTTCCTGGTCAAAAGTTCCAAGGTACCTGAGCTCAGGGTTTAGAATCCCAATGTAAGAAGGGATGGATATACATATACATGAAACCCTTGGACCTGCACTTAGTCCCTTAAACACACAAGGACGTGAATGTATTTCTGAAAAGCAGATGTTGTTGCTCTCTCTTTAACACTACCATGTAACAGGGGCGTAGGGAGGGTGGTTCCAGTGGAGCTTATGCTCCAGGCGCCAGAAAGTTCAAGGGGCGCTGTACAGCTCTGTGTCCTGTCTCTCTTCTCCTTGCTGCTGCGGCTGCTGTGAGCTGTAGATTCAGCTGCTGGCAGGCAGGGGGAGCACCTCTCAGGCTGATATTAAAAGTGAAACTTACACAGCCTGAGAGGGGAGAGAGAAACCGAGGAGCAGTCAGTGAGGAGCAGTCAGTGCCATGGCCAGCCTTTGTAAAGTGAGTGGGTGGGGGCTAAGGGGACAGCAGATATATGTGTTCACTGTGTTCCTGGCATGATATTCAGGGAAGGGGGGGGGGGGTGTTCTATTTTTGTGTGACTTATGTCTGCATTACTAGGGCAGACTCCCTGTGACAACTGTGTGGGGGGTACCTGGGGATGGGTTCACTTACATGTACATGTGACATGTCTGCCTATGAAGGGGGGCTGTGCTGGAGAGGGGTGACTCAGATCCCCCTCCAGCTAAGCCCCCCCCCACACACACACACACACCACCCCCCCCCCCCCCCCCTAATTTATAGGCAGAATATCAGACATATTCAGATTCTGAATATGTCTAACATGTTTGCCTATGCGGAGGGGGGGGGGGGGGTGGAGAAGGGAGGGAAAATTTTGGAAACCCCCTCTAAAAATCACAGACACAGCAGAGACACAGCAGACAAATGCTTGAAAGCCTGGCTTATGTGTGAAAGGGGTATACCCGGGTTTTTCCCGGATTTGAGGTGTAGTGTGAAAGGGGGTCTGTTACTAAAATCCCGGGAGTGACCTGGGTTGAAAATCCCGGGTAAACCTGGACAAAATCCCAGGTAGTATGTCTAAAAGGGGTATTAGTTAACCCCTGTTGTCCCTGCAGTTTGTGCTACAAAGCCTGTATCTGTGAGCTGCATGTTTCCAGTGATTTCTAGTCACTGACATGCTGGGACATGTAGTTCCACAGCTGTGGGGTGCCACACTTGCACCAGCCCTGCTTATAGGAAATATTTCACTCCCAGGATCCCTAGTGCTGTAATCACAAATCACATCACAAGTCTTTTTTCTGATCTTGAGGTATAGACACAGGGGTTATCTTAGATTGCCTGTGCAGGATTGGTAGGCCTGGCCCCAACGCTTCTGTTGTTTCCATGGTGCTCCTTGAAAGAGTTGTAAGAGGATAACTGTCAACTTGCACAGGCACCCCCTAATGCTGTGCAAACCCTAATGAACACCTCCCTGCAGCTGGCAATACTAGCAATATCTTTTACAGATTGAGCTGCTCTCATTTGAGCTGCTCCCTTCCCGCTGTCTGCCAGCTCTCGCCGTCTGCCAGAATGGGGCACGCACGCACAAGACACAAACGCATCCCATTCCCGGCAATGGGACACGCAAGCATGTGAGACGCTCACGCATCCCAATCCAGCCATCTAAAAGCTCTTGCCAACTATAGCGATATGGCAAGCTGGTGGAAAGGGGAGAGCGGCTCCATCTGTACCAAAAATTTTTGCTTTTTAGAACTATATTCCATTAAAAGAATAGTGGGACGCTTGGCAGCTGTGCAGTCTGCCTATACGTTATTACAGGGTTGTCTTCCCTCCCAGAATAGTGGGGAGGCTCCCGAAAATTGTGTCCCCCTCCCAGCATGGGTGGGGCTAAGGACGCAAGTCTTATCATGACGGCTAGATCAGGCCCTGCCCCCTGACATGATGTGGATAGTCTCCTCTCCAGGCTTCTCCTGGAGAGGGGACTTTAAAAGTAGGCAAGCCTGCATTAAGATCACCCTGCACCTTATCCACCCATTGAAATGTGTGCATTTCTGTAAAATCATCATAATGGGCTACAAAGAAAATGTGAACGCATCACAGATGGGCGTACACGGGGGTGTGCACACAAAATGTACGGTGCTACAACCACCTCGATCGGCGAACGCGCCGTGCATTTTGACCCAAAAACAGGCAGACGCCAAAGATAGCTCCAGACCACCCCTAGAGATACCGCATGAGAGCGGACGCCTGGGTCTGCTAATTACTCAATACACATACACCTGAATGTAATAAGCAATGCTGCAGGCTATTAAGTGAAAACCATGATTTCACTACCTGCAAGCCACACACATCCCTCAAACACATTGGAAGCTTATCTTTCTACACTTCTCTACATGTAAAGGATGGTTTTAATTTTAGGTAAGATTCATTCTTAGACAGGGCTGGGCAACACCAGCCCTCCAGATGTTGAGGAACTACACATCCCAGCATGCCTTGCATCAGTTTCAGCATGGCCACATAGCAAAACTAATGCAAAGCATCCTGGGATGTGTAGTTCATTAACATCTGGAGGGCCGGTGTTGCCCAGCCCTGTTCTAAGACCTGCTTATATATGTCATGGTAGTTATTTTATAACCATTTACACCCATTCAGAAAGTGTTTTTTTATACTTTAAAAAGCAGGACACTCAATTCACAGGAGTCGACATGTGTCAACTTTTTCACTGTAACACAAACATACCAGTTTTTTATGGCTAAGAGGGAGATCCATCCGTGCACGGTGGCGTACGCTCAAGTGTACGCCACTCCCCATTGTCGGTATTTGTGACCATCCGTGTGCGGCTGTTCTGTGGTCAGACTTTCGCTCACCGCGAGCGTACGGGAAACGTACAATGAAACGGACCATACGTACGTTTCACCGACCGAACCAGAATAAGGCCCATTATGTCCATGTCAACATTGTCCATCAACAACATTGTGTGGATGTGTTCATGTTGACAGAATGACTACATACTGTACATAACTGGCCTTTCTCATGTAAAATAAATAAGAAACAAAGCAATGAAGAAGGCAAGTCAGATGCTTGGTTGCATAGGGAGAGGTATCAGCAGTAGAAAGAAAGAAGTAATAATGCCACTGTATAGGTCATTGGAACGACCTCATCTAGAGTATTGTGTTCAGTTCTGGAGGCCATATCTCCAGAAGGATATAAATACATTAGAGACTGTACAAAGAAGGGCAACTAAAATGGTGCATGGCCTACATCACAAAACATACCAGGAAAGACTAAAATATCTTAATATGTATACTTTAGAGCAGAGAAGGGAAAGGGGGGACATGATAGAAACTTTCAAATATATCAAGGGCTTTAACAAGGTACAGGTGGGAGACATTCTTCACAGGAAGAGGAGCAGCAGAACACAAGGACATACACTGAAACTAGAGGGAGGAAGATTCAGGGGAAATTTGAGGAAGAATTACTTCACAGAAAGAGTAGTAGATAGCCTCCCATCAGAGGTGGTAGAGGAAAATACAGTAGTACAATTTAAACATGCTTGGGATAGGCATATTGATATCCTTACAAAAAAATAAGGATCAAATATGGTTTGAGGTAACATGTTTAAAAAAGGGGCAGACTAGATGGGCCAAGTGGTTCTTATCTGCCGTCAAATTCTATGTTTCTATAAGCTAATACAAATCTTGCAGATTAATTTTAGTCCTATCATTTATCATACATCTGTGCTTTAAAAAGATAAGAAAAGGTCTAGTTTTGATATTTGTTGTCCATTACACATCTCGTAGTCCTGTAATGTGTTAAACTGACTATTAGTGCAATGTATATATCCATTCTAATTCAAAATCTCTAAAATATTTGCAACAGGAAAATGGCTAAAAAGAAAGGTGGCCCCAAGGGCAAGAAAATAACACTCAAAGTGGCGAAGAACTCCATTAGGATAACATTAGATGGCAAGCGAAGACTGGACCTCTCTAAGATGGGCATTGCCGTTATACCGAAGTGCTTGTTGAAGCTATGTGACGTGGAAGAGTTAGACCTTAGTAGAAATTTAATACACAAGGTACCTGATTGGATACACCGTTTTAAGAATCTGCGCTGGCTTGACTTGCATACCAATCAAATAGATAAGGTTCCAGAATCCATTGGGCAACTCCAAAACCTCCTGTATCTCAATATTAGCAACAACAAGTTAACAGCAAATGGTGTCCCTATGGAACTGAGTCAGCTGAAGAACCTGCGCCAGCTTAACCTGGGTCTCAATACCATTGATGCTCTACCTTCTACAATAGGAGCCCTGAAAGAGCTCACAGAGGTGGGCCTTTTTGACAATCATTTGACTGCTGTACCCCCAAGCATACACAAATTGCCTAAACTGAAGAAATTGAACACGAAGCGAAACCCTATTCCACTCCCAGAAGATGAAATGGAGGCAGAGAAACAGGAGAGTATACAACGAATTAAAGACCTTTTTCTGGTGAATGAGAAAGATTTATGCAGTCCCTGCGCAACTAAGTGCCAGATGGACAGGAGCAAACTGAAGAATTTTCTAGATCTTTCGCTGAAACCTGCTTTCACAATGAAGCCAAACTCCACAGCCAGAATAAATCCAGTCGAGTTGAGATAACTATGGGTAAAACATCAATACTGTGCCTATGGAGCAAGAAGAAAGAAATACTAAATTACAGTTTGGAAACAGAGGGGAAAAAACAGTCATCTTGTTCACAAATGTGTCTTATGTTTTGCTCTAATGTATGCCATTATTTTTGATTGCTATATTTTATTCTGTGTGCAGTAAATAAATATCTACTTCTGCTTCCATTTCGTTTTATTGGTGCTCCGTGCAAAAAACTTGCAGTTAATAATGTTTTTTTTTTTATGTTTAGCACAGTGGTTCCCAAATTGTTTGCTGTGACATCCTGGGGTGCCTCAGGTCCGTTGCAGGGGTGCCTTTGATTGGTGGTCCAAGACTAATTGAAATGATTTATGGTTAATGTACAGTAATAGGCAAAAGCACTGCCAATCATAAAATATTTTGACAAACAGAAGAAAATCTTGTCCCTAGCCACATAATTAAACCTTAAGGGATGTACACATCGCCGTCGATATGAATTCGATATCTGAAGGGTCAGGTAAGCAGGCTGCTCCAGCCTGAGACTTTAAACAAGTCCCGGTCCAGCAGGGCAAGTGCTAGGGTGTCCAGCGCCCCCCTGCAAACTATAATTTTGCGCCTTCCCATTTTTTTTAAAAAGGCACACAAATAGGGCATGGTATCATAAGTAAGGCACATAGTGGTATAAAAGTACCACCAATTCAATTACACCAAACAGTAGCACAATGTTATTTATATTACACCGCATAAAGTGCCCCGATTCACATTACATCACATAGCAAAGTCCTTTCTTCACAAAGCCCAAAGTAGTGCCCCTCAAACATAATGCCCACAAGGGTGCCACTTAGACATGTAATGCACACAGTAGTATTGCTCCTTATACATGTCTCCCACAGTAGTGCCACTTAAACACATAGTGCACACAGTACTGCCCCTTACACATACGGTGCACAGTAAGATGTTGGGGAAAGAGAGGAGGGACAAATACTGGGTAGAGAGATAAAGAGGGAAGACAAATGCTGTGCAGAATGAGGGGTGGCAGATGCTGGGCAGAAACGGGGGGCAAATGCTGGTCAGATAGGGGAGGTTACAGATACTGGGCAGAGATGTGGGTCATATTCTGGACAGACAGAGAGGGGTGGCAGATTCTGAGCACAAAGATAGAGAGGGAGGACAAATTCTGTGGAGAAAGGAGGAGGACAGATGCTGGGCAAAAGAGAGGAGGGTACAGATGCTGGGCAGAGAGCAAGGTGGGACACGTGTTGTGCAGAGAGACAGAGGAACAAATGCTGGGCAGAAGGGGGGCAGGTGCTGGGTAAGGAGAGGGGGGACAGATGGTGGGTAAAGATAGGGGGACAGATGCTGGGCAGAAGGGAGGCAAATGCTGGGGAAAGAGAGGGGGGACAGATGCTGGGCAGAAGTGGGGCAGATGCAGGGCCAGGGTAACAGTGGGCCTGATGGAACTACAGCTCCAGGCCCACTCTCCAAATTTTTAAGCTGAGGGCCAGGGCTTTCCAACGAGCATGGCCCCGTGACGCTAGCCCCCGGGAACCAGAGATACTACCAGGCAAAGCTAGAACGTTTTCCCCATAATTTCAACCCCCACCCAGTTCCAATGGCTGCCGGTTCCCTCTCCGGCATCACAGAAGCTTGAGGTTGATCTCAGTCAAACCCAAATCGATTGGGCCTTCAATCTGATACAGGCTGGTCCATATGGGTTCATTGGTTCTAGAGATATCGAGGGTAAACTGATTTTTTCATTTCTGAAATTTAATTTCATGGCTGTTCATGTTGTTTGAGGACAGATTTCTCTGGAACCAAACGGCAACGGGACCAAAATCCCACATGTAAATGGGTCAGTTGGTTCCAAAGATAAAGCTGGTTGTTTAAAGGGGGGGGGGGGGGGTTCTCTCCCCCTCACACCAGAAAATGCAGGGACTAGGCTGGTGTAAAAGGGGCCAGCCCAGGAATGTCCCTGCATGATCCTGGGACCATATTCCCAAGTAAGTCCCTGCATTTTCTGGTGTGCAGGGGGTATAGTTTCAAATAGCCGGCACCTGCAGTGCTCTGAATACAACCAGGCAGCCCCCTGCTGTCTGCCCGACTGTCAATGGCTGTCATTTCTGCCTGGCAGTGGCTGTCCCCCAGTTACCGCAAGCATGCATTCCCCCTTGGCAATGAGCATGTAATCCCACATGGAAACTAGCATTGAACCCCTGGAAATGAGTGCGGAACCCCTGGCAATGAACATGTACGTAAACAGCACTTATGTAGCATAATTTTTATTAGGCATTATGGTGTTTGGCATAATACGGTGATGGGCATTATGGTGTGTGGCTTAACATGTAATAGGCATTATGGTGTAAATTTTTGCTCCTGTTTATGAAACATACTGTGCATTATTGCTCAATCTGTTTGGTATAGTGTGTATTTTGGCTCAATCCATGTGGCAAAATGTTAATTTTGCCTTAATCTGTGTGCCATAGTGTGAATTTTGGCTCAGTCGGTGTGAATTTTGGCTCATTCCATGTGGCATGAGGCAAGTACAGTATAAGCGGGTTAGTATTGTGTTGCATGATTTTTATTAGGTGCTGAATTGCTGTCTACCAAGTTTCATCTTTCAGTATTTTTTTTATGACTGGAGTGCCGCCTCACCCCACAAGTATTTTAGGACATTGGCATCCTGTGTGTGCACCTTTGGAGGGCACCCACCAGTATATCTCCCTGCATTTTTCCTATACAAGCCCCCTGCCTTTTCCAGGCATATATAATTAGTTTAAAGGATTTACACTAATAGAGACACACCCATGAGCAGACCACCCAAACAGAACACTGGTCAAGCCCCCCACATTATTAGGTGCTGGCCACAACCCCTATTATTGCGCATAATAGGCCATTGATAATTTTCAGCTCCAGGCCCATTTAGACCTTAGTCTGGCACTGTTGCCAGCCCATCAACCCCTTCAGGACCTGCCCAGAGAGACTGCCCCAGTTTCCACCTAATAGCACCCACAGTACTCCTGAAGCCCAGGCAGTGCATATCAGTCAGCAGTGGCCCCTTCTTGTCCCTACGTGTGCAGCAGCCACAGATAGCTCAGCCCATGTCACACAGTGCAAATTTCCCAGGTTTAATTCCTCACATTGGGGCAGATGTATTAAGCCTGGAGAAGAGATAAACTGGAGATAAAGTGGAGATAACTTGGAAGAGTTAACGCACCAGCCAATCAGCTGTGTTTGAAATATGACAGTTGAGATCTGATTGGCTGGTGCGTTATCTCCTTCCACTTTATCTCCAGTTTATCTCTTCACCAGGCTTAATACATCTGCCCCAGTGGGCCTTAATCACCTCCCACTACAAAGGCATGTTGCTCACAGAAGGCTGCAGGAAGAGGAAACCTTACAGCTAGCAGCACAGGAAGAGACAGGCACTGTTCAAGGAGGTATTGTATAGTCACAGCACCCTCCATTAGAAGCCTATGCTGTACATTACAAATGACTGCTCCATAGCACCACCATTACAAGTGCCTGTTTGGATTACAAATACCATGCACCATTTTGCTTCACTTCACGGTTTCATCTGGAAGACATTAACCGGCACATGGCTGAGGTAGCGCCACCTTGCGGACAATTACGATATTACCGCCTATTAGTGACAGTGTTACTTTGCTTAATATATTGAATTGTAATGTCTATATTTGAATGTTTGCAAATATATGTGCTTTGTGCCAGTGTTTGATAATAGGATTTACTGTATATGCCTTTGCAGTTACTGTTATTGAGTCCACAATAATAACCATACATCAGGGTTGCCTACTTTTTAAAAATCATTTCAGGGAGAAATAGAAAATCCAAGGGGCGGTCCTTGCATCACTAGGGGGTGGGCCTTGCATCGCTAGGGGGCGGGCCTTGCATCGCCTGGGGTCCCTACAGTATTTTGATAAGCATGCATCAAATTGGTAGTGGGGGCAGTGCTGGGAGAACAGGCAGAGGGCAAGGAATGAATAGTGTAGTGGGGACAGTGCTGGGAGACCAGTCAGAGGGGAGTCAGGGGGAGGGTAAGGAATGAGTAGTGGGGACAGTCTAGTGCTAGGAGATCAGGCAGAGGCATGGGCTGGCTAGCAAATTTCAGCGCAGGTGGGAGCACATAGAAGAACCCCCCACACACAAACACACACCCCAGTGCAGCCAGGATTTAAAAAAAGAGCTATCTATATCTATTCTAAGTTACTTGTAAAAGCAATGTTGTTCACTTGTAAAAGCAAGGCTGTTCAGCCCTTTTCCTTGCACCGCCCTCTGGCTCTCCCCTTGTACCCTGTTCAGGGCCGGCGCTACCCACTCAGCAGCTCCTGCAAAGCAGGGAGGCGCCATGCTGAAAAGGCGCTGTCTCCCTCCCTGCTCTGCTAAAGCTGCCTCAGCCCTCACTGTCACTGCCTCCTGCACGCCGCCCGCAGTGCCTGTCTGACAGCGTGCGGCAGTATGGAGAGGCTGAGCAGCTCCCTGCACCGCGCACACACTGTCCTCCTCCTGAGAACTGCCCCCTCTTCCTCACGGACACTTGCGCTGAGGCATGTAGCACTGTCTGTGAATGCCTGGATGACATGTCTTGTCCAGATCCTCCCCTTACCCATTGCTCCCTGTGCCTGTCAGCTTTTAATCCATCGACGGACAGGCAGCAGCACCGCCTCACCTTCCTTCCCTCTTCTCAGTGTGCTGTGCCAGTGCCACTGCCAGTCCTCAACACTCCGCCCCCTCTATCTCCTCCCCTCTTCTCCCATCTCCTCCTTCTCTCCCCTCCTTTCCCTCTCAGTCACGAGAGGGGTGTAATGTGCTGCACATACTTTTTGTACTGCTTTAGGATCGCATCCCATCGCACACACACATGCCGTGCGATGCGATCTAGCCCATAACGTGATTCTCGCAGTGTGTATGGGAACCTTTAGTGCCTGCAACATTTTGCGGACGCAGCATTGAGATGGTGTATGCATACATGTACATGCACCCGAGATCCTCAATAGGATTGGATGTTGCATATATTCCCACAATCGGGCTGCAGCTTGTTGCAATGGCAATGTGAAAGGGTGCAAAATGTATGGTTTGCAGGAGGGCGCCGGACACCTTAGCCCCGGCCCTGACCCTGTTATAGCTGCGGGGGTCCAAAAAGCGCAGCAATCACAGCAATCCTCTGTCTCCTGGGCGCAATATGCACAATAAGATAAGCCAGCCCCAGGACAGTGACATGCGGTACACTGCCCCCCTGCCCAGCCGCCTCTGCCTGAGAGGAGAGTCAGTAGTCAGGGGAGAGAGGCCGAGCAAGGAAGGCAGTAGTCGCGGGGACAGTGAATACACTTACCCCACCGACCCGGCATACACCTGCGCTGTTCAACTTCTTCCTCTCTCCTCAATTGCCGATGCAGCGTTATCGCGTCGGCGCCAGCGGCATATAGCGCATGCGCAGTTAATACAGCGCAAGCGAGGGGGCAGCTGCGGGGGAAAGGGACCCTCTTCCGGGAGTCCGTGAGACGTCCCAGTATTCCGGGAGTCTCAAGGACATTCCGGGAGAGTCGGCAACCATGCCATACATTGTGTTAATGATTATTGCATATAATTGACCTTAACAATATTTGGTTTGCAGAGGTGACTAGTGGTTTCCTGCATAATAAATATTGTTTGTCACAACATTCTCTCATGCACCCTGTTTTAACTTATTTTTCTTAACTTATGTTAATTTCCCTAGATGCTTTGCAACAGGTGTGTTGGTAATTGCTTTACCTTTAAAAGAATAGTTGCTGTGAGCACTAGACCAGATAGCATGCCTGTAATCAAACATTAATGTGATAGCTATGTTTATGTTAATAATTTTGAGCAATAGTGTTAGGACCTGCAGAAAAGTGGGGTCCTGTTAAAAGTATATATAAAAATATACACACAATATATTGATTTACATATGTGTCTCTGGAGTGCCGTCATTGCTTTTTGACTATATATATAACAATCTGTAATCCGGCACTCCCAAGGACCGTATCCCTCGCGGGTCCCGGTGCCCTCACGGAAATGGAAGCACAACAACGCTGAAGTTCGGCACTCAGAAAATGAAGACTGAGCAGGTATCTCAGTAACGTTTCAGTTTAATGTTAAAACTGTTTTCAAGCTGACATGCAAGTGTACAATGACTTATCTAAATACACAAACTTGCTGCCTCTCCTGACGCTGGAGCCCGCCTCCAGAGCGCACCGCCCATCGGTGTCATACCCGCTACTGCCAATGATCTTAATCCGTCGGCCCGGCGTCCCCATCAGGTGCTGTGTTCTTGTTGCTAAGCACACCAAAAAACACACCGTGTTTAGACAATTATATACAAACAAATTGAAAGACAATAGCACAAAAGATAATAATCGGTTACTAATATAACTAAGCCATACATATTAGGTTTACAAGAAACTACTTTCGTGTCAGAGACGACGCTAGGCCACGGGGCTGGGGGTATGGCTTAGTTTCATCTCTGACCCGAAAGTTCTTTGGGTGACCTGTTGCTGCTGATCCTCATGGCCAAGTGGAATATACTGCACCACTGATGCCAAGTGTAACTGGCGAATTGCTGACAACTGCCGCTGAGTGTAACCGCTCCTACAACTGTTGCATGTAGCACTGTCTGCGAATTAACTGTGATGTTTTAGTACCGCCATTTGTGGTACGTGATTCCTGTCTGCATTACTACCTATATGTGTGTTTTCAATAAAAGTTTTAAGACTTTTTCATGCACTATGGAGCGCTCTCTCTTATTGCTATTCTAGAAAATTCCTGTGGGATTCAGGACTGCCTCTGAGAGGTGTTGAGTGGAACTGCCAGGCAAAATTGGAAGCCTGTGTGCCATTTAATCAAAGTATTGGAGTTTGGCTATTCTACTCCCTACACACTACCTATTGGGACACTGGTTTGAACAAAGCAATTCCTATTATTGCGCACTGTTGTTTGTTCTCTCTCTCTTTTTATATATATATATATATATATATATATATATAAATATATATATATATACACATATATATATATATATATCAGGGAAGTGGGGGGTGATTGGGGTGCGCTACCTAGTATAGAAACTGTACCTCCCAATAAAACATTACAATTTCAAAACAGAATACACATTTCTGAAATAGTGTTCTTGTATTTGAGGATGTTCCCAATGAATAAGCTCAGTCCATCTCTGGGTAAATAGTTCTTTTATTGGTGAAGAAACTCGACGCGTTTCGTCTCTAAGACTTCATCAGGGGTAAGAACCAATGGGTGAGTGGATTTTGTGTGGCTGGTCCTATTTGAAGTTTCTGCTGATCACAGCTGATGCAAATAAAATAAATATCACCAAGTCCTTCTTGATGGGGCTCAATTAAATGGAAATTTCTGAGTTGAGAGTCTAGTGTAGGTTCTTATCAAGAACAATATCAGGACGCTCTCTCTGCAGTATCCTCCTCGCTCTGCATTCAAAATGAGAAACTCATTCTCATTTTGAATGCAGAGCGAGGAGGATACTGCAGAGAGAGCGTCCTGATATTGTTCTTGATAAGAACCTACACTAGACTCTCAACTCAGAAATTTCCATTTAATTGAGCCCCATCAAGAAGGACTTGGTGATATTTATTTTATTTGCATCAGCTGTGATCAGCAGAAACTTCAAATAGGACCAGCCACACAAAATCCACTCACCCATTGGTTCTTACCCCTGATGAAGTCTTAGAGACGAAACGCGTCGGGTTTCTTCACCAATAAAAGAACTATTTACCCAGAGATGGACTGAGCTTATTCATTGGGAACATCCTCAAATACAAGAACACTATTTCAGAAATGTGTATTCTGTTTTGAAATTGTAATGTTTTATTGGGAGGTACAGTTTCTATACTAGGTAGCGCACCCCAATCACCCCCCACTTCCCTGATTACTACACCATTCCTCACTAACAGGAGGAATTTTGGTGGTGCTGCACACACAACCCAGCGCAACTCAGAGTCAAAAACCCTTTCTTATATATATATATATATATATATATATATATATATACTAGAATATATATGTAGAATAGAATCCCAACACTCTCCCATCCATGCGGACTGTTTTTTTATTGTTCCTGTGCCCCCTTTGGCTAGAGAAGGAGCCTTGTGCAGTGGTCGAAGAAAGTGGCACTCTGGAGACTCAGTTGCAGGTGAAAAACAGGTGATTAAAATTACGTTTTTCACCTGCAACTGAGATTTGGCCAAATTGATATAATCAAGTATGATACCTTTTTATAGAGCACCACTAGTGCCCAAGTGTTATTCATTTTCAATTTGGGATATTATCCACCAGTTTACATTTGATACCAATTGCTAAGTCCAGCTACTGTAAGTAAATTATCAAGGGTCCCGTTTGGATCAATTACCTGTGTTAACTTCTGTTATACTATCTGTGGTAGCTGCAACATCACGTACTTCACATTAAGGTTAAATTGTATACCAATTTTGTAGGTACCTACCTTTTTCCACATCGAAAATTGTGTCCAGTGTGTTACATCTCAAAATTGGGTATGTAGTAAAAAAAAAAAAAAACTTCTTACACACCCTGAATATTTTCTTATCCACGTCTTACCATGCTCATACTGTATCCTTATTTATTTACCATCTGAATTTCACAGACCCTATTCGATATATTGTATATTTTAAGACATCAAACTTTTGGGATCAGCATACCGCATGCTCGGTATGTATCGTTATGAATTTATATTATTAAAAGTTTTTATTGGTACTTTACTATGTGATTCCACAATTAAGGCATTCTTTACCACCCACAGTTTACCCCTGATGAAGTCTTTTGAGACGAAACACGTAGGGTTTGGAGTTTAAGCCATGTTGTTTACCATCATGTGAACTGCAATCAAATGGATGTCAACATTTTTCACATTTTTAATAAAACAACTTAATTGATATCTGATCTGAATTGAATCTCGCCTGATTGAGAAATATTTGATCCTATGCTGATCTAATCTCTTAAAGGTGGTGGGATTTGATAGCACGTCAATAGGCGTAGATGTCACTTGCTCAGCATGCAGGTGGTATGTGATGCTAACCTGAAAATTCTCAGTGTGGTTGGAGGCTACCCCAGGAACTGCCCTGATGCTGATATCCTGCATCACTCTGGCCTTTGGGATCGTTTCCAGGAGTGCACCATGCAGAGGGCTGGTTACTTGGTAAGAACATTTGCACTTTATATACATGTGTTTGACTCTATCTATAGTGTAAGCAGAAAACATCTAAAAACTAGCCCAAACACCAGTATACTGGTTGGCTTATGCAGTGACTATTCCTTTAACTCATGTACATGTCAGTTATATGTCAAATGACATGTTGCTAAGGGCAACCAATGTGAATGGGCAAATTTTGAACTATTGAATTACACCAGATAGAGATAATTATGCTGATACAGCAGAATTTCGCAGGAATTTTGATATGTTAAATGTACTAAATCAAAGTGTTTACCCCCCCCCCCCCCCCAAATACAAAAAAAAAAAAACTTAATTTACATTATAATTTTTTATTTCAATGTCCCCATTGTTTTAGAGCAGGCATGTCCAACGTTGGCCCTCCAGATGTGTTGAAACTACACATCCCAGCATGCTTTGCAATAGTTTTAGCATTCTCTAATAGCAAAACTGTGGCAAAGCATGCTAGGATGTGTAGTTTCAAAACATCTGAAGGGCCAACGTTGGACATGCCTGTTTTAGAGGATTAAGGCCCATCACCTAATACATGCTGGATGGAGAGCCTCTCAGCCAGCTCAGGGAATTTCCAGATTCCCTGAGCTGGTGCAGGCTGGCGGAGAAGCACGCCACCTGATGAGGATGCATGAGCATCTCACATGTGTCCCCCATCAGCACAGCGCAGTATGGCAGTGGGCAGCTATTTTGCGTATCTCTTACAGACACGTTGGCACACAAAGGGTTATTGTTGAAAGAAAAAAGAGTGCATACTGCGCTTGGTGAGAAGCTCAATAATACCACTTTCACATTGCAAAAACCTGCTTTCAACCCGATTTTCTAAACGTGTCTTAAAACTGGTCAAAAGCCAGTTAAACCCCTTTCATATTGCATGATGTAAAGGTATATTGCAGTTTAAATACCGTTTTGTACCTTTCAGATTCAACCCGTTTCACCCATAGAAAGCCATACAATGTCATTTTAAATGTTTTTTTCCTGCTTGTGGGCGGGGATCAAGTGTGGTTATCATTTGTAGCAAATACCGATTCTGAGCTGTTCAGACTGCAGGGGAAACGGCTCAGAAACGTGTAGGATCCTGCTTTTAACTAGAGATGTGCACCGGCCACTTTTCGGGTTTTGGGTTTTGGGTTTTGGGTTCTGATTACCTTGAGGTTTTGGGTTCTAATGGGTTTTGGCAAAACACCTCCTAAGTGTTTTGTGTTTGGATTTATTTGGGTTTTGGGTTCTGATTTTTTTGTTAAAAAAAGCCTAAAAACAGCTAAAATGGCAGAATTTGGTGTTTTTTTTGCTCCTACGCTATATTGACCTCAATAACATTCATTTACACTCATTTCCAGTGTATTCTGAACACCTCACACCTCACAATATTGTTTTTATTGCCAAAGTTTGCACTGAGGTAGCTGGATAACTATGCTAAGCCACACAAGTGTGCGGCACAAACACGTGGCTCATGTAAGAGTGGCACTGCAGCGGCAGACATGATGGCAGTTTAAAAAAATAGGCCCATAAAAGATCTGGCTTGATCATGCACTGTTTACCATGTGCAGCCAAGGAGCGGTGGGCATTTTGTGCAGCACAGAGTTTGTCTGCAAGTGTGTAACTGTTTCGATCACTTTAACATCCAACAAGACCCCTATCTGGCTTGATTGTGATTATGATTATTTATAATTAATTTCATCTGATTTTTAATTTGGTGATTAGTAATATTATTCATTTATTATTTATTATTACCATTCGTCTCGTCAATCATTGCCTAATGGGTGGAGGGGAGGGGGCTAATCAATGACTAGGTGGCAGCTGGAAGAGTTCTATCTGGCTGCGACTTCTGTAACTCTATTGATCGCTAGGGTGGATTCAGGTGATCTGGCTCGCTAGGCGGGTGTTCCCTTTGCTCACTGCTTCACATGCGTCCCTCGTGAAGCTGTGCGCTCTGTCGAGGAGGATGTCCTTTGCCGGTAGAGAAGTACTGATCTTCTCTCAAGGTGTTACGACTCGTAGCTGCACTCCCCTGCTACAACCTCAAAACAAGCACCAAGACCCCTATCTGGCTTGATTGTGCACTGTTTACACAGTGCAGCCGAGGAGCAGTGGGCGATTGGTGCAGCAATCAATTACTCTCATTAGTGGAATGCAATCAGTTGTATGCATTTAAAAGACAAGTCCCTCATACGAATGACTCTCAGCAGTGGGCACCAGACCAGACAGGTTGATGAAGCAGTACTAGACACCACACGGTAGATAAGTCAGTACTAGGCACAAGACCGGTAGATAAGGCAGTACTAGGAAGTACTAGGCACCAGACGGTAGATACGGTAGTACTAGGCAGTGGGCACTAGACCAGACAGGTAGATGAGGCAGTATTAGTTGTGTGTGTATCTGTTTTGGTCAGTTTAATATTTAACAAGACCCCTATCTGGCTTGATTGTGATTATGATTGATTGATTATTAATTAATTTTTTGATGTGATTGATTCATGGTCGAAACCCCGTTTAACAACCTGGTTGATCCTGACCCTGATGTGCAGTTTGTCTCTGTGCTGAAAGGTCCCAATCTCAAATGGCAGCCCACTACAGGATACCCCCTGTGCCCCTGGAGTACCCCCAAAGAAGTTTAATTGCAGCCAATGCTGCTCAGAGGAAAACTGCAGGGATGTGAGGGGTTAAACAGCCCCAGCTCAGTCCACGTGCAGGGAGCCTGACACCCCACTGATTGGCTGCCCAGGGAGTGTGGCAGTCCACCCCTGGTGTACTCTTGTGCCCCCAAAGAGATTTTAATTGCAGCCAATGCTGCTCAGAGGAAAACCTCCTTTGCTTGTGGAAGCTGCAGGTCTGTGAGGGGTTAACAGACTCAGCTAGTGTCCTAGTGTCCCAGCTCCCCTGCACATGAGACAGGAAGCTGGGAGGTCAGAGGTGATCCCAGCAGCAGTGTGTGAGAGAGAGAGAAAGTGTGCAGAGGGTTGAAGAGCTTGTATCCTGAGCCAGGAAGCATGCAGACAGAGATGCTGTGCAGAGAGAAGCACACATCTGAGACCAGGCACTGGGAGCAAGGACCCAGCAGTTAATGACAGCCAGCACTGCTGACCAGAAGAAGGGGTGAGCAGCATGTGAAGGGAGATAGAGCCCAGTAGGAGTGACTGCAGAGACCTACAGCACGGAACTAGGCAGAGAGGGACATTGCCGCCCATCTGGGAGTCACCTAGAGGACCACACAGCACCCAAGACAGGCAGTGGCCAGCCAGGAGTCGTGACCAGCAGGAGCTGGCAACTGCAGCTGATTGTTCAGGTACTGGGGTGTTGGATACCCCCACTAACAGGACTGCCTGTTTGCCTCTGATACAGGAGATTGCCCTAAGGGATGGGAATCTGCCTGCCCCTCTTAGAGAGGATTTTTGATCACTTTTGTTATACATAAAAGTAGTGTGCACACTAAGTTATGGCCTAATCACCTTGTGAGGATTTCCTTCGCGGGACCGTTATTCAAATTCAGGAACTGTGTTGTTTTGCACCAGGGACTACCGCGCAGTGTATATAGGGTGCATAGCGCCACTTGGCGGACATGTTGTGACGTAATATTATTCTGTCATATTGTTATTGTTGTGATGTAATTTATTGCGTAATCGTTCTCTCTTTAATCTGGTCATTGATTAGTTATAGCTTTAATTACTGAATGATATAAAGTGACTGTTTTGCATAAGTACGTGAGTGTATTGCAGCAACCCATTTACATATCTCCTTTAAATAAATATTTGTTGCTGCTAGCCGTAGTAGCCTTGTCTTTTGTGGGTTCTCCTTGGGTTGTGCCATTCCCTGCCACAGGTTCTCCGGAAGAAGCCGTGAGGAATCCAGAAGCTGCAGCCGTAATCAGCTCCAGATTCAGGTACTATTTTGCACCACACCGTTACAGGGGCACTGGCACAGGAGCGCAAAAGGAGAGGTCAGAGGTGAAATAAAACTGTGCCGGAGGAGGGTTTGCAGCAGCGTGAGAGAGGATGACACGTGCTTAGAGAGAGAAGACAGGCTGGGCACCCTAAAGATCCACAGAGAGGAGAGCAGCAGAGTGCGCAGCCTGGAAGCGTGCAGAAGTGAGACCCGCTAGAGAGGAGAGAGCCGGGCAGCGTTTCCTCCTTTAAATAAATATTTGTTGCTGCTAGCCGTAGTAGCCTTGTCTTTTGTGGGTTCTCCTTGGGTTGTGCCATTCCCTGCCACAGGTTCTCCGGAAGAAGCCGTGAGGAATCCAGAAGCTGCCGCTGTAATCAGCTCCAGATTCAGGTACTATTTTGCACCACACCGTTACAGGGGCACTGGCACAGGAGCGCAAAAGGAGAGGTCAGAGGTGAAATGAAACTGTGCCGGAGGAGGGTTTGCAGCAGCGTGAGAGAGGATGACACGTGCTTAGAGAGAGAAGACAGGCTGGGCACCCTAAAGATCCACAGAGAGGAGAGCAGCAGAGTGCGCAGCCTGGAAGCATGCAGAAGTGAGACCCGCTAGAGAGGAGAGAGCCGGGCAGCGTTTCCTCCTTTAAATAAATATTTGTTGCTGCTAGCCGTAGTAGCCTTGTCTTTTGTGGGTTCTCCTTGGGTTGTGCCATTCCCTGCCACAGGTTCTCCGGAAGAAGCCGTGAGGAATCCAGAAGCTGCCGCCGTAATCAGCTCCAGATTCAGGTACTATTTTGCACCACACCGTTACAGGGGCACTGGCACAGGAGCGCAAAAGGAGAGGTCAGAGGTGAAATGAAACTGTGCCGGAGGAGGGTTTGCAGCAGCGTGAGAGAGGATGACACGTGCTTAGAGAGAGAAGACAGGCTGGGCACCCTAAAGATCCACAGAGAGGAGAGCAGCAGAGTGCGCAGCCTGGAAGCGTGCAGAAGTGAGACCCGCTAGAGAGGAGAGAGCCGGGCAGCGTTTCCTCCTTTAAATAAATATTTGTTGCTGCTAGCCGTAGTAGCCTTGTCTTTTGTGGGTTCTCCTTGGGTTGTGCCATTCCCTGCCACAGGTTCTCCGGAAGAAGCCGTGAGGAATCCAGAAGCTGCCGCCGTAATCAGCTCCAGATTCAGGTACTATTTTGCACCACACCGTTACAGGGGCACTGGCACAGGAGCGCAAAAGGAGAGGTCAGAGGTGAAATGAAACTGTGCCGGAGGAGGGTTTGCAGCAGCGTGAGAGAGGATGACACGTGCTTAGAGAGAGAAGACAGGCTGGGCACCCTAAAGATCCACAGAGAGGAGAGCAGCAGAGTGCGCAGCCTGGAAGCGTGCAGAAGTGAGACCCGCTAGAGAGGAGAGAGCCGGGCAGCGTTTCCTCCTTTAAATAAATATTTGTTGCTGCTAGCCGTAGTAGCCTTGTCTTTTGTGGGTTCTCCTTGGGTTGTGCCATTCCCTGCCACAGGTTCTCCGGAAGAAGCCGTGAGGAATCCAGAAGCTGCCGCCGTAATCAGCTCCAGATTTAGGTACTATTTTGCACCACACCGTTACAGGGGCACTGGCACAGGAGCGCAAAAGGAGAGGTCAGAGGTGAAATGAAACTGTGCCGGAGGAGGGTTTGCAGCAGCGTGAGAGAGGATGACACGTGCTTAGAGAGAGAAGACAGGCTGGGCACCCTAAAGATCCACAGAGAGGAGAGCAGCAGAGTGCGCAGCCTGGAAGCGTGCAGAAGTGAGACCCGCTAGAGAGGAGAGAGCCGGGCAGCGTTTCCTCCTTTAAATAAATATTTGTTGCTGCTAGCCGTAGTAGCCTTGTCTTTTGTGGGTTCTCCTTGGGTTGTGCCATTCCCTGCCACAGGTTCTCTGGAAGAAGCCGTGAGGAATCCAGAAGCTGCCGCCGTAATCAGCTCCAGATTCAGGTACTATTTTGCACCACACCGTTACAGGGGCACTGGCACAGGAGCGCAAAAGGAGAGGTCAGAGGTGAAATGAAACTGTGCCGGAGGAGGGTTTGCAGCAGCGTGAGAGAGGATGACACGTGCTTAGAGAGAGAAGACAGGCTGGGCACCCTAAAGATCCACAGAGAGGAGAGCAGCAGAGTGCGCAGCCTGGAAGCGTGCAGAAGTGAGACCCGCTAGAGAGGAGAGAGCCGGGCAGCGTTTCCTCCTTTAAATAAATATTTGTTGCTGCTAGCCGTAGTAGCCTTGTCTTTTGTGGGTTCTCCTTGGGTTGTGCCATTCCCTGCCACAGGTTCTCCGGAAGAAGCCGTGAGGAATCCAGAAGCTGCCGCCGTAATCAGCTCCAGATTCAGGTACTATTTTGCACCACACCGTTACAGGGGCACTGGCACAGGAGCGCAAAAGGAGAGGTCAGAGGTGAAATGAAACTGTGCCGGAGGAGGGTTTGCAGCAGCGTGAGAGAGGATGACACGTGCTTAGAGAGAGAAGACAGGCTGGGCACCCTAAAGATCCACAGAGAGGAGAGCAGCAGAGTGCGCAGCCTGGAAGCGTGCAGAAGTGAGACCCGCTAGAGAGGAGAGAACCGGGCAGCGTTTCCGTGCAGGAGACCCGGCGGTGATGGACAGCAGCGCACACAGAGAGAGCCAGCAGCCAGCATCATGAGGAAGGCAAGAGGGAGGCCCTGCAGAGTGCCAGCCGTGACACCAGGGAGACGCTACCGGCCGGAGCCGGCAAAAGCAGCAGAGTACAAGGGTGCCCTACCCCCACTCAGCCTGTACCCTTCCTGCCCCAGCCCTGACTCCCCCAAGTCAGGGAGATCACATTCTCACCCATGAAGATGGTGACACAATTTTAAAAGAGGACAGAGAACAATCTCATGCACATGAGACCACTGTGCTTGATACAAGACAGACCAGAGTCCACCTAAAGGTGTCGGCTAGTACAGCATCCCTAAAAGTCTCAAGGCTCCAAAAAAAATTAGGCAGTGAGCCCCTGACCAGACAGGTACAGCAGTATTAGGCAGTGAGCCCCAGATCAGACAGGTAGATACGGCAGTATTAGGCAGTGAGCCCCAGACCAGACGGTAGATATGGCAGTACTAGGCACCAGACAGGTAGATAAGACAGTAGTACTAGGCACAAGACAGGTAGATACGTCAGCAATACTAGTATTGTGCACCAGCAGAATTTATAATAATTAATTTTCTTATTAGGTACTGCTTGGCCGTGGCACTCAGTGGCAGACGTCAGTGCACAAGCAGCATGGAATTCTTTTTTACAGTCCCACACAGCACAAGTATTATTTTTATTTTTATCAAATTAGATATAGCAGCTGTGTGGTTGGAGGAATATGGCCGACGTGTCGCTGGATGAACTGATCAGGAAACGGGGAATGTCCGTGGGCACCGGGATGTACCGCAGGGTCAGTAACAGGGGAGGTATAGGAAACGTGAGATCCAGACTCCAACCATCTGTGAACAGTCGTCCATTTGCCACCAGTTTTCAGAGAACATTTGATGCTCGTCAGAAAATTGGTGTGACTGATGCACGCCAAAAACTAGGGATAAAAGATGCCCGTGAAAAGTTGGTGGCCAAAGATGCTCGCTTCCGCATAAGGGGTAAAGTGCAGGACGCCCGTGAAATGCTGAATTCGAATAAGCAACAGATCATGGCAGGAGACAAGCCTATCAAAATGATGGACGCTCGTGAAAAGATTACTTTAAGAGGACTGCTCCAACAGTGGTCGAAACCCCGTTTAACAACCTGGCTGATCCTGACCCTGATGTGCAGTTTGTCTCTGCGCTGAAAGATCCATATTTAAAAAAATGTGTGGCAGCCCACTACAGGATACCCCCTGTGCCCCTGTGCCCCAAAGAAGTTTAATTGCAGCCGCCCCCAAAGAAGTTTAAATGCAGCCTCCCCCAAAAAAGTTTAGCCGCCCAAAAAGATGTGTAACTAATTGTACCCAACTGGTCATCAAAAATAAATCAATCTTTATTGTGAAGACAAGGTATCAAGTGGCAAAGAAAAGGAAGCCAGTGATGAGAATTTTGTGAGCTGTGAAAGTATTATCAAGGAAACATAACTTTACTTAAGTTTTGAGGAAAGGCTTTATCGGACCATTTCATGAATAAAGAACAGTTGATGAAGAAATTAAAGAAGTATTCATCGTTCTTGTCATTAAATAAAAAGGAGAGAGATGCGAAGGTCAAATCATTACAAAGGTTATCTGATGAGGAAAAAGCAGTTCTCTCTAAAAGGCTATGCACATATGACAAATACTACAAAATGTTTGCAAATCAATTAAAAATTGAAAAGGGGGGCCAGAAGGTTTGTACAGCTTTATCTCCTAAAAAATTTCCAACAACTTGTTCCGAAGCAACTGTGTCTGTTAGTAGGTCAGCCTGTACAACTAACGGCAAAGAAAGTGACTATCTTCAAAACAAAAGGATTTTTGCCGCTTCAGAAACTGATCATGCTCAAGGTGAAGGCAGTCAGTGTACACCTCAGAATGCTAACCAAATACACAAAGTCCATGCAAAGATAAAGGATATTGTAAAAGAAAATTGCACTGACAAGTCTTCAACTTACAAAAACCAAGCTATGTATAAAACTGCAGTAACTGGAAAACTAAAAAAAACTTTAGCCGCCCACAAAGAACTTTAATTGCAGCCGCCCAGGCTTGATTCTGATTGATTGATTATGATAGATTGATTGATTATGATTGATTGATTATGATTGATTGATTATTAATTATGATGTGCCTGATCCTGACCCTGATGTGCATTAAAAATGACTCTCAGCAGTGGGCACCAGACCAGACAGGTAAAAAAAGGTTAGCCGCCCCAAAAAAGAAGTGTAATTGAGCCTTCCTGCCCCAGCCCTGAGTCCCCCAGGTCAGGGAGATCACATTCTCACCCATGAAGGTGCAGCAATCAAGTGGAATGCAAACAGTTGTATGCATTGAAAAGACAAGTCCCACATATGAATGACTCTCAGCAGTAGGAATAATGAATGGTGATGCAAGATGGAATTGTCCTTGGGCCCTCCCACCCACCCTTATGTTGCGAAAATAGGACATGCACACTTTAACAAACCAAACATTTCAGCGACAGGGCCTACAAAACTGTGGCTGAAATGATTGGTTTGTTTGGGCCCCCACAAAAAATAAAACAATTCATAATATCTCCCTGTATAAACTGGCTCTACAGTAACAAGATGTCATCGTCACTCATCATCATCATCATCATCATCCTCCTCCTCCTCTGATTCCTCGCCCCCTTCAGTGTGTACTTCCTCATTCTCAGAGATTATCAATTCGTCCCCGCTGGACTCCACAATCACAGGTCCAGTTATAATCTCTAGAGGCAATTCCTGCTCTTCATTGAATAAGTGATAATTCATTTTTATAAACATCATTTTCTCAACATTTTTCGGGAGCAACCTCCTTCGCCGCTCACTGACCAGGTTCCCCGCTGCACTGAATACTCTTTCGGAGTACACACTGGAGGGGGGACAACTCAGGTAAAATAGAGCCAGTTTGTACAGGGGTTTCCAAACTGCCTTTTTTTCCTGCCAGTACAGGTAAGGACTGTCTGACATGTCTACTTGGATGCTGTCACCAAAGTAATCATCCACCATTTTTTCAATGTTGACAGCATCCAATGCACCGACAGTAGACATGTCAGCAATCGTTGGCAGGTCCTTGAGTCCGGACCAGATGTCCAAACTCCCTCCTGCCTGCCCTGCATCCCCGCCAGCGGGTTGTGTGGGAAATCGCAGCTGTTTCCTCACAGGCACAGGTGTGGGAGAAAATGAAGGAGGAGCTGGGGCCATGTCACGGTCCCCGTCAGATGACAATCTCCTGACCAGCAGGTCTTTGCACCTTTGTAGACTTGTGTCCGCCGGAAACAGAGACACAACATACGCTTTAAACCGAGGATCGAGCACTGTGGCCAAAATGTATTCCTCTGACTTTAACAGACTGACCACCCTCGTATCCTGGCAAAGCGTATGGAGGGCTTCATCCACAATAGCGACATGCTTTGCGGAATCGCTCCGCTTTAGCTCCTCCCTCACTTTCTCCAGCTGCTTTTGTAACAGCCTGATCAGGGGAATCACCTGACTAATGCAGGCAGTGTCGGAACTGACTTCACGTGTGGCTACTTCAAACGGCTGGAGAACCTTGCACAACACGGAAATCAGCCTCCACTGCGCTTGAGTCAGGTGCAGCCCCGCTCCTCTGCCTATGTCGTAGGTGGCTGTGTAGGCTTGAATGGCCTTTTGCTGCTCCTCCATCCTCTGCAGCATATAGAGGGTGGAGTTCCAGCGCGTCACCACCTCTTGTTTCAGCTGATGGCAGGGCAGGTTGCGGAGTTTTTGCTCCCGCTCCAGCCTTCGGCAGGCTGTGGCAGAATGCCGAAAGTGTCCGCAAATTTTGCGTGCCACCGCAAGCATCTCCTGCACACTCCTGTCATTTTTTATGAAATGCTGCACCACCAAATTTATTGTGTGGGCAAAACATGGCACGTGCTGGAAATTGCCCATGTTTAATGCCCGCACAATGTTACTGGCGTTGTCCGACACCACAAATCCCCAGGAGAGTCTAAGGGGGGTAAGCCACAGGGAGATGATTTCCCTCAGTTTCTCTAAGAGGTTGTCGGCGTTGTGCCTCTTCTTGAAACCGGTGATACACAGCGTAGCCTGCCTAAGAAGGAGCTGGCATGCAGGAGATGCTGCTGCTGCTGCTGCTGCTGCTGCGGAAGGTGATGCATCTACCCAGTGGGCTGTCACAGTCATATAGTCCTTAGTTTGACCTGATCCACTTGTCCACATGTCTGTAGTTAAGTGTACAGTGGGTACAGACGCATTTTTCAGGGCACTGAGGACACTTTTTCTGACCTCACTGTACATCGCGGGTATCGCCTGCCTAGTGAAGTGGAATCTAGACGGGATTTGGTACCGGGGACACAATACCTGCATCAACCGTTTAAATCCCACTCCATTGATGGCGGACACCGGACGCACGTCTAACACCAACATAGCTGTCAAGGCCGCAGTTATCCGCTTTGCCATAGGATGACTGCTGTCGTATTTCATCCTCATGGAAAATGACTGTTGGACGGTCAATTGCTTAGTGAAAGACGTAGCGGTCTTACGACTTCCCCTCTGGGATGATGACTGACTTCCCCTCTGGGATGATGACTGACTTCCAGGAGCAGCAGCAGCAGCGGCAGTAGTAGTAGGCGTAGTGCTCCAGGATCCCCTGGAGGAATCTATGGAGTCATTCATGCAGGTGAGATGGACTGCAGGACTCCCCCCTATCCGGATCGAGGAGGAATTTGTCGAGGAGGGAGTTGGTGGTGTGCTTTTCAGGCATTTGGCTCCAAAAGGAGGACCAAGTGATTTAGGTGTCGCTGGACTGCTATCCGCACTTTCTGGACTAAACACTGAACCATGACGCGTCTTTAGGTGACGTTGAAGGGAGGTTGTCCCTAGGTGGGCAAGATCCTTACCCCTGCTTATTGGAGTTTTACATAAGCTACAAATGGCAATACTTTTGTTGTCCGGATGCGGATAAAAAAAATTCCAGACCGCAGAGGTGGATTTATTGGTCCTTTGTCCAGGCATGACGATGGACTTTTTCATCCCATGGACAACAACTTTTTCCCCCAAAGGTGCCTCATTCCACCCTGGTGCGTCATTTAAGCAAACCAAGTCTCCATCCTCCTCGACAACTTCCTCCTCAGTGCCAGCTACATCAATATCCTCCTCCTGGTGTACAACATCACCTTCACTGATAAAATCTGGAACTAGACTGTGGGTGATCCTTCCAGCATATGCAGAGGGCGTACTGCAAATGGTGGAAGGAGCCACCTCTTCACGTACAGTGATGGGAAGGTCCGGCATCACAACCACCGCCACCCTCGAACTCTCCGTGGGGATTTGGGATATGTCTTTAGAAGGATGAGTTTTTTCCAGATTTATTTTCGGAATTTTTTTCTGTTTTTTTTTTTCTGAAATTTTTTCAGACTTTTTTGAGTCGGTGTCAGCCTAACTCTCTTTGATTTCCTATTGGGCGGGGAGAGCGGAGGAGGAGGACTTTCCTCGTCATCTGAAGCTGCACCACTAGTCATGAAGTTAGGCCATGGCCTTAGCCGTTCCTTGCCACTCCGTGTCGTAAATGGCATATTGCCAAGTTTAAGTTTCTCTTCCAACGATTTACATTTAATATTTTTATTCCTTTTACGGAAGTTTGGTTTCAATTGTACATGCCCTCTGCTTTCACACTGGGCATCGGCCGTGGCAGACGACGTTGTTGGCATTTCATCGTCTATGTCATGACTAGTGGCAGCAGCTTCAGAACTATGAGGAAGTGCATCTTCATCTTTCCTTTGTTTGTTAACCTCCATATTTTGGATCTCCATTATTATTGTGGAGTTATGTCACAGAACAGAACCACTGGAGTGCAATTATATATGTCAGTGAGTATGCACCAGCAGGCAGTTATACAGATACAGCAGTATTAGGCAGTGAGCCACACACCAGACAGGTACGGCAGTATTAGGCAGAGAGCCCCAGACCAGACAGGTAGATAATGGTATACGGCAGTATTTAGGCAGTGAGCCCCAGACCAGAGGGTAGATACGGCAGTATTGGGCAGTGAGCCACACACCAGACAGGTACTGCAGTATTAGGCAGAGAGCCCCAGACCAGACAGGTAGATAATGGTATACGGCAGTATTTAGGCAGTGAGCCCCTGACCAGAGGGTAGATACGGCAGTATTGGGCAGTGAGCCACACACCAGACAGGTACTGCAGTATTAGGCAGAGAGCCCCAGACCAGACAGGTAGATAATGGTATACGGCAGTATTTAGGCAGTGAGCCCCTGACCAGAGGGTAGATACGGCAGTATTGGGCAGTGAGCCACACACCAGACAGGTACGGCAGTATTAGGCAGAGAGCCCCAGACCAGACGGTACATACGGCAGTATAGCCAGTGAGCCCCAGACCACAAAGGTAGAGATATACGGCAGTATTTAATTATTTATTAGGCAGGCAGTATTTAATTATTTATTAGCCAGTGAGCCCCAGACCAGACGGTACATACGGCAGTATAGCCAGTGAGCCCCAGACCACAAAGGTAGAGATATACGGCAGTATTTAATTATTTATTAGCCAGTGAGCCCCAGACCAGACGGTACATACGGCAGTATAGCCAGTGAGCCCCAGACCACAAAGGTAGATATATACGGCAGTATTTAATTATTTATTAGGCAGGCAGTATTTAATTAGGTACTTGTTTCCTAGCACGGCCACAATCGGGATTGGTCGCGGCTCTTATTTAGTGCACTTTAAGGGCCGCGATCACCCCCGACGGACGCGATTCTCTTGATTTTTTCCAATCTTGTGTATCGTGTACCATGCTTCAATTACCGCGACACGACCGACGCGATAATTGAAGATTTTCCTGAAATCGGGTGGATTACCAGATATCGGTCCCATCGGGAGCACTAAATGACAGGATTTATTGTCCCCGACGCGACCGACGCGATAATTGAAGCATTCACCGATATCGGGTGTTTTAACATATATCGGTCCCATCGGGAGCACTAAATGTCAGTATTCAATGCCCCCGACGCGACCGACGCGATTTTTTTATCAAAAGCAGCCATTTTATGGTTTTACATGGCTGCTTCCAATACAACCCCACATTTACACCCACATTTACAGGCTGCTTCCAATACAACCCCACATTTACACCCACATTTACAAGTTGCACCCTATTTTTAACTCCACCTCAACTATCGGTCCCATTGGGAGCTTTCTTTTATCGAAAGCAGCCATTTTATGGTTTTACATGGCTGCTTCCAATACAACCCCACATTTACACCCACATTTACAAGTTGCACCCTATCTTTAACTCCACCTCAACTATCGGTCCCATCGGGAGTACTGAATGTCAGTATTCAATGCCCCTGACGCGAGCGACGAAATGTTTTTTATTGCAAGCACCCATTTTTAATGTACACACTATTTAAAACTACACCTGAACTATCGGTCCCATCGGGAGCACTGAATGTCATTATTCAATGGCCCTGATGCGAGCGACGCAATGTTTTTTATTGCAAGCACCCATTTACAATTTACACACTATTTAAAACTACACCGGAACTATCGTTCCCATCGGGAGCACTGAATGTCATTATTCAATGGCCCTGATGCGAGCGACGCAATATTTTCTATTGCAAGCACCCATCTCATGGTTTCACATGACTGCTTCAAATTTAAACACACATTTACACCCTAAATAATAAATGACACGACACATGATAATAGATTTCAACACTTTTATTTAAAAGTTGATTTTTTTTTACGTTTTCTTTTTTGTAACGTATTGAACTACATTTTTTTTTTTTTCCTTTATTTTGTTTTTTACGGGAAAAAAATTGAAGAACAACATACAAAAAAATAAATAAATAAAAATATTATGTTTTTTTCTTTTTTTTTTTGTCTTTTTTTTTGTCTTTTTTGTATTTTTTAACAATATAACTGTCATTTTATTTATATTTTTTGTCATTTTTCTTTTTCATATTTTTTTTTCTTTTTTAACAATATTTCTTTCAGACACAAAATACAAACTCAGAAGAAGTTGATCGATCAGTACAAAGAGAATAGATGCCTGGCTATCACAACCAGGCAAATCGAAATGAGGCGTGGGAAGATCACGGCACACTCCAAAACAGTGCCCACTAATGCAAACAATCACATGAATCCAAAAGAAGTTACAAATATGCAGAACAGTGGTTAGTGAAGGAGCAAAACTAGTACAGCCATCGCAAAATTCAGGAAGACCGCACTGCAACGTTCACCAACCAAAATTGTAGTACATGACTAAAAACTTATTATTGTAGAGTACTCAGAAAGGAAGAGAAACAAGAACATTGCTGCCAAATTATAAATTAAAAGTCAAATTAGCCGAATTAATAATTTGAATAACGCTCTTCGCCTGGGGTGGGGGGCTGCACATTCCGCAATGCGGAGTACACAGCACCAGGCAAAGTCGAGGGATCAGTGGGAGGTGGCATAGGGGGTCCCGGCGCATAGTAAGGGGCAGGCGGAGGAGCAACCGGCGCACTGAACATGGGGGGGTGATGTGGGTGTGGGCATGGTGGCTGTCTGTGCGCATTGCGGCATGACGTTCCGTTGCAGTCAGCACAGATATCATCCTCTGCTGCCTGCAACATCAGGCCATACAGCACACGCTTAAAGTGGTGTTGGGTTGATCCTTTCCACTTTCGCATTTCTGCGCAGACATGATTCGTGAACATTTTGCAGTCATCTGAGGGATTGTTTACTGCTTCCTCCTTGTATGGGCAGCAATATTCCTGGCCGGTAGCAGCAGGTCTTGTCGCCCGTCTCCTTCTACGCCTCCTGGGGGGAGCTGATGAGGTGCTCGCCACCACAGGAGGCGCCACCTCCGACAACGACTCACCCTGCTGCGACGACTCAGAGGGAACTGCTACGTCAGCACTCTCCTGTGCAGTGGATGAAGAGTCTTCATCCGTAGCAGTTCCCTCTGCTTCCCTCCTTCCTTGCTCCTCCACAATAAAGAGCATACGGTCGTAGTACCACAACTTCGGCTGGTACACATCTGCAGGGTCAGTTCCTGAAGATCGCGACTGCTGGACCCGATTGTGCTCCTTCACCAGCACTGTCCGCATATTAGTGAACTTCTTTCGGACCCACGTGACGTTTGCATTAGGGACACGTCTCAAAGCGTAGGCCGAGATCTTCCCAAAGGCCTCATTCCTCTTTGCCTGGTTGTGAAAATCTATGTGATCTTTTCGCCACAGACATCTATTCTCTTTGTAGAGATCGATCAACTTCTTCATGATGTTTCTATCAACCTCACGGGCCATTCTGTAAAAAAAAAAAAAAAATTAGGTTTACACTATTAAAATGAACGCACTGCACTGTTATTCATTAACACACTACAAAAAAAATAAAAATGTTTACCTCAGTCAGTAGCAGGTGTAAAAAAAAAAAGAGTTTTAAACTAATTCCCTTAAACGGCCAAAAAAACACAATCAAACTGAAATACAATCCGCAAAAAAAAAAAAAAATGTATCTGAGATATTGATAGCATATGATATAATAAATGCAATTTACACCACATTTGACAACAGAAGTAATTATATATTTGTGTCCCTCCACCATACACACGCACCCGAAGCGTGGCGAGCGCAGCGAGCCCCGCGAGGGGACGCGGATACCTTCACAGGTAAGCGCGTCCCCTGGCGGGCTTCACAGGTGTCCACATCACCACGGACACCTGTGAAGCCCGCGAGAGGACGCGCTTACCTGTGAAGGTATCCGCGTCCCCTCGCGGGGCTCGCTGCGCTCGCCACGCTTCGGGCTCGGTGGCTCGCTGCGCTCGCCACACTATTATATTCTCAACTCCACGCCGACGTGGATAGTAGGGCATGAAAAGGTCGGAGGACGCGTACCGCCGCCCCTCGCGGGGCTCGCTGCGCTCGCCACGCTTCGGGTTCACGTGGATAGTGGGGCTGGTACACTGTGGAAAAAAGTCATTTTAGGTACATTAACAAATTATTTAGAAGCACAATTTAAGCACAACTTACATTATTCTGCTCAAAGATGGAATTGGCTTCCAAAATATTCAAAATTATTATTTTTCTGAATCACCGATAACCGCAACTGCAATTCCACAAAACAGATAAAAAAAACATCAATAATCAAAATGGAATGACATACAAATCCACCCCCACTATCCACGTGAACCCGAAGCGTGGCGAGCGCAGCGAGCCCCGCGAGGGGCGGCGGAACGCGTCCTCCGACCTTTTCATGCCCTACTATCCACGTCGGCGTGGAGTTGAGAATATAATAGTGTGGCGAGCGCAGCGAGCCACCGAGCCCGAAGCGTGGCGAGCGCAGCGAGCCCCGCGAGGGGACGCGGATACCTTCACAGGTAAGCGCGTCCTCTCGCAGGCTTCACAGGTGTTCGTGGTGATGTGGACACCTGTGAAGCCCGCCAGGGGACGCGCTTACCTGTGAAGGTATCCGCGTCCGCTCGCCACGCTTCGGGCTCGGTGGCTCGCTGCGCTCGCCACACTATTATATTCTCAACTCCACGCCGACGTGGATAGTAGGGCATGAAAAGGTCGGAGGACGCGTACCGCCGCCCCTCGCGGGGCTCGCTGCGCTCGCCACGCTTCGGGTTCACGTGGATAGTGGGGCTGGTACACTGTGAAAAAAAGTCATTTTAGGTACATTAACAAATTATTTAGAAGCACAATTTAAGCACAACTTACATTATTCTGCTCAAAGATGGAATTGGCTTCCAAAATATTCAAAATTATGATTTTTCTGAATCACCGATAACCGCAACTGCAATTCCACAAAACAGATAAAAAAAACATCAATAATCAAAATGGAATGACATACAAATCCACCCCCACTATCCACGTGAACCCGAAGCGTGGCGAGCGTAGCGAGCCCCGCGAGGGGCGGCGGTACGCGTCCTCCGACCTTTTCATGCCCTACTATCCACGTCGGCGTGGAGTTGAGAATATAATAGTGTGGCGAGCGCAGCGAGCCACCGAGCCCGAAGCGTGGCGAGCGCAGCGAGCCCCGCGAGGGGACGCGGATACCTTCACAGGTAAGCGCGTCCTCTCGCAGGCTTCACAGGTGTTCGTGGTGATGTGGACACCTGTGAAGCCCGCCAGGGGACGCGCTTACCTGTGAAGGTATCCGCGTCCCCTCGCGGGGCTCGCTGCGCTCGCCACGCTTCGGGCTCGGTGGCTCGCTGCGCTCGCCACACTATTATATTCTCAACTCCACGCCGACGTGGATAGTAGGGCATGAAAAGGTCGGAGGACGCGTACCGCCGCCCCTCGCGGGGCTCGCTGCGCTCGCCACGCTTCGGGTTCACGTGGATAGTGGGGCTGGTACACTGTGAAAAAAAGTCATTTTAGGTACATTAACAAATTATTTAGAAGCACAATTTAAGCACAACTTACATTATTCTGCTCAAAGATGGAATTGGCTTCCAAAATATTCAAAATTATGATTTTTCTGAATCACCGATAACCGCAACTGCAATTCCACAAAACAGTTAAAAAAAACATCAATAATCAAAATGGAATGACATACAAATCCACCCCCACTATCCACGTGAACCCGAAGCGTGGCGAGCGCAGCGAGCCCCGCGAGGGGCGGCGGTACGCGTCCTCCGACCTTTTCATGCCCTACTATCCACGTCGGCGTGGAGTTGAGAATATAATAGTGTGGCGAGCGCAGCGAGCCACCGAGCCCGAAGCGTGGCGAGCGCAGCGAGCCCCGCGAGGGGACGCGGATACCTTCACAGGTAAGCGCGTCCTCTCGCAGGCTTCACAGGTGTTCGTGGTGATGTGGACACCTGTGAAGCCCGCCAGGGGACGCGCTTACCTGTGAAGGTATCCGCGTCCCCTCGCGGGGCTCGCTACGCTCGCCACGCTTCGGGCTCGGTGGCTCGCTGCGCTCGCCACACTATTATATTCTCAACTCCACGCCGACGTGGATAGTAGGGCATGAAAAGGTCGGAGGACGCGTACCGCCGCCCCTCACGGGGCTCGCTGCGCTCGCCACGCTTCGGGTTCACGTGGATAGTGGGGCTGGTACACTGTGAAAAAAAGTCATTTTAGGTACATTAACAAATTATTTAGAAGCACAATTTAAGCACAACTTACATTATTCTGCTCAAAGATGGAATTGGCTTCCAAAATATTCAAAATTATGATTTTTCTGAATCACCGATAACCGCAACTGCAATTCCACAAAACAGATAAAAAAAACATCAATAATCAAAATGGAATGACATACAAATCCACCCCCACTATCCACGTGAACCCGAAGCGTGGCGAGCGCAGCGAGCCCCGCGAGGGGCGGCGGTACGCGTCCTCCGACCTTTTCATGCCCTACTATCCACGTCGGCGTGGAGTTGAGAATATAATAGTGTGGCGAGCGCAGCGAGCCACCGAGCCCGAAGCGTGGCGAGCGCAGCGAGCCCCGCGAGGGGACGCGGATACCTTCACAGGTAAGCGCGTCCTCTCGCGGGCTTCACAGGTGTCCGTGGTGATGTGGACACCTGTGAAGCCCGCCAGGGGACGCGCTTACCTGTGAAGGTATCCGCGTCCGCTCGCCACGCTTCGGGCTCGGTGGCTCGCTGCGCTTGCCACACTATTATATTCTCAACTCCACGCCGACGTGGATAGTAGGGCATGAAAAGGTCGGAGGACGCGTACCGCTGCACTCGCCGCGCTTCGGGTTCACGTGGATAGTGGGGGTGGTGTTAACAATTGTGGGGGCCATTTCACACTTCAATTACCAACCACTTTACATGCAAATTACTATAAAGTAGACACAGCATACTGCCTGCTGCACCATTTCAATAACAAGCACAACACACCTCAAACTGCTCTATTTAACAAATATGTACCAAGAAATCATTACAGTCTATGTCACCATGCATTACTATCAGAAACAACAGACTATTTTGTATGTATTATAACACACAGTACATCATTTCCAGGCACATGATATACATAAACCTGTGTAATCCATATTATCATTATTGCCTTGACACTAAAGTCATACACTTCATAAACTACTGCACATAAACACTTTATAGGTATTTAGATAAGCACTACCCCTTGAACATAAGCATTATCCACTCTATACAGCCAATGATAAACCTCTAATCCTCAAACAAATGATATATGAAGGACACATGTATAACCACAGTAAGCACCCCTACCCCTCCAAACCCCCCCCCCCACCCTCCTAAGCCTGTATATATTGTTCACAAACCCAAAGGCCCACCTATGCTCAGTAAGTCTGTAAATCTACTTACTGTTTTGTGCAGGGGCAGGGAGACAGACACAGCTGCTGCGTAGCGCTCACTGATTACCATCAAAATGGCTGCTGATGTCCTTCCCCAGAGTGCTTTTGGCGCGTTTTTTCCGGCAGGCAGAAAAATCGCGTCGGTCGGGCGGTGATGTTACGCTCACGACAATGCATAAGACCGACCGACGCGATATTTCTTTGTATATTGACGGTGTAGCGCGTTATACAGGGAGTTACTTCAAAATTGATCGGTCGCGTCGGTCGGAGCCATTGTAAAATGCTCCCGACGCGACGGACATGTTAAGAACAGTATTAAGCACTGTATAGTAGTGCTTATACTGATCGGTCGCGTCGGTCGGAGCCATTGTAAAATGCTCACGACGCGACGGACATGTTAAGAACAGTATTAAGCACTTTATAGTGCTTATACTGATCGGTCTTGTCGCTCGGAGCCGTTGTAAAACGGCCCCGACGCGACGGACATGTTAAGATCTTGATTAAGCACTATATAGTGCTTAATCAAGTACATGTCACGTCGGTCGGCAGCATTGAGCTGTTAAGCTCACAGTACATTGCGGCCGACGCGATATGCTTTTAAACATGTCAACATGTGTATCATGTTGACATGTCGACTAAACATGTCAACTTAAAGTTGAGCATGCTTAGTATGCTTAAAAAAAGTGGTTCTCTGTGTCCAAACCATGGTGAGGGCCCCAAGCCCCAGAAGCCTATGACAATTATAATGTTAATAACCCACACAGGCTTCTTGGGGTTTGCTGCGCTTACCACGATTTTAACTTAGTACTCCACTACACTCACCGCGCTCCAAAAATTATTTGGATAGTGGTGGTGTGACTCCATAGCATTCATCCATCACAAGTCATTCACCTGAGACAAGAAACAAAAGTGTTTTAAAAGCATTTTTGAAAATTTACTTTTGAATTGAAAATAGAAAAACTTCAATGGCAAACAAAACATATGACATCAGCATTAATGGGGGACACAGAAATGGGGGTAAATCTCAAGAGTCCTTGGGCAATAAAGTCAGGGCAATTAGTATGCGGGCAAAAGGATTCTCTTGTCCCAGGCTCTTCCGCCACATGAACTCCTCCAGATAGCTCTGGAGCATATGCCTGGCGGTGCCCCTGTGGCGTTTATTCCGCCACTTACATGCCCCCCACATCCGTTCAACATTCTGGGTATGTACCCCTGTTGTAGGGTCTACAAAGTTATAACGGTGATTGACCTGGGCATGTTCATATCCTGCAGCATTCAGCTGGGCTGTACTGTAGGCTCTCCAGCAATCAGTGTACACATGAGAGCCCGGCTCCACAAACTGCAGGATAGCTTGCATGAGGGTGTTGGCGTCCCGAGTGGCAACCTTGGTGGCGAAACATTGGCCAGTTTCTCTGCATATGCCACCAAATACCCATTGCTGGGGCAGTACTCGGCCAACATTGGCTTGCCTTTTGACGAAGAGGGTCTCATCCACCTCGACAATCATGCCGGGACCTCCGATCCGGCGCTGCGGCTGCGCCATGAGGTCCAGCAGGCAGGCCTCCCTCATATACTTGTTGTACAGGACAGCCGTCTTCTTAGAGAGGGACAAATTCTTCTCGCAGTAGTCAATGCTGGTATATTCCTGCACCCAGGAAAATATGAAGCGGACCAGCGTTGCGAAAGGCAAACGACAGCCAGGAAAGAACAGTCCTGCTCTCAGACTCCTCTTCAAACGGCAGTCCCTCACGTTACAGCGCCACATGGTCTCCTTCAAATTCAGCCGCATCGGATGACCATTGTCGCATGTAGCCTCTGATGGCAGCAGATGATGGCGCTGCAGAAACGCCACTGCCTCCTCCTCACTTGTAGGCAGTGAGAACATATTCACCTCAGCCATCTCAGAGGTCTTGAAATCACCCACAGAGCACTCCACAGCAGACCAATCCACAGCTCAGGACTAAAGATCAGCACGGCTCAGGGTCAGGATCAGCAGAAATCAATCGCAGAATAATCAGGATCAGCAATAATCCACTGGAACAGCAGCAATCCGCAGCACAAGGCTCACGAACAACAGCAAATAGTATTCAAAGCACAAGATCAATCAGGGAGATATCACCAGCAAAGGATCAATCAGCCAAGAAATCACCAGCAACTGAATACACGTCTCACTCCTACCGAGACAAACCCACAAAGGCAGTAGGGGAAAAAAGAACAGAAGGGGCTGTCAAAGTAAGGGGCCGGACTATCACAATAAATATTGACATTGATGCTGTAACTGAGCAGATTACAGAGGGAAGATTTCATATTGACATAGAAACACACACTCCAACACATTAAAACATATGTTACTAGGTAGATTTTATAGGGGGTCGGACTATATAGATTAATTGGGCCTATTAAAATGGGCCTAAACAGCGGGAAAATCGTTGGGCCAATGGGACAGATGAAAATCGTGTGCATCGTGAGCATTGGGGGGTTTAACTTAAACATGCGACGCGACCGACGCGATTTAATAGAGAGATCGTGAGAAAAGAAGTAAATCGGTAGTATCGCGTCGGTCGGGGGTACACAATTAAAAGGGCCACGACTCAATCAACAAGATGCCGATATGAAAACCGACGCGAAAAAAACACATCGTGAGCACATAACTATATCGGGGGTATCTTATCGGTCGGGAGCATCGTTACCATACAAAAAAACCACCGATGCGACGCGATGCTCAAGACTCTCAAGATTGATATCGGTGTGGCCGTGCTAGGAAACAAGTACCTTTAATTATTTATTAGCCAGTGAGCCCCAGACCAGACGGTACATACGGCAGTATAGCCAGTGAGCCCCAGACCACAAAGGTAGAGATATACGGCAGTATTTAATTATTTATTAGGCAGGCAGTATTTAATTATTTATTAGCCAGTGAGCCCCAGACCAGACGGTACATACGGCAGTATAGCCAGTGAGCCCCAGACCACAAAGGTAGAGATATACGGCAGTATTTAATTATTTATTAGCCAGTGAGCCCCAGACCAGACGGTACATACGGCAGTATAGCCAGTGAGCCCCAGACCACAAAGGTAGAGATATACGGCAGTATTTAATTATTTATTAGGCAGGCAGTATTTAATTATTTATTAGCCAGTGAGCCCCAGACCAGACGGTACATACGGCAGTATAGCCAGTGAGCCCCAGACCACAAAGGTAGAGATATACGGCAGTATTTAATTATTTATTAGCCAGTGAGCCCCAGACCAGACGGTACATACGGCAGTATAGCCAGTGAGCCCCAGACCACAAAGGTAGAGATATACGGCAGTATTTAATTATTTATTAGGCAGGCAGTATTTAATTGTTTATTAGCCAGTGAGCCCCAGACCAGACGGTACATACGGCAGTATAGCCAGTGAGCCCCAGACCACAAAGGTAGAGATATACTGTACGGCAGTATTTAATTATTTATTAGCCAGTGAGCCCCAGACCAGACGGTACATACGGCAGTATAGCCAGTGAGCCCCAGACCACAAAGGTAGAGATATACGGCAGTATTTAATTATTTATTAGGCAGGCAGTATTTAATTATTAGCCAGTGAGCCCCAGACCAGACGGTACATACGGCAGTATAGCCAGTGAGCCCCAGACCACAAAGGTAGAGATATACGGCAGTATTTAATTATTTATTAGGCAGGCAGTATTTAATTATTTATTAGCCAGTGAGCCCCAGACCAGACGGTACATACGGCAGTATAGCCAGTGAGCCCCAGACCACAAAGGTAGAGATATACGGCAGTATTTAATTATTTATTAGCCAGTGAGCCCCAGACCAGACGGTACATACGGCAGTATAGCCAGTGAGCCCCAGACCACAAAGGTAGAGATATACGGCAGTATTTAATTATTTATTAGGCAGGCAGTATTTAATTATTTATTAGCCAGTGAGCCCCAGACCAGACGGTACATACGGCAGTATAGCCAGTGAGCCCCAGACCACAAAGGTAGAGATATACTGTACGGCAGTATTTAATTATTTATTAGCCAGTGAGCCCCAGACCAGACGGTACATACGGCAGTATAGCCAGTGAGCCCCAGACCACAAAGGTAGAGATATACGGCAGTATTTAATTATTTATTAGGCAGGCAGTATTTAATTATTAGCCAGTGAGCCCCAGACCAGACGGTACATACGGCAGTATAGCCAGTGAGCCCCAGACCACAAAGGTAGAGATATACGGCAGTATTTAATTATTTATTAGCCAGTGAGCCCCAGACCAGACGGTACATACGGCAGTATAGCCAGTGAGCCCCAGACCACAAAGGTAGAGATATACGGCAGTATTTAATTATTTATTAGCCAGTGAGCCCCAGACCAGACGGTACATATGGCAGTATAGCCAGTGAGCCCCAGACCACAAAGGTAGAGATATACGGCAGTATTTAATTATTTATTAGGCAGGCAGTATTTAATTATTTATTAGCCAGTGAGCCCCAGACCAGACGGTACATACGGCAGTATAGCCAGTGAGCCCCAGACCACAGACCGCCAGACTGGCAGATTCAGTGCAGGCAGCAGTGCAGCACCAGTGGACTATATATATTTATATTTAATATAATTAATAATTATATATATAATAATGGCACAGCACAGCACCAGATGTATGCCCCAGCACAGAGGAGACAGTAGTACTACAGGCAGGTACACAGGTAGACTGTTCTTCTAAGCAGAGGAGAACATAGTATAGTACACAGCAGCACTGAGGGAGACAGCCTTAGCAAATAAAATAATTAATTACAGCACAGCTCACCAGAGGTAGACCGCACAGAGGAGACAGTAGTACTACAAGTACACAGTTAGACTGTTGTCCTAAGCTGAGAACAGAGTACACAGCAGCACTGAGGGAGACAGCCCCAGCAAATAAAATAATCAATTACAGGCAGCACAGCACACCAGAGGTAGACCGCACAGAGGAGACAGTAGTACTACAAGTACACAGTTAGACTACTACACAGCAACACTGAGAGACAGAACCAGCGATTGCAAAAGCTCAAGCTCAAGTTTAAGCCCCAGCAGCAGCACCAACACACCCTCTCCCAACCCACTACTTGACTGGAGTGAAGATGGCGGGGCGCGGCAGCTGCTTATAAAGCCTCGCGAAATCCGACGCCGGGAGATGACGTTCTAATCACGCGGACGGACCGAGTCAGGCGGGAATCTCCGAGCGCTGCTCGGAATCGGGCTCGGAATGATGACGTCCGTGGGGGCTCGGATCTCTGAAATCCGAGCCCGCACATCTCTACTTTTAACACGTGTCAAAATACCGGTTTTCTGTAACCGGTAAATTGACAATGTAGCTTTCACATTGCAGCTGGAACCGTTTTAAAGCACTAAAAAAACGGCAATATACCGTGTTACAGCTGCAATGTGAAAGGGGTATAAGTGATTCAAGTAAAAGGAGAAATGAGCACTTGTATATGTGTGTGTGTGAGGTTACAGTATAAAATGCAACATGTGGCATTCCATTAAAATTTATGGGAAGAAATATATCACCTTGAATGAAATGTTTACAACTCCTTTGTGGAGTATTTTGTGGGGTTAGATGATCTGCCATGGTGGGATGTTATTGGGGTAAACATTACAGGCCCTTATGATGAATACAAATGTTTGCTTGGCAACTTTCACTCCAATTTTGACAAATTCACTTGGCACTCAAAGGGTGCATTTCTTGTTAGTTTAGTACATTTATTATTATTTAAAACACTTTAGGGTACTTGTTTCCTAGCACGGCCACACCGATTCTAATCTGGGGCATCGCAGGTAAAAAAATCAAATCGGTCGCATCGCATGCGTGCTAAAAAATCGCATGCGATGGTCCCGACGCGATGCCCCCGATTTCCCATAGGGAACAATGTTAAATGCCTCAATTTACCCAAATAAACAGGGAACAATGTTAAATGGTCCAGAAACCCCCAAAAACACCCCAGAACAGTGAAATGGCCCCCCAAAATTAGTTAACGCCACCCCACGATCAACGTGAACCCGAAGCGTGGCGAGCCCGCGAGGGGCGGCGGTACGCGTCCTCCGACCTTTTCATACCCCCACTATCCACGTCGGCGTGGGGTTGAGAATAGAATAGTGTGGCGAGCGCAGCGAGCCACTGAGCCCGAAGCGTGGCGAGCGCAGCGAGCCCCGCGAGGGGACGCGGATACCTTCACAGTTATACGCGTCCCCTCGCGGGCTTCACAGGTGTCCGTGGCTGCGCTCGCCACGCTTCGGGCTCGGTGGCTCGCTGCGCTCGCCACACTATTCTATTCTCAACTCCACGCCGACGTGGATAGTGGGGGTATGAAAAGGTCGGAGGACGCGTACCGCTGCGCTCGCCACGCTTCGGGTTCACGTTGATCGTGGGGTGGCGTTAACTAATTTTGGGGGGCCATTTCACTGTTCAGGGGTGTTTTGGGGGGTTTCTGGACCATTTAACATTGTTCCCTGTTGATTTGGGTAAATTGAGCCATTTAACATTGTTCCCTATGGGAAATCGGGGGCATCGCGTCGGGACCATTTAATGCTTATTTAGCCGCATGCGACGCGACCGACGCGATTTTTTAACTTTTCAATGCATTTCAATGGGAAATCGGGTCCATCGCATTCCACTATTAAGGGCACAAGATCAATGCGATTGTGGCCGTGCTAGGAAACAAGTACCCACTTTAGTAATATACAGAAAACATTTCCATTCCTGTTAGCAATAAGGATTTTTGAAGTTACCTAACACTTTAATTTCTTATCTACTAAGATGGTCATTTAAATCACCAATGACATTATGTAATTTTGTAGACTAAATTAGATGGAGCCATATAATATTAAATCAATATTTTGACCTCCACATAGTTCACAGGCTAAATTAAGGTCTGTTTCCCTGTGTCTAGCACTGTGAGATCCCTGACACTCCCCCAGCTGTCTATAGTACTTTGCAAATTTACATTTTAATTAGATCTCAGGAAGTCAAAGAGATCCTAGGCAGCTCAGCACAATGTCAACTCCTGTGTGTGCTGTCACTAATGAACTTAATTAGATGATTACCAGTTTTCATTACCCTTCATGTACGGTTATGGAGCTGACAGACAGGACAAAACTAGCATGTGCTCGATCAAGCTGTTCTTTGTACACCCTAAGATAGTTATAGTACAACCCTTTAACATCTGTAAAAATAAAGGGAGCTGATTTATTTAATATTCTGTTCTAAAAATGACTTAAAAACTGACAAGATGACCTAATGTACCCATACGTTAAGTCTTGTTGATACCATGAATGAGTTGGAACATTAGCAATAGATGACTTTTTTAAATTACTTATTCAAAGTTAAGCAAAGAAAAGCAATCAATGCATTATTTGATCAATCAAATACTGTAATTTTGGTTGATCTTGGGACAATACAGAGGTCATGTTGCCCATAGCAACCAAAGAGATTGGGTGAAATTTAATAGGATGAGAGATTCAGAAAGTGAGAGATTTGGTAATAAATTTCCAGGTTTTTTTTAAAGCAGCAATCATTAAAGCTTTGAACACACGGGCAATAATCGCTGGCAATATGGTTGCTGAGCTACCATATTGCCAGCGATTGGAGGGTGCACCGGCGATAAATTGCTGGGTGCACGCTCTCGTTTTCAGCCCCTAGTGTGACATATATCCATTGTCCAGTGTGACGACATATATCCTGTGTCCAGTGTGACTATATATATCCATTGTCCAGTGTGACATCTAACCATTGTGTGACGGCATATATCCTGTGTCCAGCGTGACATATATCCATTGTCCAGTGTGACGACATATATCCTGTGTCCAGTGTGACGACATATATCCTGTGTCCAGTGTGACTATATATATCCAGTGTCCAGTGTGACATCTAACCATTGTGTGACGGCATATATCCTGTGTCCAGCGTGACATATATCCATTGTCCAGCGTGACATATATCCTGTGTCCAGTGTGACGACATATATCCAGTGTCCAGTGTGACATATCCTGTGTCCAGTGTGATGACATATATCCAGTGTCCAGTGTGATGGCATATATATCTAGTGTCCAGTGTGACGGACTACATCCAGTGTCCAGTGTGACGGCATATTATCCAGTGTCCAGTGTAACGGGCTGTGTCCAGGGGCAGTGTCCAGTGACCAGGGGCAGTGTCCAGTGTCACAGGCTGTGTCCAGTGTAAAAAATAAGAAAAATTAATAAAAGTATTAAAATAAAAACAAATTTTTGGAGGATGATGGAGGAGGAAATAGTGGGAGATCAGCAACCTGATAGAAGTACTGAAGCTGCTACCACCAGCAAGGCCGATTGTCAAAGGCCTAGAGGCCATGTAAAAGCAAAGCAGAAATCTCATTTTACAATGGTCCATAAAAAAGAGAAAAATAAAATTGGCAATATGCCGTTCACCACACGCAGTGGGAAGGAAAGGCTATGGCCTTGGCCTATGTTTCTGGCTGATGGTACAGCGTCTCAGAAGAATGATGGTAGCACTTCTGCTACTACAAAAAAAAAGGATTCAGTACGAAATCCCAGCGGTCGGGATCCCGGCGTTCAAAATCCAGACGCCGGAAACCCGACCGCCGAAATCCCGACAAGGGGGGGACGTGGATCGCCCCCCCCCCCCCCCCCCCCCTTGCAGGCTCGCTGTGCTCGCCACGCAGCGGGCCCGGTGCCTCGCTACGCTCGGCACGCTTATTTATTCTCCCTCCAGGGGTGTCGTGGACACTCACGGAGGGAGAAAGTGTCAGGATTTCGGCTGTCGGGATTCTGAACGCCGGGATCCCGACCGCCGGGATTTTAACTGCATCCCAAAAAAAAGAATGAAAGTTTTTAAGACAAAGGCGAGTTCACAAATGTCACAAATCCCAAAGGAGAGTCTAAGTGTGTCCGCGGATGCCATATGTGAGCCGGACCTATCAAATACTGTTTGTGAAGAGGAGGTTCATTCCACCATTTGCATGCCCTCTGCAAGTGTGTGCAAGAGCATCCCCAGTCAAGATTTTGACCTGGTTATTGAGGATGCTTCTGAGGAATTGGATGAGGATGTGGATTCTGTTGGTGAAGCTGGCACACAGAGGGATTCGGATGATGACGATGTTGAGGATGATGTTGTTTGTTTTAAGGCACCGACGGAGACAGTTGTTGTCCGGGGTATGGAAAAGCCCATTGTCATGCCAGGGCAAAAGACCAAAAAATCCACCTCGTATGTTTGGAATTATTTCTATCCAAATCTGGACAACAACTGTCAAGCCGTGTGTAGCATTTGCAAAGCTATTGTAAGTAGAGGTAAGGACGTGCAGCACCTTGGGATATACTCACTGTTACGTCATTTGCAGCGCATCCATCAGAAGTTTTTGTCAAAAGAAACTGTGAACAAACATGTAGCAGCCTGCCCAGCGTCACCGTCCTGCTCCCCTTTCTCTGTTAAATCCAAGGACCTGCAATCTCCTCAAACACCTGCATCATCCACATCCTCAGAGATTATGGGATTGGGAAGTAGTCCTGCACCCAATGTCATGATCCTGACTGAATCCTCTCCTATCCTGGATTCCTCAGAAGCATCCTTAACAGCTACACCTGTTGCTTCTGCTGCTGCTGCTTCCAGGAAGGGGACCAGGAATGCTAGTCCTGATCACTTAGCCAAACAACTGACTGTAAAACAATCCTTTGCAAGGGGGATGAAGTAAGTACAGCGTATTACCGACGCCATAACAACTATGTTGGTATTAGATGTGCGTCCAGTATCCGCAATTAATTCTGTGGGTTTTACCCAGTTGCTAGAAATCCTGTGTCCCCGTTACCAAATTCCATCTAGGTTCCACTTCTCCAGGAAGGCAATACCCAGAATGTACACGGACATTAAAAAAAGCATTGTTACTGTCCTTAAAAATGCCTCTGTACCCACTGTCCACTTAACCACGGATATGTGGACAAGCGGAACAGGGCAAACAAAAGACTACATGTCTATGACTGCTCACAGGGTGGATGTATTGCAACAGCAGCAGCAGCAGCAGCAGCAGCAACATCATCTCCCATTGTTATTCAGAGGCAGGCTACACTGTGTATCAGTTCAGAGGCAGGCTACACTGTGTATCAGGCAGGCTACATTGTGTATCAGGTTTCAGTAAAAGGCACACAGCGGAAAACCTCCTAGAAAAACTACGGGAAGTCATTGCGCAATGGCTTACCCCACTTGGACTCTTCTCGGGATTTGTGGACAATGCCACCAATATTGTGAGTGCATTACATGTGGGCAAATTCCAACATGTCTGATGTTTTGCTCACACTGTAAATTTGGTGGTGCACCATTTTTTGAAAAAGGACAGGGGTGTTCAAGAGACAGTTGATGTTGTCAGTTGTTCAGAAAATTTGTGGACATTTTCGCCATTCTGCAAGTGCGTGCAGGAGATTGCAAGACTTGCAAGAAAAGCTAAATTTGCCCTGCCATCAGCTGAAGCAAGAGGTGGTCACAAGGTGGAATTCCACCCTCTATATGCTTCAGCAGATGGAGGAGCAGCAAAAGGCCATCCAAACCTACACCTCGACCTATGACATAGGGAGAGGAACGGGAATGCACCTGAGTCAAGCTCAGTGGAGAATAATTTCCGTGGTGTGTAAGATCATGCAGCCCTTTGAGGCTGCTAAACGCGAAGTTAGTTCTGACACTGCCAGCTTGAGCCAGGTCATTCCCTTGATAGGCCTTTTGCAAAACCAGTTGGCAAAATTGAAGGAGGTCAATCTGCCAAATATGTAGGACTACTGGATCACGCTATTAGTTCACTTAGCAAGGATCCAAGGGACGTCGATCTCTTACAATTAGATCATTATAGTTTGGCGCAGTGGTCGAAGTGGAAATTTTGAAGTGGGGGTATGGAAATTTTGAAGTGGGGGTATGGAAAAGTAAAGAGTGAATATAGTGCGCACCTTCGGACACCCCCCTGTCCATCAACGTCCCCTGCCAGACTGCCCCGTTGTACAGGGGTATTACAAAAGCACAATATGTGCTGCTGAGTGATCAGAGAGCATCCTGAGGGTGGAAAAAAACTTTTTTTTTTATCTTCAGATTAAAGTGGGGGTATGCCATACCCCCGTATACCGCCCCACTTCGACCACTGGTTTGGCGACAATACTGGATCCTAGGTTTAAGTCTTACATTGTGTCTTTGTTACCAATGGGAACAAATCTGCAGAGGTGCAAAGACCTCTTGCTCCAAAAATTGTCAGCTGAAGCGGAAAGTGGCAGGCACACAACTTCTCCTTCAATTTCTACCACTGGGGTTGCGAGGAAAAAGCAAAATTTTCCTAAGAGACCCACTGCAATTCAGTCCGGAAATATATTTGACATCTGGTCCGGACTGAAGGAGCTTCCTAGCATAATGGACATGTCGACTGCTACTGACAATGATGCTATCACAATTGAAAGAATGGTGGATGACTACTTTGCCGATAGCATCGAAATAGGTATGTCAGATTGTCGATTCCATTATTGGCAAGAAAAAAAGGCAATGTGGCGTCCTTTGCACAAACTGGCTTTGCTTTACTTAAGTTGTCCACCCTCCAGTGTATATTCTGAGAGAGTCTTCAGCGCAGCTGGGAACCTTGTTAGCGATCGACGTAGGAGGTTACTTCCACAAAACGTGGAGAAGATGATGTTCATAAAAATGAATTTCAAATTCCACGAACTGGACCTCCTTCACCAGCACTTACATTCTCCTAATACAAACAGTCCTCCTGTATTGGTTGATTCCAGCGATGACGAATTAATTGTGTGTGAAGAAGAGGATGAGGCTGAGGAATCTGATGCTGAGGATGACATCTTGTAAAGCCAGTTTGTGCAATGCCCATTGCCATTTATTTTTCGTGGGGGCCCAAACAGACCAATCATTTAAGCCACATTTGACAGTCCCTGCCGCTGAATTCCCTGTCGCTGAAATGATTGGTTTGTTAAACTGTGCATGTCCTGTATACAACATAAGGGTGGATGGGAGGGCCCAAGGACAATGTCATCTTGCACCTCTTTCTGCGTCGTTTTGTTGTCTGTAGCCAAATTAGGCTGTAGTGTCCTAATTTTTTTTACCTCTTTGATGGATGAATGGTGGGGATATGGGTGATTTCTCTCTCCACATCATCCATTATGGATGAAAATATGTCCTCATGGACACCCAAGGTCTCATCCATTCCTATTGTACTTCTTTTTTGGATGGGATGTCCAGGATGGATGGCTGGGTGGGAGGGCCCCAGCAAATCTTTTTCTTGCACCTCTTTCTGCATCATTTGTTGGCTGTTTGTAGCGTCCTGATTTTTTAGCTCTTTGATGGATGAATGGTAGGGAGATGCGTGATTTCTCTCTCCACATCATCTATTATGGATGAAAATATGTCCTCATGGACATCCATGGTCTCATCCATTCCTATCGTACTTCTTTTTTGGATGGGATGTCCCAGATGGATGGATGGCTGGGTGGGAGGGCCCCAGCAATTCTTTTACTTGCACCTCTTTCTGCGTCATTTGTTGGCTCTTTGTAGCGTCATAAATTTTAAATCTTTGATGGATGAATGGTAGGGAGATGGGTGATTTCTCTCTTCACATCATCCATTATGGATGAAAATAAGTCCTCATGGACATCCATGGTCTCATCAATTTCTATTGTACTTCTTTTTTGGATGGGATGTCCCGGATGGATGGCTGGGTGGCAGGGCCCCATCAATTCTTTTACTTGCATCTCTTTCTGCGTCATTTGTTGGCTCTTTGTAGCGTCATAAATTTTAAATCTTTGATGGATGAATGGTGGGGAGATGGGTGATTTCTCTCTCCACATCATCCATTATGAATGAAAATATGTCCTCATGGACATTCATGGTCTCATCCATTCCTATCGTACTTCTTTTTTGGATGGGATGTCCCGGATGGATGGCTGGGTGGCAGGGCCCCAGCAATTATTTTACTTGCATCTCTTTCTGCGTCATTTGTTGGCTCTTTGTAGCATCATAAATTTTAAATCTTTAATGGATGAATGGTGGGGAGATGGGTGATTTCTCTCTCCACATCATCCATTATGGATGAAAATATGTCCTCATGGACATCCATGGTCTCCTCCATTCCTATTGTACTTCTTTTTTGGATGGGATGTCCAGGATGGATGGCTGGGTGGGAGGGCCCCAGCAAATCTTTTTCTTGCACCTCTTTCTGCATCATTTGTTGGCTGTTTGTAGCGTCCTTATTTTTTACCTCTTTGATGGATGAATGGTGGGGAGATGGGTGTTTTCTCTCTCCACATCTTCCATTATGGATGAAAATATGTCCTCATGGACATCCATGGTCTCATTCATTCCTATCGTACTTCTTTTTTGGATGGGATGTCCCGGATGGATGGCTGGGTGGCAGGGCCCCAGCAATTCTTTTACTTGCACCTCTTTCTGCGTCATTTGTTGGCTCTTTGTAGCCTCATAAATTTTAAATCTTTGATGGATGAATGGTGGGGAGATGGGTGATTTCTCTCTCCACATCATCCATTATGGATGAAAATATGTCCTCGTGGACATCCATGGTCTCATCCATTCCTATCGTACTTCTTTTTTGGATGGAATGTCCAGGATGGATGGCTGGGTGGGAGGGCCCCAGCAAATCTTTTTCTTGCACCTCTTTCTGCATCATTTGTTGGCTGTTTGTAGCGTCCTGATTTTTTACCTCTTTGATGGATGAATGGTGAGGAGATGGGTGATTTCTCTCTCCACATCATCCATTATGGATGAAAATATGTCCTCATGGACATCCATGGTCTCCTCCATTCCTATTGTACTTCTTTTTTTGGATGGGATATCCCAGATGGATGGCTGGGTGGGAGAGCCCCAGCAAATCTTTTTCTTGCTCTTTTTTCGTCTTTTTTTGGCTCTTTGGAGCAATAAATATTTTTTGGGGATATGATGGATGAATGGTGGGGAGAGGAAGTCCAAACAGCTGGGGATGGTCATCCAATTAGACAGAGTGTGCGGCTTTGGGAGGGACACACGTGAAGTTGTGAAGTGGTGAGGGAGGTAAGGGAACATCTTATTAAATTTCACCCATTATCAGGGGTTAAAGTGGGGGGGAACTGGGTGGAACTGAGTTCCACCACCTCTAATAGTAGGGGGAACTGAGTTCCCCCTCTACCACAGCCCTGAACAGTAATTCCAACAGAAAAGCCTGTCCCAGTGGCTTCTTCTTCTGGCACGGTGTATGTAAAGTAAAGATGAACAACTCTGTACATTATGTGTACAAGGGGTATTACTGTGTTATTTAATATGAATCAAGGGCAACACATGCAGTTGTAATGTGTTATACCATTATCCCTTTATGAGTTGTAGGACACAAATTCCATGGCTCTGATCTAGGCTCTGCCCAAAGGAAGGGGGGGAGGTGGTGGTGGTTTCGGTGTTATGCGGTTCCACCACCTCTCCAGAACCACTTTAAGCTCTGCCCATTATGTCTATCATTTCTCTATTGCATCCACGAAAATGAAAGACAAAATCTGATTTGTATTCAGTCTTGCTGTTGCTGGGCCTGCCCCTTTCCACTACAAACTATTGTACTGTGCTTATAAATATGAAGCCCTGTACACATGCATCGATTTTTCCCGATTTTCGATTCGATTTTGCTTATAGAATCCTAAACGAAATCGAATAGTTTTTGTGTCACTTTAGATCTGCATTCGATTAGATGCGCGCTCCCGTTTTCACAAAATCGAACAGAAAAATCTACTGTGCAGCCAAGGAAATATCGAATTCGATCTAGTAAATCGAATGTGTACAATGTACCATGAATGTATATCGAATTCGATATTGAATTCGATATCTAATGCAGAAGTACAGATCTAATGCCAAATCGAATGGGAAGATCTCATGCCAGATCTAATAGAAAATCGAATCTAACGTGGAATCAAAAGCAAATCGATGGTGTGTGTACGGGCCTTGAGTCTGCAGTGTGAATTTGGGTTATATGCACTAAGCTACAAAAGTGATAAAATGGAGAGTGATAAACAGCCAACCAAACAGCTCCTGCCTGACATTTTTCAAACACAGCCTGTGACATGGCAGGTGTGAGCTGATTGGCTGGCTGTTTATCACCCTCCATTTTATCACTTTTAAAGCATAGTGCATTCTGACCCTTTGTCATTTATAAAAAAAAAAAAAAGCTGCTGTTTTTATGATTTGTACAGTACATTCAATAAAGCCCAGTAGGTCATGTGCCCCGCTGCATTTATAAATATAAGCACTGCAAGTCCACCATGTGAAATTGTCATTTGTGTAAAAAAAAAAAAAAGCTTCTTTTTTTTTGTGCAACTTGTACATTCAAAAAAGCTGTGGTTGTCGTGGCCCACTGTATTAATGAATAGAAGCACTATGAGTCTGAAATGTACATTTGTCCTTCATGGAAAAATAGAATACCCCAAAAATATTTTATTTAAAAAAAAACTTGTGTGTATTTAATAAACTCCAGTACTTGCCATACACTGCTGGTTTAATAAATATAAGCACTGAGTCAATATGAATCATGATTATTCAATAGAGGAGTAAGAGAAGCACCCAAGTACTAGCGCTGTGGCTGCTGCCAGTCATGATGATTGTGATATTAGTATGTTGTTCTTTACATCAACTAAAGCCAGTGCTCAAGGGCATTGATGGCTTAAAAATGGCATCTGAAATCAAAACAAGTGCAGTAGCACTTTATTTGTAGCGTCCTAATTTTTTTAACTCTTTGATGGATGAATGGTGGGGAGATGGGTGATTTCTCTCTCCACATAATCTATTCTGGATGAAAATATGTCCTAATGGACATCCATGGTCTCATCCATTCCCATCGTACTTCTTTTTTGGTTGGGATGTCCCAGATGGATGGCTGGGTGGCAGGGCCCCAGCAATTCTTTTTCTTGCACCTCTTTCTGCGTCATTTGTTGGCTCTTTGTAGCGTCATACATTTTAAATCTTTGATGGATGAATGGAGGGGAGATGGGTGATTTCTCTCTCCACATCATCCATTATGGATGAAAATATGTCCTCATGGACATCCATGGTCTCATCCATTCCTATCGTACTTCTTTTTTGTATGGGATGTCCCAGATGGATGGCTGGGTGGCAGGGCCCCAGCAATTCTTTTACTTGCACCTCTTTCTGCGTCATTTGTTGGCTCTTTGTAGCGTCATAAATTTTAAATCTTTAATTGATGAATGGTGGGGAGGTGGGTGGTTTCTCTCTCCACATCATCCATTATGGATGAAAATATGTCCTAATGGAGATCCATGGTCTCATCCATTCCTATCGTACTTCTTTTTTGGATGGGATGTCCCGGAAGGATGGCTGGGTGGCAGGGCCCCAGCAATTTTTTTACTTGCACCTCTTTCTGCGTCATTTGTTGGCTCTTTGTAGCGTCATAAATTTTAAATCTTTGATGGATGAATGGTGGGGAGATGGGTGATTTCTCTCTCCACATCATCCATTATGGATGAAAATATGTCCTCATGGACATCCATGGTCTCATCCATTCCTATTATACTTATTTTTTGGATGGGATGTACAGGATGGATGGCTGGGTGGGAGGGCCCCAGCAAATCTTTTTCTTGCACCTCTTTCTGCATCATTTGTTGGCTGTTTGTAGCGTCCTTATTTTTTACCTCTTTGATGGATGAATGGTTAGGAGATGGGTGTTTTCTCTCTCCACATCATCCATTATGGATGAAAATATGTCCTCATGGACATCCATGGTCTCATCCATTCCTATCGTACTTCTTTTTTTGGATGGGATGTCCCGGATGGATGGCTGGGTGGGAGAGCCCCAGCAAATCTTTTTCTTGCTCTTTTTACGTCTTTTTTTGGCTCTTTGGAGCAATAAATATTTTTTGGGGATATGATGGATGAATGGTGGGGAGAGGAAGTCCAAACAGCTGGGGATGGTCATCCAATTAGACCGAGTGTGCGGACACACGTGAAGTTGTGAAGTGGTGAGGAGGTAAGGGAACATCTTATTAAATTTCACCCATTATGTCTATCATTTCTCTATTGCATCCACGAAAATGAAAGACAGAATCTGATTTGTATTCAGTCTTGCTGTTGCTGGGCCTGCCCCTTTCCACTACAAACTATTGTACTGTGCTTATAAATATGAAGCCCTGTACACATGCATCGATTTTTCCCAATTTTCGATTCGATTTTGCTTATAGAACCCTAAACGAAATCGAATAGTTTTTGTGTCACTTTAGATCTGCATTCGATTAGATGCGCGCTCCCGTTTTCACAAAATCGAACAGAAAAATCGACTGTGCAGCCAAGGAAATATCGAATTTAATCTAGTAAATCGAATGTGTACAATGTACCATGAATGTATATCGAATTCGATATTGAATTAGATATCTAATGCAGAAGTACAGATCTAATGCCAAATCGAATGGGAAGATCTCATGCCAGATCTAATAGAAAATCGAATCTAACGTGGAATCAAAAGCAAATCGATGTGTGTGTACGGGCCTTGAGTCTGCAGTGTGAATTTGGGTTATATGCACTAAGCTACAAAAGTGATAAAATGGAGAGTGATAAACAGCCAACCAAACAGCTCCTGCCTGACATTTTTCAAACACAGCCCGTGACATGGCAGGTGGGAGCTGATTGGCTGGCTGTTTATCACCCTCCATTTTATCACTTTTAAAGCATAGTGCATCTGACCCTTTGTCATATATAAAAAAAATAAAAAGCTGCTGTTTTTACAATTTGTACAGTACATTCAATAAAGCCCAGTAGGTCATGTGCCCCACTGCATTTATAAATATAAGCACTGCAAGTCCACCATGTGAAATTGTCATTTGTGTAAAAAAAAAAAAAAGCTTCTTTTTTTTTGTGCAACTTGTACATTCAAAAAAGCCTAGTGTTTGTCGTGGCCCACTGTATTAATGAATAGAAGCACTATGAGTCTGAAATATACATTTGTCCTTCATGGAAAAATAGAATACCCCAAAAATATTTTATTTAAAAAAAAACTTGTGTGTATTTAATAAACTCCAGTACTTGCCATACACTGCTGGTTTAATAAATATAAGCACTGAGTCAATATGAATCATTATTCAATAGAGGAGTAAGAGAAGCACCCAAGTACTAGCGCTGTGGCTGCTGCCAGTCATGATGATTGTGATATTAGTATGTTGTTCTTAACATCAACTAAAGCCAGTGCTCAAGGGCATTGATGGCTTAAAAATGGCATCTGAAATCAAAACAAGTGCAGTAGCACTTTATATTTTTTTTTTTTGTATAATCAGTTTTTATTGAATATTGAGAGAAATAACAGGGGGTTCAAACATTGAGACATTGAATTATGCGAAAAGTCTGCTTATCTCAGTTGCAACTTATCATACAGTTGCCAACAGTACACAATCGTATAAATACTCTTAATGAGGTCCTCAAAGGTCTATGAAGTCATTTGAGTGTAATGGTTTGAGGCACAGAAAGAAGATTGAGATGTGGGTATTCGCATTAGTGCAGACAGATTGGTGTGCCTGAGGTTAGGGGGGGAGAGATACCGGGTGGGAGGGGGAGTAAGGGAAAAAAAAAAGATGAGGATAAAGATGGGGGGGGGAGGGGACTGACTTTTCCCGAATATAGAATAATAGAGGAAAGTTGAAGCTAATATAGTTCGAACTGTATCCAACTAATTTACCTACAAATAGAATCTTTGTATTCCTGTGAAGATTTATAGTCCAGCCAGGGAAGCCATATGGCTGCAAACTCTGAGTATCTGTCCACTGATGATAGTAAAACGTCCTCCATGGACATGTAATGGTCAATTTTGGTGAACCAGGATTTGCGTGTGGAAGGGATCGTGGATTTCCACAGGACTGGTATGGCTGCTCTCGCAGCGTTGCTAAGGTGTCTGAGCAATGAGGATTTGTAAGAGGGGTGGGGGATAGGTTCAATAGCCAGAAGGCGGGAGTTGTGGGAAGGGAGATGTGGAGTATTTTTTGTGAGGTCTCAATAACATCGGTCCAAAAGCGAGTAATTAGTGGGCATTCCCACCATATGTGTAGGAGAGTTCCGGTGGCCCTCCCGCACCTCCAGCAACCCGCCGAAATGTTTGGGTTCATGGAGTGTAAGATAGATGGGTGTCTGTACCAACGCATAATTATTTTGTATTGGGTTTCCCTTGTTTGGATGCAGACAGAACTGGCGTGGGCTTTAAGGAAGATGGTTTCCCATTCTTTGTTAGAGATGGTTAGGCCTGGATCCCGTTCCCAGGCTCGGGTGAATGATGAGGATGTATCGTTATTTGAGTTTTGAAGGAGTTTGTATAACAGTGAGATTGTGTGGGTGGGGTCGCATGTAGCTACGCAGTATTTCGAAGGAAGTCAGTTCTCGGGAGGCTAGTGTGGTTCTAGAGCTTGTTTGCAGGAAGTGACGAACCTGAAGGAACTTCCAGAAATCCCTAGAGGGGATTTCCCATTTTGCCTGTATGTCTGAAAACGAGCGCATCCCCGAGCCAACCATCACCTGACCTACTCTAAAAAGTCCCTCTAGTGCCCATTTGGAGAAATCGGGGATGTTCAACCCCGGTTGGAAGTCTGGGTTATACAGAAAGGAGGTCATTGGGCCAAATACGGAAGAAATGAAGGGGTTACACCATTGAGATTTCCAAATAGCTAAGGTAGGGGGGATAGTCGGGTGGGAAGATGGAGGTTTAGGAAGCTTAGGAAGCCAGGGGAATATTTCTGGGTATTGATGGACACAGACTCCTTCTAGTTCCACCCATTGTTTGTTGCTCCGACTTCTAGTCCAGTCTAGTACCCTGTTTAAATGTATGGCATGATAGTAATTTTTTATGTCTGGTAGCTGAAATCCCCCTTTTTGGGTACTTCTCATCAGAACTTCCCGTCTAATTCTGGGTTTTATACGAAACCATATAAATTGTTGGTTCAGGATTCGGATAGTTTTAAACCAAATCTCTGGAACAGAGATAGGTAGGGTCTGAAGTATGTAGAGCAATTTAGGTAGGGAGTTCATTTTGGTGACGTTACTTCTGCCTAGCCAGGATAGCTGTTTGTTATGCCATCTACTATAGTCTGCTCGGAGGGATTTAAGTAGGGGCTGGTAGTTTAAAGAGTATAATCGGGTTAGATCGCTGGGTAGGTTAATACCTAAGTATGTTATGTGGGAGGGTTGCCATGTGAATGATAAATCACTCTTCAGTTGGGGGATCGCCGTGGGGGGTACTGAGATGTTAAGGATACTTGTTTTGGACATGTTAACTTTGAAGTTGGAGATGGCGCTAAAGCGATCCAGCTCGTGTACAAAGTGAGGGAGTGATGTCTCTGGGTGTGTAATTATTGCCAGTAGGTCGTCGGCAAATAGTGCCAACTTGTAGTCCGCCTCTCCGACTCGTATACCGGAGATGCATTTGTTCAGTCTTATGGCTCTCGCCAGGGCCTCCATACATAGGACAAAAATTAACGGCGAGAGGGGTCAGCCCTGCCTTGTTCCATTACTAATAGGGAAGGGATCGGAGAGGAAGCCATTTGTTCTTACTCTCACTGTGGGCATGTGGTATAGGGCCAGGATTCTATGGAGTGCTTGTGTACCCAAGCCGATATGCTCCAGCACAGACCTCATAAAACTCCAACTGACCCTGTTGAAGGCCTTCTCTGCATCAGTAGAGACCAAAATAGTGGGGATCCGATGTTGAGAGGCGAGATTGATCAGGTTAAGGACCTTGGTGGTATTGTCCTTCGCTTCACGGCCAGGAACAAATCCCACCTGGTCGTTGTGGATCAATGCAGGGAGAAGTTTGTTTAGCCTATTCGCCATCAGTTTAGCATATAGCTTAACATTGATGTTTAAGAGAGATATGGGTCTATAGCTGGAGCATACCGATGGGTCTTTTCCGGGTTTTGGAATGACCGTTATGTGGGCCTCTAGTGACTGTTTAGAGAAGTGAGAATGAGAGAGATGGCGTTGAAAGCATGGAGCAGTTTGGGCGCTAAGAGGTCTTTAAATGTTTTGTAATATATAGCTGTGAAGCCGTCTGGGCCTGGGCTTTTCCCAGAGGGCATGGAGGAGATAGCTAATTCTAATTCTAACTGGGAAAAGGGTTTATCTATAGGATCTCTATCAGGAAGGGGTAAAGTAGGGAAAGCTACTGATAATAAGTATTCTTTGGTCTGAAGAACTTTGTGCAAATGGTCTGTTTGGGTGGGGTGTTCATGAAGGTTATAAAGTGAGGAGTAATAGCTTTGGAAACATGCTGCAATCTCCGGGGTTTTGAAGCAGAACGAGTTTGCATCCTTTTTTATCGCATTGATAAAAGAGGCAGACCTTTGGGCTTTAAGGGCTTGTACGAGAAGACGACCCGGTTTGTTGCCCCACTGGTAATATCTACTTTTACATTTGTGAATTTCTAATTTGGTGCGTTCGGTGAGAATTCTATTCAAGTTAGAACGGGCTTCAACTAGTTCTGCATGTGTCAGTGTTGGATTTGTGCATGGTTTCAAGGTCGTGAATAGTATTCAGTAGTGCCACTAGTCTCTCAGATTTTTGTTTCTTAGTGTATGTGCCCAACTGTATCAGTTTGCCCCTTATGAAGCATTTGTGTGCCTCCCATAAAGTTATTGCGGATATGTCCGCAGTGTCGTTCAGACTGAAGTAGTCTGAGAGCGCTTTGTCTATTTCTGATTTGCAGTATGTGTCTTGCAGTAAAGATTCATTAAGCCTCCATGTCCACTGGCCGGGGGCGTGTTGGGGGGTCGCTAGGGTCATTGAGATAGGAGCATGGTCCGACCAGGTAATGGAGCCCACAGATGCATCTAGAAGCATAGGTAGGTGTCTATGGCTTATGAATAAATAATCCAGATGGGAGTAAGTCTGGTGGGGATGGGAGTAGAACGAGTAGTCCCTGCCGGTGGGATTCAGGACTCCAGGAGTCAGCCAACTGGAGGTCATGAAGGATCTTGTGGACTTTTTGATATTTTGGGTGGAGAACCGCTGGGAACTAGTGGATGTGTCTATGACTGGGTCTAGGGTCCAATTAAGGTCTCCACCCACAACTACCGTGCCCTCGAAAAGGGAGTCTAAACGTGTGATATATGATTGAAAAAATGAATACTGGTCATGATTGGGGGCATAGACTACTACGAATGTGTAAGGCTGTGAAGAGATCTTACATTTGATAAGGAGGATTCTGCCCGGGACTATTTTCTGTACCGAAATATCGAAAAGCTGAAGGTTTTTAGAGAACAGAATTGCTACTCCTTTAGATTTGCTGTTGGGCGTGTTGCAATAGTAGGCAAGGGGGAAACGGCGGTTAGAGATTGACGGGTTTTGGGAAGACAGTCTAAAGTGGGTTTCTTGGATCATGGCGTTGTACGCCCTTTCAGCCCAGAGGGTCCTGAGTAGGCTAGAACGCTTCTCTGGGGTATTAAGCCCTTTAGCGTTGATCGAAAGGATCTTAAGTTTACCTGATGTAGTCATGTGTGGTGAGAAGTGGTGGTATTTTCGCGGTTTCGGGAAAGGTCAGGTGGACGGGGGAGAATGAGAAAGAGGGGGAAACACAGAGGAAAGGTGTATATGAAAACATACTAAACAACAAAAATACTAATGAAAAAACTCACGCTGTGGGGCGACTGGCGGTAAGGCTTGCCAGCGACCCAGAAGGCAGTATAGCCTAGGGCGGGTATGGGGTGAGGGAGTCACCGCTATAAGCAAATTATATAATACAGTCAGAAAAATATTAAAGTGAATGCAGTCAAGTGAGACCTTCTATAAAAATAGTCTATGCAAATTACGTTTGTAAAGGTACTAAAAAACATAAGTAAACTATGTCCCTCTAATTAGGGACGCATGGGGGAAGTGTGTAACGACAAGTAAACAGTTAACTCAATAAGTAAATATAATGGTATAATCACCAGTCCCGGTTATGGGCTGAGTGTTAAAGACAGTCCCAATAGAGATATCTTCGCAGGTATTCAAGTGGGGCTGGCATCTGGGGATGTGGAATCCTGGCCTTGTTTCTTCTTGGCGTAGCGCACTTCTTGCCAGGGCTGAGCTTTCTCTGGCCGTCGAAGAGGGGGGAGTTCAAGGTGTGTGAATTCCCAGTTGGGTATATCAAGATTAGGGAGGCCCAGTGCAGTTTTGAGGGGAGGTCAGAGAAGGAATTCAGGGAGTGCAGTTTCCCACCTGAGGTCACCTGGAGGTTGAAGGGGAAGCCCCATTTATATTTCAATTGCCGCTTACAAAGTTCTGAAGTAAGGGGTCTTAGTGCCTTCCGCTGTTGAAGGGTGTGCCAAGATAGATCTTGATAGATTTGTACTGTGGAGCCGTTGAAGTTCACACCATCTAATTGACGAATTTTGCGGACGATATTCTCTTTTTGTGAGTAATAGTGTAAATGACAGATCACATCCTGCGGGCGGTCTGATGGGGAGCCTCGGGGTCTAAGTGCACGATGTGCTCTGTCTAGTATATTTCCAGAGGGGTAATTTTCTAGTATCTCGTTGAATATCTTAGTGAGGGCATCTGGTAAGCTTTCCTGGGTGATATCTTCAGGGAGACCCCGAATGCGAAGGTTGTTTCTTCTCCCCCTGTTGTGCAAGTCCGTCAGGTGCATTTGAAGAGGGCGAATCTCTGCGGATTGGGCGGAGATAATTTCTGATAGAGAATTGCAAAAGGCTTTTTTTTCATCTTGTCGTACTTCCAGGGTGGATGTGCGATGTGAAAGTTGGGACAAGTCTTGTCTGATGGTGGCTATTTCTTGGCGAATGGTATGTTGAATGTCTTGCTTCGTTGGTAGAGTCTTCGTGTAAGACAGGGCATCTCTGATAGCTCCGCCAACAGCAATGAGGCCTGGGTAGTCGTGGGGGGGCAGGCGACGCGGGGGTTGGTGATTCATCTGCTTGTCTGGAGGGAGTGGACTGCAGGAACGGTCTCATATCTGTCTGAGACATGTTTTCTTTAGGGAGAGGGGTAGTACCTTTCTGAGAAGCTTTTTTTATTCATAATTAGCTTGCATATGCAATGAAGAAAGTTCTTGGGTCTGGGAGGGTGGTCTCAGACTGCGATTGCGATCATATTAAAGCAGCATTATTACATCGATCGGTGACTCCCAGGGGCCTGGCTTCAGAAAAGCATCTTCAAATGAGATGATACATGTTTAGAGGGGGCCTTCCATGTCTTCCATCTAGGCGCAGAATCTGCATTTATTTGCCATAGACTGCGGGTTGTAGGGTGCTCTCCTGACACATCAGTCGGGGGAGATGTGCGGTGTCGGCCTAGTCTGCAAGTTTTGGTTGAATACACTGAGAGTAGTTTTATTTAGCCGACACTAGGGGGCAGTCATGTATAACAAATGGGATCAGTACAAGCTGAGGGGAATTCAGCACTCAGAAGATAGAGTGTATGTTACATTCGCAGCAATATTATTGGAGACAAGATCCCTAAGCACTCCTATATTCAAAAGGTGCTGGGAGTGGGGCTGTGAGCAGGGCCGGCAACAGAAATCTTGGGGCCCCATACATTGATATTTGTGGGGGTCCCCCACCCCTTAAGCACTAGTAGTTGTGTGGAGCAGGGAGGGATGGTGGGCATATTGGTGGCAAGAAGTCCCATTTAATAGCTGCCCCTAGTGCAGACAGTCTCACTTCTGAACTGACAGCTACTACACATTATGCCACACACCGTAATGCCTACTACACAGTCTACCACACACCGTAATGCCCATTACACATTATGCCACACACTATAATGCTCATTACCTATTTTTCCACACACTATGAAGTCAATGACATATTTTGCCACACACCATAATGCCAATTACACATTAGGAGGCACGCCATAATGCCCATTACATATTATGCCACACGTCATAATGCCCATTACACATTAGGCCACACACCATAACGACCATTACATATTATACCACATGCCATAATGCCCATTACATATTATGCCACATAAGAGGCACTTACCTACAGGCTCTTTGCCAGGGGTTGCATGCTCTTTGCCAGAGGTTTCTTGCTCAGTGCCAGGGGGGTTACATGCTCGGTGCCAGGGGGGTTACCCTTGCCTGGGTTTTATGTTCCTTGCCATGGGGGAGTAATACTTGTTGCCATGGGGGAGTACATGTTCATTGCCCAGTGGGAATTACCCATTCAATGACCGGGGAGGATTACATGCTTGTTGCCAGATGAGTTAAATGCTTGTTGCCGGGGGGGGGGGGGCATTAAAGGTTTGCTCCCAGGGGAATTTACATGCTTTATGCTCAGGGGTAACCTGTGCACCAGAGGGGCCCCAAATTCAGCCACGCGTCCCTTCATTCAGCGTGCCTTCATTCAGCTACCCGGCACTAGACTAAAGTGGGCGGCTGGCACTTGATATCCCCCCAACACACATACCATATATCCCCCCCACACACACACGTACTGTATATGCACACCCCACACACACGCATACCATGTATGCACACATACTGTATATGCACACCCCCCACACACACACACGCATACCATATATCCACACATACTGTATATGCACACCCCACACACACGCACTGTATATGCACCCCCAAACACACATACCATATATCCCCCCCACACAAACACACACACACACACGTGCTGTATATGCATTCCGCAAACAAAGATACACATTCAGAATTCTGCCCTCGTACAGCACTGTGGAGAATGTGTGCGCAACATGCCATTATGTGGCCGCCGATCTGCTCACCAATACTGTGGCCGCCGATCCTCTCCTCTCAGATGCCTTAGCCCCTGCTTGCTTGGCCTCGGCGCTGATCCTGTCAGCCGCCCCAGCCCCTGCGTGCCTGCCTGCAGTGCGGCTCCGATCCTCTCAGCCACCTCAGGCTCAGTCCCTGCTTGTCTGGCTACAGCGCCGCAGCGCCGATCCACTCACCCCCTCAGCCGCCGGCCTGGGACTCGGGAATCTTTTCTGGCTGCAGCCGGAGCAGCTTCTGGTTTACAGATCAGCAAGCCTGCCTGTCAGCCGGCCATGGGGTTGCACTCAAGTCGGCCCGCCAAGGGGTGTGTTGGACCAGCCCACCGGGAACCAATCCGCCCCTGGTATCCTGTCAGGATGGGATAGGGACAGCTCGTCACCCCAGGGCAATTGGTTTAGGGAAACAGGTCTAAAACACACAGGCATGTGGATTTATGGTAGCAGGGGGTGTGGGAGCTGCAGAGCCACTACTTCCTAGGTTTGTAGAGCCCCAGGAGCTGTAATATATGCGGTCCAGGGAGGACAGGATCCCGATGGGGGGTCAGCGGGGAATGATTGTCCGAAGGATTTGGGAGAGGTGGCACTTTGGGTCTCGACCCTGGAGGCTTATATCACATGGGGCTGCTGTTCCCAATATAGCGGTGGTGGCGTAATGGCAGTGGTCTTTCCCGCGGGGCCTGCCCATCGTGGAGTCTCCCCACCGGTACTCACTTTGATTTTGGGGCCCGCGGTGTCTCCCAGTCCGGATGCTGTGGATGTTGGGCGTGGACTCCGCCCACTCCGTCCGGTCCCGGCTCCGTCTGGGGCTCCGGTGTGCCCCAAGTGTGTCTGCAGTCCCACTGGATTGAAGCCGGCAGGAGGTATAGGCGGGGTGAGGTGCTATGCCGGGTCACCGACGCGGCAGAAGCTGCAGTTCGAGGCTCCCCGGGCGCCCCTCAGTCCAAATCGAGTTCCCGGCTTCGATTGCTAGACCAGGCCACAACCTGCAAGAGCACTAAAAAGTGCTCCGCGGCTCCGCGGTTGAGGTCAGCAGCGGTCGGGACACGGGAGGGTGAGGGTTGGGTAGGGATGTGGGGTGAGGGTGGGTAGATGGTGGTGGAAAAAAGGGAAAACTAGGAAGGCTATCTCGGGAGCTCACGCTGCCAGCGTCCGTATAGAGAGCCTGCCAGGCCACGCCCCCGCAGTAGCACTTTATAATGCTAAAGAAAAAAACATCACCTCCAATAAAGGAAAAGTTTATTGGAAAAAAAATCATGTAAACCACTATTACAGAAGTCTCTGTTCATTGTTGCATGGGTGGCAAATGTAGTTTATTTATGAACATGAGTATTTTTCACATTTCATTAATTGCTACTTCAATTGGTTTCAATCATTAATACTATGCCCCATTAATAAAAATTTGCCAGACTTAAAAAAATATTCTAAAGAAAATTAACATACTAATCAAACTTTCCTTCCTTTACCTAACTTCCACACAATAAATACTCCACCTTCATCAGGCCTTGGATCTAGTTCTTGATTAATGAAAAACATTTTGGTTACTTTCTATGGCATTGTATAAAACTGCCAGCCTGTCTGTCACTGCAGTGCAACTCCATTTTCTATATTTGATATGTTTAAATTTGAATAACCATGTGTTAGTCCAGCCCACTGCAGCTAGCTCAGTGTAACCTTTTTGCCAGTTTTGGTAGTCAGAACTACTGTAATAAATATCATTGAGGTTACTATAGGAACAAAAACAAGCAAACTTTTTATGATAATTCTGTTTAAAAAAATACTTGTCAAATCCGTATCAAAACCAAAATGCTAAATTAATACAGATCATAACAACAAGCTGTTTAAAGTGACTGTGGGACACTATGCGCTGTATAAAGTGAGTATGGGTCACTGCGTGCTATGTAATGTGAATATTGGGCAGTATTGATTGTGTAATGGTTGCCATTACTGCCTCACAGCACTGAGGTTCATGGGTTTCAATCCCACCATGGCCTTAATTGCATGGAGTTTGTATATGCTCCCCGTACTTGCGTGGGTTTCCTCCGGGTACTCTGGTTTCCTCCAACAATCCAAAAATATACTGGTAGGTTAATTGTCTCCCAACAAATTGTGGTACATGTGGTAGGGAATATAGATTGTAAACTCCACTGGGGCAGGGACTGATGTGAATGTGCAAAAATTCTCTGTCAAGCGCTGCGGAATATGTATGCGCTATATAAGAAACTGTAAATGAATAAAAAAATAAATATGCACACAGCATATAGTGACCCATAATGATATTACACTGCACGTAGTGACCCATATTTACATTACATAGCTCGGAGTGACCCATATTTTCATTAAAAAGCACATAGTGACCCATATTTATATTACCCATATTCATATTACATGTTCCTGGAATTCCTGTCTCCAGGAACAGTGGTGCCCACACTGTTTTAAGACACCTCTATTGCGCAAGCGTGAATCATGAAAAAGTGGCCACAGCGGAAATTTTCCCAGTGATCTTTACCGCTGTGATGCTGGACCGAGGGAGAGGTGAGTAGAATGAAATAGGTGCAGGGTGTCCAGTGTGTGGGGCCCCCTGGACCCAGATGCCCAAATGCACTGCACACCTTGCACCTATAGGTATTATAGATACGCCAATGGGGATGGTGAGTGTTGATGGCTGCTGCTGGGATCTGTGCTGCTGGGTGATGGATGCTGAGTCAGAGGAGGAAATAGTGACAGTGCTATGGGGCACCAGCCAAAATTTTGCCTAGGGCATCAACTTTGCTAGGGCCAGCTCAGGAGCGAGGGACAAGACATCAGCTGCCCGATGGGGGGGCTTCAGACTGCCTGTCAGGCAGGTTCAACGGCAGTCGGCAGCAGCACAGAGCACACAACAGCAGGGTGCAGAGCAGGGAGAGCGCCTCTTCAGCCCGTTTCACCTCCCTGCACCACATCTTCTGCTGAGCGAGTAGTGCCGGCCCTGAGCGCACTCAACAAGCAGCTACTAGAGAAAGGGAATGACTCAATGCAAGGCTGTCTCTTCAATCTGCTTATGCTGCTAGACATACAGCACCCAGAGCCAGTTTACAGTTGCAAGACAAACACGCTAGACAATATTACTAGACATGTTGCATAAGGGACACGGAGTAAAAAGCTGTGAGACAAACATGTTATTCAATCATGGCTGCACAAACTGCTATATCCAGGGCTATGAAGTTCCCAGTTGCAAGACCAACCCACCAGTCAGTTTAATGCTGTACAAACTGCAGCCTTGAGAGCCATTCAGTCTCCAGCCGCAACACAAATTCCACAATCTGCTAATGCTGCAAGAATTGCCGTTCATAGATTACAGTCATGACTAGACTTTAAACGCTGTATTTTACTATAATGCCAGATTTAACCCAAGGTTAATTTGATAACATGTGCATCATTGTAGTGCTAGTACATGGGCCATAGAAACACCTGGTATAAGGCCTAAGGATAATCTTTAAAGGTATAAGTACTGACCTGCATACTCCTTGCTTTTCCCATGGGAAGTTGTAGGTGGCACGTTCAACAGTGAGGACTTAAAGCAGTCTTTTCAGTCTGGCTCCTAAGTGTTATATTATAGTAACATTGTTTCAACAATACTCTGTTGAAATAGCTATATATGTTTATTTCTTGGAAAAATCCATGTTAGAAATAGTGGGGTCCTTTTTCAGAATCAATAGAATAGTTTCATAGGTGAGAACAATGTCAAAAACTTAAGGCTGCAGATGCACTTCAATGTCCATTCTTCAACCTGGGCAGGGTCAAACGCAGGATTTTCAGAAGGGGGTTTCCAGAGGGATGGAGCAAAGCACGGAGATGGACACTTAGGTGACCCAGTATATGCCAGGACAGGTAAAGTATTATAGATAGACCAAATGTATATATAATATTAATAAGAATAATAATAATTAAAAAAATATATATATGTATATATATATATATATATATATATATACACACACATACAGAGTACCACAACACTCGCCATCCCTGTGAATGGGGTGCAAACAGCACTCGCCATTCCCAGGTTGGGGTGAAAGTGGCCTGTGACCACATGCTCTAATAAATACAAATACAGGGACTCAACACTCTCCATAATGAACTAACTCACCTTAGTATACAATCAATCAAATAAATAATGGGGTTTTAGTTCATGAATTGATCAATGCATTTAAGCTTGCAGCCCATCGCCAAGGGACCCCATTTCACTGCAAGTCCTACACTAGCATTTGTTTCTCAAGAGCCTGCCAACTGCCGACACATCATAGCTAAAGTAAACATGTGTATTTTCCTGGTTTAAAGCTCACCTGCCAAGTGCCTTATGGCTTTTAAAGATGAGGCAGTCACCTAACACAACACCTGACTTAGAATTAAAGGGGCAGCTGTAACAGGTTACAGATAAATTAGCTCATCTGGGGTGAAAGAGAAAGCTATGATCACAGTAACAAAGGTTAATAAAAATTAACCCACATATATATACACATACAGAGTACCACAACACTCGCCATCCCTGTGAATGGGGTGCAAACAGCACTCGCCATTCCCAGGTTGGGGTGAAAGTGGCCTGTGACCACATGCTCTAATAAATACAAATACAGGGACTCAACACTCTCCATAATGAACTAACTCACCTTAGTATACAATCAATCAAATAAATAATGGGGTTTTAGTTCATGAATTGATCAATGCATTTAAGCTTGCAGCCCATCGCCAAGGGACCCCATTTCACTGCAAGTCCTACACTAGCATTTGTTTCTCAAGAGCCTGCCAACTGCCGACACATCATAGCTAAAGTAAACATGTGTATTTTCCTGGTTTAAAGCTCACCTGCCAAGTGCCTTATGGCTTTTAAAGATGAGGCAGTCACCTAACACAACACCTGACTTAGAATTAAAGGGGCAGCTGTAACAGGTTACAGATAAATTAGCTCATCTGGGGTGAAAGAGAAAGCTATGATCACAGTAACAAAGGTTAATAAAAATTAACCCACATATATACACACATACAGAGTACCACAACACTCGCCATCCCTGTGAATGGGGTGCAAACAGCACTCGCCATTCCCAGGTTGGGGTGAAAGTGGCCTGTGACCACATGCTCTAATAAATACAAATACAGGGACTCAACACTCTCCATAATGAACTAACTCACCTTAGTATACAATCAATCAAATAAATAATGGGGTTTTAGTTCATGAATTGATCAATGCATTTAAGCTTGCAGCCCATCGCCAAGGGACCCCATTTCACTGCAAGTCCTACACTAGCATTTGTTTCTCAAGAGCCTGCCAACTGCCGACACATCATAGCTAAAGTAAACGTGTATTTTCCTGGTTTAAAGCTCACCTGCCAAGTGCCTTATGGCTTTTAAAGATGAGGCAGTCACCTAACACAACACCTGACTTAGAATTAAAGGAGCAGCTGTAACAGGTTACAGATAAATTAGCTCATCTGGGGTGAAAGAGAAAGCTATGATCACAGTAACAAAGGTTAATAAAAATAACCCACATATATACACACATACAGAGTACCACAACACTCGCCATCCCTGTGAATGGGGTGCAAACAGCACTCGCCATTCCCAGGTTGGGGTGAAAGTGGCCTGTGACCACATGCTCTAATAAATACAAATACAGGGACTCAACACTCTCCATAATGAACTAACTCACCTTAGTATACAATCAATCAAATAAATAATGGGGTTTTAGTTCATGAATTGATCAATGCATTTAAGCTTGCAGCCCATCGCCAAGGGACCCCATTTCACTGCAAGTCCTACACTAGCATTTGTTTCTCAAGAGCCTGCCAACTGCCGACACATCATAGCTAAAGTAAACATGTGTATTTTCCTGGTTTAAAGCTCACCTGCCAAGTGCCTTATGGCTTTTAAAGATGAGGCAGTCACCTAACACAACACCTGACTTAGAATTAAAGGGGCAGCTGTAACAGGTTACAGATAAATTAGCTCATCTGGGGTGAAAGAGAAAGCTATGATCACAGTAACAAAGGTTAATAAAAATTAACCCACATATATACACACATACAGAGTACCACAACACTCGCCATCCCTGTGAATGGGGTGCAAACAGCACTCGCCATTCCCAGGTTGGGGTGAAAGTGGCCTGTGACCACATGCTCTAATAAATACAAATACAGGGACTCAACACTCTCCATAATGAACTAACTCACCTTAGTATACAACCAATCAAATAAATAATGTGGTTTTAGTTCATGAATTGATCAATGCATTTAAGCTTGCAGCCCATCGCCAAGGGACCCCATTTCACTGCAAGTCCTACACTAGCATTTGTTTCTCAAGAGCCTGCCAACTGCCGACACATCATAGCTAAAGTAAACATGTGTATTTTCCTGGTTTAAAGCTCACCTGCCAAGTGCCTTATGGCTTTTAAAGATGAGGCAGTCACCTAACACAACACCTGACTTAGAATTAAAGGGGCAGCTGTAACAGGTTACAGATAAATTAGCTCATCTGGGGTGAAAGAGAAAGCTATGATCACAGTAACAAAGGTTAATAAAAATTAACCCACATATATACACACATACAGAGTACCACAACACTCGCCATCCCTGTGAATGGGGTGCAAACAGCACTCGCCATTCCCAGGTTGGGGTGAAAGTGGCCTGTGACCACATGCTCTAATAAATACAAATACAGGGACTCAACACTCTCCATAATGAACTAACTCACCTTAGTATACAATCAATCAAATAAATAATGGGGTTTTAGTTCATGAATTGATCAATGCATTTAAGCTTGCAGCCCATCGCCAAGGGACCCCATTTCACTGCAAGTCCTACACTAGCATTTGTTTCTCAAGAGCCTGCCAACTGCCGACACATCATAGCTAAAGTAAACATGTGTATTTTCTTGGTTTAAAGCTCACCTGCCAAGTGCCTTATGGCTTTTAAAGATGAGGCAGTCACCTAACACAACACCTGACTTAGAATTAAAGGGGCAGCTGTAACAGGTTACAGATAAATTAGCTCATCTGGGGTGAAAGAGAAAGCTATGATCACAGTAACAAAGGTTAATAAAAATTAACCCACATATATACACACATACAGAGTACCACAACACTCGCCATCCCTGTGAATGGGGTGCAAACAGCACTCGCCATTCCCAGGTTGGGGTGAAAGTGGCCTGTGACCACATGCTCTAATAAATACAAATACAGGGACTCAACACTCTCCATAATGAACTAACTCACCTTAGTATACAATCAATCAAATAAATAATGGGGTTTTAGTTCATGAATTGATCAATGCATTTAAGCTTGCAGCCCATCGCCAAGGGACCCCATTTCACTGCAAGTCCTACACTAGCATTTGTTTCTCAAGAGCCTGCCAACTGCCGACACATCATAGCTAAAGTAAACATGTGTATTTTCTTGGTTTAAAGCTCACCTGCCAAGTGCCTTATGGCTTTTAAAGATGAGGCAGTCACCTAACACAACACCTGACTTAGAATTAAAGGGGCAGCTGTAACAGGTTACAGATAAATTAGCTCATCTGGGGTGAAAGAGAAAGCTATGATCACAGTAACAAAGGTTAATAAAAATTAACCCACATATATACACACATACAGAGTACCACAACACTCGCCATCCCTGTGAATGGGGTGCAAACAGCACTCGCCATTCCCAGGTTGGGGTGAAAGTGGCCTGTGACCACATGCTCTAATAAATACAAATACAGGGACTCAACACTCTCCATAATGAACTAACTCACCTTAGTATACAATCAATCAAATAAATAATGGGGTTTTAGTTCATGAATTGATCAATGCATTTAAGCTTGCAGCCCATCGCCAAGGGACCCCATTTCACTGCAAGTCCTACACTAGCATTTGTTTCTCAAGAGCCTGCCAACTAACTAATAATTAAAAAAATATATATATGTATATGTATATATATATATATATATATATATATACAGATCTCTATAGCGAGAAGCCTCTCGTGCGCGTGCATCCCCTTCCGACGGCACTTCCAGCGCTTCCCCCGGGTAACTGCCGGCTTGACGGTGGTGACCCGGGGTCCCCGCCGCCTGCCGCACCCCCCCTAACCCTGTCCGTCTCCCTGAAGCGGAGACGGACAGGGTTCCCGTCGCCCCGCCGACGGAGATTGAGACGCGCGTTTGCGTGAGACGCACGCGTGTCTCAGTCAGATGGTGAGCCAGGCTGCTGGCGGATCGCCAGCGGTGACGTTCTGGCGATCCGCCAGCAAAGAAGAGGCCTGCCCCATCTGTATATATATAACATGCAAAGAACTGGAAGCAGCACTCAGGAGTCTTCAATAAGGATGCAAGTTTATTCCAACATGTTTCGGGAGCTTATCCTCCCGTCATCAGTGATAAAACCATTGTACAAAAGCACACAACTTTATTCAGTACCTTCACCAATCAGCAGAGCAACTGACCAATCAAGCAACTGTTCACACCTGTGGACCTGGACACCCGTCCGCCCCACTGGGAGTGCACACCTGCTGATGGCCAGTATGCTTGTTAACCCACAATTGCTGTGTATAAAAGAAAAAAAACATTTAAATACATATAAACACACACAAACACTACTATACATAACAAAAAATCAATCTGCAGTACAGAGCAATATCCTAACTTTGTACATTGTCATATAATGTCATGGTATAACAATCAAATAAAGCCAAAGTTGTATAATAGTGTACAAGCACTATAATGTTTAGCGCCATATGAGGTATAAACCAACATAGATATAATACTTGTAAAGCATCACATTATTGAGGAAATAATCTTTATTTGAAATGAAAATGATAGAAAACTATAATTATTTTTAAATGCAAGTTATAAAAAACAATGCATACCCAGTTTTTCATTTAAGCCGAGGGGGGCCAGAGTGTCAAGCCTCATAATCCATTTGCTCTCACATCTCAAGAGCAACTTCCCTCTGTTGCCACCTCGCCTCAATAGGGGGATGTGATCTTTGATCTTTGTGCACATGCTCGCCACAGAGTGTCCAGCGTCTAAAAAATTACGCGGTACGGGCATATCGGCTGTACCAGTTTGTAATGCTGCCCTAATGGAGGCTCTGTGGTTCGCCATGCGTTCCCTAAAAGTTGTCTCTGTCTTACCAACATATACATACCCACACGGGCAGTACAGAAGGTAGACAATAAATTTAGAGGTGCATGTAACAACATGTCTAATGGCAAATTTCTTACCGCTGTACGGGTGCAAGAAATTGTTTCCTGTGATAAATGAACCACAGGTCGTGCACCCAGTACAGCGGTAACAACCTGGTGCCTTGGTCATAAAGTGGGCTTGCCTGCTGGGTCTGGTCAACTCAGTCACGTCAAGCTTTACCAGACGATCAAGTAGATTGGGACCCCTGGAATATGCCGGCATCAACCGTACATTGTGCAACTCCAACAGATTCCTATCCATGTTAATTATTGGCCACAATCTCTTGATAAAACTATTGTAGTTGGGACTAACATCGGTATATTGGTTAATCCACGGAATAATTTTACCGGTTTCAGAATCTTTGATAGATTTACTCAGACATTCAAGTCTGGTAAGATTCAGAACTTTGGTTTTGGCTTGAGACAATTCAGCTGCTGGATAACCCCTTTCTAAAAAACGCTGTATCATATTATCGATGGTAACAACAACCTCATCTTCATCACTTACTATCCTTCTGGCTCTTAACATCTGGTAGAAAGGCTGGTCCCTCCGTAAAGGTAGGGGATGGCAACTACCGTGCATGAGTATTGAATTCCTGTCAGTCTCCTTAATGTATAGCCCAGTTGAGATATGCCCTGATGTATGCTTAATGAGCACATCCAAAAAGGGCACTGATGTATGACTAGTTATAAAAGTATATTTGACCGCATGGTTAGTAGAATTATGAGTGTCTAAGGTCTCCAACAAAACCTCTTCTTCCCCTGTCCAAAAGAATAGTAGGTTGTCAATAAAACGCACAAAGAGTAGCAAATGTCCGCTACTCTTTAATGGGGAGAATAGACGCATCTCCAATGCTACCATAAATGCATTGGCATACGATAGGGCCACTGAGAAACCCATCGCACAGCCAAGCAGTTGGAGGTAGTACTGGTTATTAAAGAAGAAATAATTTTTAGTTAATACTAACTTTAGCAGGGCCATAAAGAACAGATAGCCGGACCAGTATAACGTGGGTTATCAGTGATTTAGCTATGCACCGCCTGCATACCCTCCTCATGAGGTATGCAGGTGTCAGGAACCCCGGTTCTCATACCGCTCGCGTGCGTCCCTTACCGGCACGCTGGGGTAAAATACTCCGCAGATCAGCTGCCGGTACAGTCTGTAATCCCTGGCGTTATGTCTCCTGCTTCCAAGTCATTCCCTGTGTCACTTAGATCTCCAGGTGTGTTCCCTGTTCAGATTGCGGGTCACATGATCCAGGTTAGCTCCAACTTACTTCCTGGTCTGTGTGCTGCTGCTGCGGCAGATTCTCACACCTGCGTCTGACTCCCTAATCACCTGGAGGGATAAAAGCCTGTCTCACAGTCTCCTCCCCGTCTTGAACAACTCGTCAATTTCCCCTGAGAGTTCTCCAGCGTCAGCTCCTGTCAAGACTCCCCACTTGCTCCAGAGGTCCAGTTTCCTTTGTCCACTGTTACCTGTGTCATTCTCAGCATCCCTGGTCATTCCACTCCTGCCAGAAGCTTCCACGAGTTCCATCTGCCATGTGATCCAGCCTTCTCTGTGCAGCCCAGGGTTGTCTCCTCAGCGTCCGGATACCAGTGGGTTCCCATGCCCATCTCCTCTCGGCTTCCAGGCCGCTCCAGCGATCCCCAGTGATCTCCAGCATTCCCCAGTGATCTCCAGCGACCCCCAGTGATCACCATCGAGTTCCCTCCAGCTCCCAGGCCGCATCTCACGGTACTCAGTCCCCAACACTGTGTACGTTCTTTTAACCATATTCTTCTGTGCCCTCTGTGTTGCTACCAAGCATTCAGTGCCATCGATCACCATCGGTGGTTTAAGTACCCCTCAACATCTTTGCTCTAGAGACTCCAGAGTATCAAACCCTGCCAAAGCCACAGAGGAACCTGGGCAGAGGGCCGCGACCTGGTCGGCAGTTGCAGCTAAGTCCATATCCCCTTGCGGGGGTCCCTGGTGAATACCGCTGTCGGCTTAGACCCCGCGCCTCTGCTTTAGGTCTCAGCCAATCCTCTGTGTCCCGGGCAGGTTATCCTCATCCCCGCTTCCAGTTCCCTGCGCCCTCCACTGGCGCACCCAGGTCAGTGCCGGGAACACAGCTAGTCCAGGCCGTGACAGCAGGTGTACAAGCTCACCACATTGGCTGTACACAAAATTAAACCCTGATCTACCTGGTTAATAGATCCTATCTGATTCAACAAGTCATTGGTGTCTTTAAGATATGAATCGGTTGCCTGGATACATGGGTTCAAAAAACAATCAAGGTACACAGAGATTGGATGAAATAAAGACCCCCTGGCAGAAATGATAGGTCTGCTAGGGGGGTCAACCAATCTCTTGTGCACCTTGGGGAGAGTATAAAACAACAGAGTTATTGGGTATTGCACAGACAAAATGTTTAATAAATCATTAGTTATAACACCTTCATTATGGGCTTTGGTTAATAACACATCCAATTCATGCTTAAATTGTAAAGTTGGATCAGAATCTAAAAATGTATATACCAGAGTGTCACTCAGTTGGCGTTGGCATTCCTGAACATAGGCAGAAGACGACTGCACCACTACTCCACCGCCTTTATCGGCAGAACGCACAACTACAGTATGTCCTTGCGTGCGCTTAGGGATTTAATTGACTTTTGCTCACTCATAGATAGCTTATGATGGTGTTTACCTGGTGGAGGACAAATGTCAGGTGTCTTAGTCAACAGTCGTGAAAAAGTTCTAATGGAAGGAGAATTAGACAACGGATCAAAGGACGATACCTGTCTCACTTTCTGAAGTGGTGTCGGAACAGCCGCATAATCAGTTGGTACAGGATTCAGTCCAAAATGTTCTTTAAGCCGGAGAGATCTTGAAAAACGATATGTGTCGATTTGCCACTGTATAGGATCGTGTAGGGTGGTAGGGACATAGGAAAGTCCTTTTGACAGAACCGATAACTCCGCTGGTGTTAGCGGTGTGTCTGTCAAATTAAAGACCAATTCTTCTAGTGTTGATTTGCACGTGCTCCTCCTCTCCCTCGCATTTTGCTGCCCCCTCCGCGTCCTGCGGGATAATACTGGACTCCGTTCATAGTTACCGCTCGACGTGGTCTCCCATCTAAAGGGGGTAGTGTAGGGGTGATGTCACCACAGGTATTCTCACCTTCACTGAGTGAGGTACTGGAGTCATATTGAATATGTCGTGGAGGGCTTCCATAGCGGGATCTAGTGTAGGAGGCAGTATTGTCACGGATACGCTGGGGATTCAGCCATGTATAAACATTATTGGTCTCATAGTCTCTCTGAACTTTTTTAGCTTTGTCCTTTTTGAAATTTAGAAGATCCTTATTGTATCGATCAATGGCACTGTTCAATTTCTCAATCCACTTAGTCTCTTTATCATTGACAAGGACAGGTTTTTTATCAATGTCAAATGTGGCAAGCAGGGTTTTCATCTGTGCTAACTCCTTGGCAGACTCTTCAATTACAAGCAGTAATAAATCCATAGAGCATTTGTTGAGAATGCCAACCAACTTTTTACAGAAGGCGGCATTCTGACGTCCAATGGTAGGCACATTATGCACACGAAAGCCCCTGGGTATATGTTTTTGCCGGTGGTAATCTGAAAGCGTGATCCCGTGGTAGAGGAAATCTACCTCGCGCTTACGCAGCCAATACCACTCATTGTAGTGGTCCTTGCAATCAGGTGTGGAGACTGTACCAACTGATTATGCGGCTGTTCTGACACCACTTCAGAAAGTGAGACAGGTATCGTCCTTTGATCCATTGTCTAATTCTCCTTCCATTATAACTTTTTCACGACTGTTGACTGAGACACCTGACATTTGTCCTCCACCAGGTAAACACCATCATAAGCTATCTATGAGTGAGCAAAAGGCAATTAAATCGCTAAGCGCACGCAAGGACATACTGTAGTTGTGCGTTCTGCCGATAAAGGTGGTGGAGTAGTGGTGCAGTCGTCTTCTGCCTATGTTCAGGAATGCCAACGCCAACTGAGTGACACTCTGGTATATAAATTGTTAGATTCTGATCCAACTTTACAATTTAAGCATGAATTGGATGTGTTATTAACCAAAGCCCATAATTAAGGTGTTATAACATTTTGTCTGTGCACTACCCAATAACTCCGTTGTTTTATACTCTTCCCAAGGTGCACAAGAGATTGGTTGACCCCCCTGGGCAGACCTATCATCTCTGCCAGGGGGTCTTTATTTCATCCAATCTCTGTGTACCTTGATTGTTTTTTGAACCCATGTATCCAGGCAACCGATTCATATCTTAAAGACACCAATGACTTGTTGAATCGGATAGGATCTATTAACCAGGTAGATCAGGGTTTAATTTTGTGTACAGCCAATGTGGTCAAATTTACTTTTATAACTAGTCATACATCGGTGCCCTTTTTGGATGTGCTCACTAAGCATACATCAGGGCATATCTCAACTGGGCTATACATTAAGGAGACTGACAGGAATTCAATACTCATGCACGGTAGTTGCCATCCCCTACCTTTACGGAGGGACCTGCCTTTCTCCTAGATGTTAAGAGACAGAAGGATAGTAAGTGATGAAGATGAGGTTGTTGTTACCATCGATAATATGATACAGCATTTTTTAGACAGGGGTTATCCAGCAGCTGAATTGTCTCAAGCCAAAACCAAAGTTCTGAATCTTACCAGACTTGAATGTCTGAATAAATCTATCAAAGATTCTGAAACCGGTAAAATTATTCCTTGGATTAACCAATATACCCAGTGGCGGAACTCCCGGAGGCAATGGAGTCATCTGCCGGCGGGCGCCAGTCTGAAAGGGGGCACTGACTCCATTGCCTCCCGATATTCCGTTTCCTTGTTCATTAGTCCTGAGCTGCAGAGTGGTAGCCTTATTTTATGAAGTGGCCCCCTCCTCTCTGTCACCTGCTGTACTGAGCGGAGAGGGAGCCAGCGAACAGCGATTGACGAGGAGCCGGGAGTCGGGCAGGAGAAGTCGCACTCGCAGCCAGTGCGGGTGAGAGGGAGCAGTGAGCACATCCCCCTGCCGGGTCAGTCACACCAAGCAAGGTCCGGCCTCTGTCCCTCCATTCCCGGCAAGTCCCCTCCCAGCAGACGAGCCACAGTGTCTGACTGACAGACAGTATGTGTCCTCATGAGTGTCACATCAGCTGGCTGCCTGCACTGTACAGCCACAGTCTCACAGCACTGCAGCACAGGCAGGTGGACGCCAGCATGTGAGCTGCTGCCCTCATACGGAGAAGTATCTTGACCCTGTCCTCCGGCGGCAGTAAAACAGCGGGAGGAGCTGTGCGGTGCCCTTGCCTGTGAGTGATCATATAATTGTCAGGCCTGCTGGCACTCACAAAAAATTGTGTATATACAGTATGTCCATCATGATACATTCTCCATCCAGAGTATGGATACTGTAGATCTTCTTTTCTTCACTGTTCTTCTCTGCTGCATTTTTCCTCCTTCTTTAATACTTGTGTGTTATACTGTATGTATTTTTCTACTTTTCACTATCTGCTAAAGTTTTCTAGCCTGTTCTCTATACACATGTCCCATCTCCTTATTCCTTATCTTTTCTTCTCTGCTAAACATTTCTATATAATCTTCCCAGCACTATCTTTGTGGTTATATGTACATTTCCTACCTTTTTTGCTCTGCTATATACTCCTACTTATACCTGACCCCTATGTAACTATGATACTGTACTGTGTGCTTATCTATACACAGAATAGCTACCTGTTAACCCTTTGCAATCTTTATACATACACTCATTGCTTAGTGCTCATTTACACACAGAGTAACCATTTGCATACTCGTAGACTTTTGCAATCTCCACATACGCACACACTGTTATATATACCTACATAGCTACTATATATATATATATATATATATTGTAAGACAGTGGCAGGGAAAGTCATAGACGGCAGGTACCTTTCCCCTAGAATCCTGTCTTATGGCATATAGACTGCAGGCTGTTTCAATCTGTGTGGTAAGCTCCGGCTTACAAAGGGTGTTCTGTCCTGGGCTGGTAATCAGGAGAGCACCTGATTCTTTAAAAAGGAGTCAGCCCTCTCCATAGCTCTCTCTCTCTCTCCCTGGGTGTTGGAGGCAGTAAGCTGCTGCTAGAGAGAGACAAGGCTGTAAGTACTGCATTACTTGATCTATATCTGCTGTGTGTGTCCAGTGTCACATAGTGTGGCCCTGGTATAGAGAGGGACGTTTATTCTGTTTAGTTAGAGCTCAGACGAGCAGGTTTTATTTTCTGTTTTGCCTGAAGTGTAAAGGCTGTTTTTTAGTTTCTTGCTCTGAGTGCTGCAATAAACTCAGGCAAGCCCTGTTTTGGACCCAAGCCGTGATGTCACTGTCTAAGTCTGTGCCAAATCCTCACCTGTGCCTACCCGTTTGATGCTAAAACCCCACATATGGTGGAGAATGCGAGCAAGCATCTCACTTAAAGAGACATACACCGAACTATAGGACTTTTGCTACAGCAAGCTGGAAGTTGTTGCTAAAGGCAACCAGCCACAAGTGAGTGTCTGGAGTGCGCTGATACTTGCATGTCCTGGCTGAAGGCTGCTGTAACACTGCAACAGGAGACTGTTAAAATGGAGGACCTTTTAAAACACTTGGTGCAGGCAAATGAGCTGCAGCGGCAGGCAAACGCATATCAGCAAAAGGTGCATGAGGAGGCCATGCGTGCCCAGGCTGAAACCAATGTTTTGCTGCTTGAATCCAACAGACAAGCCTTAAAGGAACAGCAGCAAACTAATCTGCAATTACAAGAGCAAATACAGAATGTGGCTAAGAGTGTGGCACAGAGTGTGCAAACACCCCAACCCTTGCTTCCAACCACACGGGCTGCAGTACAGAAATCTCTGCAAAAGATGACTCTCACGGATGATGTAGAGGCCTTTCTTGCGGTGTTTGAACGTGTAGCAGAGCGTGAACAGTTACCCGTGGATCAATGGGCAGGTGTGGTAGCGCCTTTTCTAACTGGAGAACCACAAAAGGCGTATTTTGATCTGAGTGAGCAGGATGCTAAGGTCTACGCGAAACTCAAGGGAGAGATCCTTGCTTGCTTAGGCGTAAACATGAGTGTGCGTGCCCGGAAGGTGCATAACTGGACTTTTTCTGAACAGTTACCTGCGCGGTCCCAAATGTATGACCTGGTCCACCTGGTAAGGAAATGGCTACAGCCAGAGGAGTCTACACCAGCGCAGATCGTGGAGAGAGTCGTGCTGGACAAGTATCTTTGTTCCTTACCTCCAAAGGTTCAGCGCTGGGTCGGTCAGGGCGACCCTAATGATGCCGAGGGGCTTGTCAACTTGGTTGAGAGGTACAGAGCTACTGAAAATCGAATCCAAGAAGTTCCTCCTGGACATTCCACCCTCAAGAACAGCAAATCGGCCGGATCATCTGGTAAGACTGTTCCGTTTACTAGAGGGGTGAATAATGTTGTAAAGGGAGGTGGCCTAGATGGGGAACAAACAGTGGAGAGGCGTTCCCAAGGGACAGTAGGGTCCAAACCTGGGTCGCAAAAAGACTGGGGCCGCATACAGTGTTGGCGTTGTCATGGACCTGGGCATATTGCTGCCAATTGCCCCCTTACTTCTGAGCCAATGGAGTGTGATACAGCCAGGCGAAGCTCTTTATATGCACGTTCTGTTTTCTCTGCTGAGACTGTGTCAGAAACTGGACAGCAAATATGTCATGTAAAGGTGGATGGTTATCCCGGGAGTGCTCTACTGGACTCTGGGAGTTTAGTTACTCTCATCCATGCCAGCTTGGTAGACCCTGGGACACTCACAGGACGTTACATAGGGGTCTTGTGCATACATGGGGACACCAAGGAGTATCCCACAGCTTTAGTCCAGCTAAAGAGTACTTGTGGAACTGTGTCCCATGAAGTGGGCGTGGTAGAGACCCTGATGCATAGTGTGATCCTGGGAAGAGACTTCCCATTGTTCTGGGACTTGTGGAAACAGAATGTACACTGCACTAGAAATGATCTTAATAATGAGAATGTGTGCCCTGTGATTAGTCCTGAGCCTTTTGCTCAGGATACTGAGGCTCAAACGGTAGGGATGACCACTATTGAATCTGACCGTTTTCCCCTAGCTGTTCTTGCAGGTGAAGCTGAGGAGCAGGAAGAAGCGTGTGACATGCCTGAGCTAGAGATGTCACGTGATAATTTTGGGACTGCTCAACTTAGAGATCCCACCTTATTAAGAGCTAGGGAAAATCCTAAAGTCATAAATGGTGAGCCCCAATACCCCAATGCTGACAAAGAGTTCCCATATATGGCCATTAACCAGGATCTACTGTATCGGGTAGATAAAATCCGTGGGGAGATAGTTGAGCAGCTGGCGGTGCCCCGGCCATACCGTAGAATGGTCTTAGACCTTGCTCACAAACACGCGATGGGAGGACACTTAGGTACTGAAAAGACCACACAACGCGTGTTGCAACGGTTTTACTGGCCCGGGGTTCACCGCGCAGTAGAAGACTACTGCAAGTCCTGCCCTGACTGTCAGCTGACGGCTCCCATGACACATTTTAGAAGTCCCCTGGTTCCGTTACCTATTATTGAAGTGCCCTTTGACAGGATTGCAATGGACCTGGTCGGCCCTTTGGTAAAATCCTCAAGGGGATTTCAGTATATTCTCGTGGTGTTGGATTACGCCACTCGTTACCCTGAGGCTATTCCTTTGCGGAATACCTCTTCAAAGTCCATAGCAAAAGAGCTCTTCAACATGTTTACCCGTACCGGCATACCCAAAGAGATCCTTACCGATCAAGGAACCCCCTTCATGTCTAAAGTCACGAAAGAGTTGTGTAAACTATTGAAAATTAAGCATCTACGTACATCGGTGTATCACCCACAAACTGACGGTCTTGTTGAAAGGTTTAATAAAACATTAAAGGGGATGTTGAAGAGGGTAGTGAGCAAAGATGGGAAGGACTGGGACTGTCTTCTGCCTTATTTGATGTTTGCGGTCCGTGAGGTGCCCCAATCATCCATAGGTTTTTCCCCTTTTGAGCTAGTATATGGCAGACATCCTCGTGGACTGCTTGATATAGCAAAGGAAACTTGGGAACAGGAGACTACACCCTACAAGAGTGTCATTGAGCATATTTCTCTTATGCAAGACAGAATTGCTGCGGTCATGCCTATAGTCAGGGAACACTTAGAGCAGTCCCAAGAAGCACAACGTCAAGTGTATAACAGGTCAGCCAGGGTAAGAAGCTTTAACCCAGGTGACCGCGTGTTGGTATTAGTGCCCACCGTAGAAAGCAAATTTCTTGCTAAGTGGCAAGGGCCTTATGAGATCATCGAAAAAGTGGGAAGTGTAAATTATAAAGTGTATCAACCAGGTAAACGGAAGCCAGAACAGTTGTACCATGTGAACTTAATTAAACCCTGGAAAGACAGAGAGACTCTGACAGCTGTAAGTGACCCCTCTAGTGATAGCCCAGAGGTGCGGGTGTCAGAGACCCTGTCCAAATCCCAGAAGCAGGAAACTAAAGAGTTAGTACAAAGGAATTATGATGTGTTCTCAGAACTTCCAGGGCGCACCACAGCCATAAAACATGACATTGTCACCGAACCTGGAGTTCGGGTACGCTTAAAACCCTATAGAGTACCAGAAGCGCATAGACAGGCCATATCTGGGGAGGTCCAGAAAATGTTAGACCTCGGGGTTATCGAGGAGTCTAAAAGTGAGTGGTCAAGCCCGATTGTGTTAATTCCAAAACCAGATGGCTCATTGCGCTTCTGTAATGACTTCCGGAAGCTGAACGAGGTATTAAAATTTGATGCCTACCCAATGCCAAGAGTTGATGAGTAAATTGAAAGACTTGGTCATGCTAGATATTTCTCTACCCTCGACTTAACTAAAGGTTACTGGCAAGTACCTCTTACCGATAGTGCCAAAGAGAAAACCACGTTTGTCACCCCCGATGGTCTGTTTCAATATCTCTGTTTGCCTTTTGGGTTGCATGGGGCTCCAGCCACTTTTCAAAGGTTGATGGACATTGTTCTTAAACCCCATCGTCAGTATGCCTCGGCATATCTAGACGACATCATAATTTTTAGTGATGACTGGAAGAGTCATTTACCCAAAGTCCAGGCGGTGTTGAATTCCCTCAGAGAGGTGGGGTTGACAGCGAACCCAAAAAAGTGTACTTTAGGCCTCGAGGAGGCACGTTACCTGGGGTATGTTATCGGGAGAGGTATAATAAAGCCACAAATAAATAAAGTGGAGGCTATCCAAGACTGGCCTCGTCCTTCGACAAAAAAAACAAGTCAGGGCTTTTTTGGGAATTCTGGGGTATTACCGTAGATTCATTCCCCAGTTTGCAACCATGGCAGCGCCCCTAACCGATCTTACCAAAGGAGGTAAGGCAGTTATGGTCAGCTGGAACCCAGAGGCTGAAAGGGCATTCCAAGAATTAAAAGTGGCCCTTTGTAATCAACCAGTCCTGATCACTCCAGATTTTAAAAAAGAGTTTGTCGTACAGACTGATGCTTCTGATGTGGGACTAGGTGCTGTCCTCTCCCAAGAAGTTGGTGGAGAGGAACACCCGGTAACATATTTGAGCAGGAAGCTCACACCTGCGGAGAGAAACTACAGTATAGTTGAGCGGGAGTGCTTAGCAATCAAGTGGGCCCTTGAATCCCTAAAGTACTATCTCTTAGGACGCTCCTTTAGATTAATCACTGACCACTCCCCACTTACATGGATGTACCAAGCCAAAGAGAGAAATGCAAGGGTCACGAGATGGTTTCTCAATTTGCAAAATTTCAAATTTACAGTGGAACACAGAGCAGGAAGGCTTCAGGGTAATGCCGATGCCCTATCCCGAACATACTGCCAGTTGGCAGACAGTGTCCGACCCCATAGGTTCGAACAGAGGGGGAGGGTATGTAAGACAGTGGCAGGGAAAGTCATAGACGGCAGGTACCTTTCCCCTAGAATCCTGTCTTATGGCATATAGACTGCAGGCTGTTTCAATCTGTGTGGTAAGCTCCGGCTTACAAAGGGTGTTCTGTCCTGGGCTGGTAATCAGGAGAGCACCTGATTCTTTAAAAAGGAGTCAGCCCTCTCCATAGCTCTCTCTCTCTCTCCCTGGGTGTTGGAGGCAGTAAGCTGCTGCTAGAGAGAGACAAGGCTGTAAGTACTGCATTACTTGATCTATATCTGCTGTGTGTGTCCAGTGTCACATAGTGTGGCCCTGGTATAGAGAGGGACGTTTATTCTGTTTAGTTAGAGCTCAGACGAGCAGGTTTTATTTTCTGTTTTGCCTGAAGTGTAAAGGCTGTTTTTTAGTTTCTTGCTCTGAGTGCTGCAATAAACTCAGGCAAGCCCTGTTTTGGACCCAAGCCGTGATGTCACTGTCTAAGTCTGTGCCAAATCCTCACCTGTGCCTACCCGTTTCATGCTAAAACCCCACAATATATATATATATATATATATATATATATATATATATATATATATATATATATATATATATATATGAAGAGAGGATGAGGGGCGCCACCTGTGTTTCCCAATTGGATTAATTTAAATAAACAATATTCCCTTTGACAAGGGTGTCAGCCACTCTTTAGGAAAAAAAGTATTGGTAAGATGCTCAAGGTTAAATGTGACAAGTGGATAAAGTAGCGGCGACTAATTGTTTATAAATAGCAATCTGGATAGGAGATATAAAACTTAAATATATAGATTTATTATATGGAGATAAAAAAAGGTATTACATAAAAAACTTATTTTTACAATAAAGCATAAAATGGCAATCAAATAGGTAAAAAGAGGAATAGTGCTTAGCTTGAGGATGTAGTTGGAGGCTAAAATCACCCAACACGTTTCGTCCTGTCAGATTTCATCAAGGGGTAGAGAGCAACTGAGATCAGGCTGCTATATATACCTGTATATCTGTCCCATCACTACTGACATCACATCCTGTCTGTAATAGGTCATTAACCTGTATAACCATAACTATTCAGTGTGGGGTTGCAATCGAGTGGGTCAAAATGGGGCCTAGAAGAGGTGACCTGGCGAATAAACTGTCACAGAGGGAAATGTATTGGATATTTGAACTCAACACCATGCACCCCCTTGTCTTCAGTGAAAGTTACGAGATTGCTCCATTTTTATAAGGTTCTAACCCTCCCCACACTTTTATCAATTTATCAATCTATCAATTTATTAATTTCACATATTTACCCTAATCACCATCTCTTCACCACTAATAAAGGTCATTCCACAAGTATCCTTGTTTGTGTCTAATTTATCTACAGTCAAACCACACTATGAGACGCCCAATCTCGTCCGATCTTGCGATCTAAGCAGTGTTGGGCCAGGCTAGTACCAAGATGGGAGACCCCTTGGGAAAACCTGGTGCTGTAGTAACATGACACAACACTATACATGGAACTATGGTTATAAACCTTTAAGGAACTTTGCACTTTATATTTATACATATATATATTTATATAATTATTTATTTATATCATTAAGATTCTATCCATGTAGGCACTTAAGCACTTATGCATCACTATAAGCACCTTTCATCATTTGTATAAAAACCTTTAGATCAAATTGAGAATACCAATTAAATTTATTTGAAGTCAATATATCACTTAATCGTACACACACTAATATAGATTACTTTATCTTTATAAACCACCAAAGAAATGTACATTAATACTCTGATTTGAATGGTTACTTTGTCTGTTTGATTTTTCTATGGTGAAAAATCGGCATGAGAGACTGGAATAATGGCTGAGGCTATATGTGAATGGAAGAAATACCAGAATCTCCCAGAAAATGGCCGCCGGGATCCGCAAATATGCAGACCTAAGAAACAACCCTGTTCCAATACTGAGTGACTACACATGAACTCCGGGGGATAGAAATCACACATGCGCACACACAGGCAGAAGTGTGGCATGGAGATACGATCGCGGCTAGTGACGGGCCGCGCATGCGCAGTAGGCATCTCGGGATGCCAGATGTGTGGCGGAAGTGCCGCCGTCTTACAAATTAAAGACTTTTGGACATTATGCACTAAATTATAAACTGTATATTTATAGCGCCTCAGTTAGGATGCTTATGACCTATTGAATGTGGTATGTTACACAACCCCACACTGAATAGTTATGGTTATACAGGTTAATGACCTATTACAGACAGGATGTGATGTCAGTAATGATGTCAGCAGTGATGGGACAGATATACAGGTATAAATAGCAGCCTGGTCTCAGTTGCTCTCTACCCCTTGATGAAGTCTGACAGGACGAAACGCGTTGGGTGATTTTAGCCTCCAACTACATCCTCAAGCTAAGCACTTTTTCTCTTTTTACCTATTTGATTGCCATTTTATGCTTTAGGTACTCTTTACCTAGCACGGCGCCCATCGCGACCATCGCGACCATCGCATGCACTAAAAAACGGGTGCGATGCGATGCCCGCGATGGCCGCGATTTCCCATAGGGACCAATGTTAAAAATCAGATTGGTCGCGATTTTAGTGTTAAAAGTCAGATTGGTCGCGATTTTTACATAGGAATCAATGTTAAATGGGCCACAGAGCCCTAATAGTCCCCCTGAAGTGTGAAATGGCCCCCACAATTTTTAACGCCACCCCACGATCGACGTGAACCCGAAGCGTGGCGAGCGCAGCGAGCCCGCGAGGGGTGGCGGTACGCGTCCTCCGACCTTTTCATACCCCCACTATCCACGTCGGCGTGGAGTTGAGAATAGAATAGTGTGGCGAGCGCAGCGAGCCACCGAGCCCGAAGCGCGGCGAGCGCAGCGAGCCCCGCGAGGGGACGCGGATACCTTCACAGGTAAACGCGTCCCCTCGCGGGCTTCACAGGTGTCCGCGTCGCCACGGACACCTGTGAAGCCCGTGAGGGGACGCGTATAACTGTGAAGGTATCCGCGTCCGCTCGCCACGCTTCGGGCTCGGTGGCTCGCTGCGCTCGCCACACTATTCTATTCTCAACTCCACGCCGACGTGGATAGTGGGGGTATGAAAAGGTCGGAGGACGCGTACCGCCGCCCCTCGCGGGCTCGCTGCGCTCGCCACGCTTCGGGTTCACGTTGATCGTGGGGTGGCGTTAAAAATTGTGGGGGCCATTTCACACTTCAGGGGGACTATTAGGGCTCTGTGGCCCATTTAACATTGTTTCCTATGTAAAAATCGCGGGCATTGAGCCAATTAACGCTAAAATCGCGACCAATCTGACTTTTAACATTGATCCCTCTAGGAAAATCGCGGGCATCGCGGGCATCGCGTCGCACCCGTTTTTGATTTACCCGCGATGCCCGCGATTTTTTACCCCCGACGCCCGCGATTCTAATCGCGGGCGCCGTGCTAGGTAAAGAGTACCATGCTTTATTGTAAAAATAAGTTTTTTATGTAATACCTTTTTTTATCTCCATATAATAAATCTATATATTTAAGTTTTATATCTCCTATCCAGATTTCTATTTATAAACAATTAGTCGCCGCTACTTTATCCACTTGTCACATATATATATATATATATATATATATATTTTGGACTATATATATATATATATATATATATATATATATATATATATATATATATATATAGACATTGGAGGGGCTCTGCACACACTAAATTAACTGATAATAAATAGTGGAGATTTGGTTCATGAATTGATCAATGCATTTAAGCCTGCAGCCCCCGTCAAGGGACCCCACTGTTCTGCAGGTCCTACCACTATCGCTGAAAATGGCTACAATACACATAGTTATCACATCAATGTTTGATACCAGGCATGCTATCTGGTCTGAGGCTCACAGCAGACTGTGCTTTTATAGGTGAGCAGCTACCAACACACCTGTCACTAATCATCTAGGGAAATGGCTAACATAAGCTATGGAATCTTAGTTAAAACATGGTGCATGAGAGAATGTGACCACAATAAGACTAATTAAAAAAATTAATCTAATAAACAATATATACATTTAACATCGGCACTCACCTTTCCTAGTTTTGGGGTGCCCTATGGCTTGTGACCACATTGTTTAAACAGACATTGGAGGGGCTCTGCACACACTAAATTAACTGATAATAAATAGTGGAGATTTGGTTCATGAATTGATCAATGCATTTAAGCCTGCAGCCCCCGTCAAGGGACCCCACTGTTCTGCAGGTCCTACCACTATCGCTGAAAATGGCTACAATACACATAGCTGTCACATCAATGTTTGATACCAGGCATGCTATCTGGTCTGAGGCTCACAGCAGACTGTGCTTTTATAGGTGAGCAGCTACCAACACACCTGTCACTAATCATCTAGGTTAGGATGCTTATGACCTATTGAATGTGGTATGTTACACAACCCCACACTGAATAGTTATGGTTATACAGGTTAATGACCTATTACAGACAGGATGTGATGTCAGTAATGATGTCAGCAGTGATGGGACAGATATACAGGTATAAATAGCAGCCTGGTCTCAGTTGCTCTCTACCCCTTGATGAAGTCTGACAGGACGAAACGCGTTGGGTGATTTTAGCCTCCAACTACATCCTCAAGCTAAGCACTTTTTCTCTTTTTACCTATTTGATTGCCATTTTATGCTTTATTGTAAAAATAAGTTTTTTATGTAATACCTTTTTTTATCTCCATATAATAAATCTATATATTTAAGTTTTATATCTCCTATCCAGATTTCTATTTATAAACAATTAGTCGCCGCTACTTTATCCACTTGTCACATATATATATATATATATATATATATATATTTTGGTATATATATATATATATATATATATATATATATATATATCCTCCCTTAGTAGACAGGGTAAGTCTCCAATATGTATCCTGGGTATTGAAATAACAGAGACAAATGCCTGTTTGGTTCAACGTTTCAAGACTTTGAAGAGAATAAAAGTGGAGACTTACCCTGTCTACCAAGGGACCAATCATCTATCTTGTGTATGTATACATAAGTTAGAGAGATATGAATGCCCGCTCGCATACCCTTGCTAGCTTGAAAGGGGATGCATATGAGAAAACATCCCCTCACATGCGGCTGCCAAGCAGAAAAATCATTCGATATTCATTGACCATTGAACGATTTCTGAATGCGCAAACCCCCCCACCAGCGAAAACAGGGCCAAAGTCAGCTTCTTTAAATCAGGCATGGGGGGGGGGGGGCACCAACATGTATCTTGCCTCCGGGCAACTGATATGAACTTACGCCACTGAATATACCGATGTTAGTCCCAACTACAATAGTTTTATCAAGAGATTGTGGCCAATAATTAACACGGATAGGAATCTGCCGGTGTTACACAATGTACGGTTGATGCCGGCATATTCCAGGGGTCCCAATCTACTTGATCGTCTGGTACAGCTTGACGTGACTGATTTGACCAGACCCAGCAGGCAAGCCCACTTTATGACCAAGGCACCAGGTTGTTACCGCTGTACTGGGTGCACGACCTGTGGTTCATTAATCACAGGCAACAATTTCTTGGGTGTACAGCGGTAAGAAATTTGCCATTAGACATGTTGTTACATGCACCTCTAAATTTATTGTCTACCTTCTGTACTGCCCGTGTGGGTATGTATATGTTGGTAAGACAGAGACAACATTTAGGGATCGCATGGCGAACCACAGAGCCTCCATTAGGGCAGCATTACAAACTGGTACAGCCGATATGCCCGTACCGCATCATTTTTTAGATGCTGGACACTCTGTGGCGAGCATGCGCACAAAGATCATAGATCACATCCCCCTATTGAGGCGAGGTGGCAACAGAGGGAAGTTGCTCTGACACTCTGGCCCCCCTCGGCTTAAATGAAAAACTTGGTATGCATTGTTTTTTATAACTTGCTTTTAAAAATAATAATGGGGATAATGCTACTGTACCTCAGTAATATTTTAATGATAGACTGCAAGGATAAATTATTTTCTACCACTACACTAAATAGAAATTCAACATGTTGGGATGCTAGTAAATAGGCCCAATAGTGCTAATGTCTGAAAACCCTGGAAGCGCCAAACATCTTTTTATCTATTTGTTTGCTACATTACATTTGCTTTTATTTTTTACTTTTCTTCTATTTTTTTCATGCCCTAGTCATATTATTTTTCCTAGAATTGCAGAAATAGGAACAATCAGTGCAAAACTTCCCAATTGGCCTGTGCCTAGGGGCAACACATGTTTGGGGGCGGCACTTGGATGCTTTTGATAGGACTGTCAGCTTGAAATGTAATAGTAACTGCAAAATATACACTGTACTGTACCATATTCCATCTTGAATAGAGTGTAAATGGATAGGACATGCAGATAATGCCCCTGTAAACTGCCCTACTTAGTAACTATGTATACACTAGCTAAGCCCGTTAGAAGCAAAAGCTTTGAAAGCTACTCTGCTACGTTGTGATTGCCTCTGTGTTTCTGTATGTGTGAAAGAGAAAGAGATTTAGTTTCACGCGCTGCCAGCAGATGGCAATGTTTTGTTACATACGTAGACACAGTGGTCGAAGTGGGGCGGTATACGGGGGTATGGCATACCCCCACTTTAATCTGAAGATAAAAAAAAAGTTTTTTTTTCCCCCTCAGGATGCTCTCTGATCACTCAGCAGCACATATTGTGCTTTTGTAATACCCCTGTACAACGGGGCAGTCTGGCAGGGGACGTTGATGGACAGGGGGGTGTCCGAAGGTGCGCACTATATTCACTCTTTACTTTTCCATACCCCCACTTCAAAATTTTCATACCCCCACTTCAAAATTTCCACTTCGACCACTGCGTAGACATATATAATAATAAAAATAGAAAATGTCTCAGTTAGTGGATGTTTAGCCTCTGCGCATGTGCATAGTTTCATATGCGCATGTGCAGGGCTACTGTGCGGGCGCCTTTGGCACCTTGCATAGTTGCCGAAATATTCGCATGGGGGGGGGGGGGAGTGGATCGAGGCGGGCAGGGGGCATACGCATAGGGATGCCCAGCATTTCCTGGGTGTACCTATGAAAGCCGAGACCAACCTAGAGTTGAGGAAAAGGGTAAAAATCATTTGATGGCCGGTGACCTTCAAATGATTTTGTCCCTGTACACTACCCTGTGAATGAATGTTTATGCAAAACGTTCATTCGCAAAGTGGCAGGGATGTGTGGCCCGCAGTGGGGGATGGGCATTTGCACACCCGGCAGTGTTAGTTGGCTCGCTAAACAGCGAATCTACACTGCTTAGCAAGTCCACCAGATTCACTCCCTAGGCCAGTGGTTTCCAAACTGAGTGCCGTGGCTCCCTGGGGTGCCTCGGGACACTTGCAGGGGTGCCACGGGTTGGTGGTCCAGGACCAATTCAAATTATTTATGATCAATTATTTATGGACGAAACCAGTGGTGGTGGCTGCCAATCATAAAATGTGTTCAATCAGAACCAAATCCTGCCCTTTACCACATAACTGAACCTAATAAGCACATATAAACACAATGTACTTAATTTTATATACATTTTGGGGGGCCTAAGGGTGCCGTGGAAAAATTCTGATACTCTAGGGAGCCGTGATTCGAAAAAGATTGGGAACCCCTGCCCTAGGCACATTATTTTGTGTTCTCTGTAGAAACAATAAAGGCAATACCAGCACAATAAAAAGTAGAGATGTGCAGTACGAATTTAATCCGTTTTTTTTATTAAAATTACCGCAAGTTCTGATTTTTCTGATTGGCTATCGGCTGTCACATGTTTTGGGGATCTGAGTACATCCTGGTAAAGCCAAACCCGCACATCTCTATTAAAAAAAAATATGAGGTTAGCAAGTTGTAAGCACTTTGAGGGGATTCTAGACTTCCCAGAAGAGAAAAATCAAATGATTCCTGTGATATCACCACTCCACGTGCTTTTTTTGCTCCCATCCTCCTCACACCTACCCAATTTGCCCTGGGGTCTGTTTAATTATTATTTAAAAAAAAAAACCTAATTGTGATTATTCCAGCTGATCGGCTCAGCGAGCACTGTAATTGATATCTGCAACTTTCTCCCACAGAGAGACGGCTATGTTCCGTCTTCCACGGCTGAAGGTTAAATGCGCTGTTATTGGTTTCCCCTAAATATGCCAGATCATTAGATCATTAACTCCTCCGCTGAAGTACCCACCATCTGGAGTTGCGTATAGCAACATCATTCAGGCAGGAATGCATGAAATTGAGGCGCCTGTCTCTTCCTTCTCTCTACCATGCGGATCAGCCTGTGCACAGGGAAATGAGAAAGACAAGACATTACTCATGCACTGTTATTTCTCATCATGTCAGGGTAAGACATCTCTATCAGGCACTGACACAACTCATGCCTGAGGCTGCTTTGCAAACTTAGAAGTCAGCGTGGACAGCAACTGTGATTGTCAAGGTGCTATTAAGGAAACATGGGACTGCTCAAAATCGGACTCAAAGGTTTTTCCAAGGCTTAACCCTTTTCTTGCTGGAGGGGCTGTTGAGTATAGCGTCTGTGCCACGCAGAAATGTAGCCCAAGTTTTCACAATGAAAAAAGCTAGAGGAGGAACCCATGTTATTATATTTTTAGTACCAGTACGTGCAGGTACAGTACTTCAGGGACAAAGCAATCAGAGAAAGCTGTGAGGCTGGGCAATGCCAATTTTATGTAGCTTTCACATCACACTTTTAAAACGGTATATTGCCGTTTTTTTGCCTTTTAAAACGTTTAAGGCTGCAGTGTGAAAGTGTCATAGTTGAAATAACATTTAAAGTTAACTGGTATTTCAACACGTTTAAAAAGCAGAGTCCTTCCCGTTTTAAAGCCAATTCAGAGCCGTTTTTTGTGCTGTCTGAATGGCACTGAAATGGTATTTAGTAAAAAATAAAGGTTAGAGCACTGTGATAGGCTGTCCCTTGTCTTGTGTCCCTTCCCTGAACCAGGAAATAAGCTGTGGGTAGAAACGTGTTCAGAGGTTAAACGGCTTGACTGGTGATGTGAATGGTACTTAAACGGTATTTTTAAATGGTAATCTGCTGCAATATGAACACTAGACCCGTTTAAAATACCATTTAAAATTACAGTTTTTCAAAACGTTTCAAAATGTTTTATGTGATGTGAAAGCTACAATAGTGATCCATTGCAATAATAATAATAATAATAATAATAATAAATGTTATTTATATATAGCACTCTTTCTCCAACAGAACTCAATGCACTCTGGGGCAGATGTATAGTATTATGCTTTAAAAAGAGATAAACATAAGGGTGATAAAGAGTGCTAAACATCCAGTCAACCAGCTCCTTACTGTCATTTTTCAAACTCATCATAACATGACAGTTCCTTTTAGCTTGTATAAGCTTGTATCGACATTTTGAACCTGTCGACTTTTGCCATGTCGACCTTTTCCATTTGTTGATCCTTCAGTGGTCAACCTATTGTATTGCGACCTTAATATTGTCGACCTAACAACCGTATACCACTGTAATGATTTATGCTGACTCATCTGTGCGGTCCCATCTCCACCACTTTACAGGTTACAGGGGCCGAAATCATATCATGGTCTTCAACCATCAAATGATTTTTCAAGTGTTTGAAAATCTAAGTCACTGTCTGGTGAGTTAGATTTGCGGCACCCTGCTATGTGAACAGGGCGGACAGCTGCCTGCCCCCGGCACATGCGTCACGGCACTATTAGCATGGGAATGTCCAGCGTTTTCATGGGAATAGCCATGAAACACTGGGCGCCTGCCACCTCCCACCCGCACTGCTGCATGTGAACGGGCTGGCAACTATGCAAGTTGCCGCATCCGTTTCCAAACATAGCCTGCATATGCGCATAAATGCTAATGCTCAAGTGCAGTAGCAAAAAATCACTCAACCATGCTGAATGACCTCCTTTGTCCAGGATAAACTGACAGCAAATTTTATGGCCTGTAAAAAGTTGTTCGAAGTTGGACGTTAGAATGTCTAACTTTTTTACTGAAACTTGGCCAATGTAAAGGCATGCCTCTTTAACACTACATACTGTATGCAAATTGGATCTGACTTCTCACTGTATTTTTACAGCAGGCAGAGCCGGATTAACAATGGGCCTGATGGAGCTATAACTCCAGGCCCACTCTACAAACAGGCCCATTTTGTAGCTGAGGGCCAGGGCTTTTCAATGAGCCCAGCCCCGTGTCGCTATCCCCCCGGGAACTGGAGATACCGCCAGGCAAAACTGGAACGTTTTCCCCATAGGATAACATGGGACCCGCTAATTCCAACGGCTGCCAGTTCCCCCTCCGGCATCACAGAAGCTTGAGGTTGATCTCAGTCGAGCTCAAATCGCTGGGCCTTTAATCTGATACCTGGTCCACATGGGTTCATTGGTTCTAGAGATATTGCGGGTAAACCAATTTTTTTCAGTTCTGAAATGTAATTTCATGGCTGTTCATGTTGTTTGAGGACAGATTTCTCTGGAACCAAACGGCCCAGTTTCTCGGGACCAACATTATTCGAAGCCTACATGTAAATGGGTCAGTTGGTTCCGAAGATATAGCTGGTTGTTTAAAGGGGGGCGGGGGTGGTTTTCTCTCCCCCTTACACCAGAAAATGCAGGGACTAGGCTGGTGTAAAAGGGGCCAGTCCGGGAATGTCCCTGCATGATCCTGGGACCATATTCCCGGGTAAATCCCTGCATTTTCTGGTGTGAAAGAGGTATTGATTCAAATAGCAGTGCTCTGAATACAGCCGGGCAGCCCCCTGCTCTCTGCCCGGCTGTCAATGGCTGTCTTATCTGCCCGGCGGCGGTTGCCCCCAAATTACCACGAGCATGTATTCCTCCTTGGCAATGAGCATGTAATCCCACATGGCAACGAGCATGGAACCCCTAGCAATGAACATGTAGGTAAGCAACACTTATGCAGCATACATTTTAATAGGCATTATGGTGTTTGGCATAATACGTAATGGAGATTATGGTGTGTGTGTGTCTTAACATATAATGGGCATTATGGTGTAAATTTTTAATGCATGCCAATGCCCCTATATATGAAGCATATTGTGCATTATTGCTCAATCTGTTTGGTATAGTGCAGGCATGTCCAAACTATGGCCCTCCAGCTGTTGTGAAACTACAAGTCCCATCATGCATTGCCACAGTTTTGCTATTAGTGAATGCTAAAACTATGTCAAGGCATGCTGGGATGTGTAGATTCACAACAGCTGAAGGGCCACACTTTGGATATGCCTGGTGTAGTGTGTATTTTGTCTCAATCCATGTGGCACAATGTGAATTTTGCCTTAATCTGTGTGGCATAACTCAATCTGTGTGCCATAGTGTGAATTTTGGCTCACTCGGTGTGAATTTTGGCTCATTCCATGTGGCATAATGTGTAAGAGGCAAGTACAGTATAAGGGGGTTACTATTGTGTTGCATGATTTGTATAAGGGGTATACAGTATGGTGTGGTAACTTAGGTGACCGCATAAAAGGTGCTGAAATGTTGTCTACCAAGTTTCAGCTTTCAGTATTTTTTTTATGACTGGAGTGCCGCCTCACCCCGCAAGTATCTTAGGACATCGGCATCCTGCGGGTGCACCTTTGGAGTGCACCCGCCAATATATCTCCCTGCATTTTTCTTATGCCAGCCCCCTGCCTTTTCCAGGCATATATAATTAGTTGAAAGTATTTACACAAATAGAGACACTATTTTTATTCTCAAACCTGGAGAACACGTGAGAAGGGTGCTGTGCAAGCAGACCCTCACGCTTAGTATATCCAGCTATATGAGACACACTTCTTGAAAAAGGCACCGCAGCGTGCCGAAATGCGTAGAAACTGAACATAGTGTCTAATCATTGTTACCCAGTGGATTGTGGAGAATTAACCTACAGTGTGGAGTACCATATATTTACCCGGGTCACATCAGATATTGGTACAAGGACTGTCTGGTATTTATCTTTGTCCCACTGGGGTTTTAATTTGGAATAAAGGAATTCTGCTTTTAATTTGGAATCTGGAGTACTGTATATGAAAAGATACCTTTAAGGGAGTACAAAACACCTACCCTATGTAAGCATACATGTGAGCGCCTTCCACCTTTACAGTATGCACGTGTGAGGTGACCCCATAAGAAATTCTGGTACCTTTTGGATTCTTTGGGAAACACCCTTTTCCATCATTGTCCTTCACCAAAAGGGAGAATAATACAATGAAAATCCACGTTTTTTGACTTCCATCCCTCTGTTTGTTCCCCCCCCCCCCCCATATTTGATCGTGGAAGAGAAAAGAGGTGGAATCCTGAATGACGTGGAGGATTTTGAAACCTTATTTGGACTCTAAGCGCATGTGAGACTTTTCCATGTTGTCTTTACAAATAGAGACACACCCATGAGCAGACCACCTAAATTGTCCAGAACACTGTCCAGAACACTGGTCACGCCCCCCACATTCTTAGGTGCTGGCCACAACCCCTATTATTGCACATAGTAGGCCCTTGATAAATCAGCTCCAGGCCCATTTAGACCTTAATCTGGCTCTGACAGCAGGAATGGTCTGATTTTGTTAGACCTACCAGAAGCATTCTGCAGTAGAATGTATTGGAAACCTATTTAGAAAGTCTAACTAAAAAAAAAGATCGGTACTTGTGGAGTAGCACGGCTCCCACGATGGCCATCGCACATGAAAAAATCGCATGCGATTTGATCGCATGCGTTTTTAACAGAAAAGCATCCAGATGCATTGAAATTAGTATCAAACATGTTCAATGGCCCCCAAATGTCATTTTTGAGGCTGTACCACCCCCACTATCAACGCGAACCCGAAGGGTGGCGAGTGGCGGCGATACGCGTCCTATGACCTTTTCCTACCCCCATTATCCACGTCGGCAAGGAGCTGAGAATAGAAAGTGTGTCGAGCGCAGCAAGCCACCGAGCCTGAAGCGTGGCAGGCGCAGCGAGCCCCGTGAGGGGACACGGATACATTCACAGGTATACGCGTCCCCTCGCGGGCTTCACAGGTGTCCGCTGCACTCGCCACGCATCGGGCTCGGTGGCTCGCTGCGCTTGCCACACTTTCTATTCTCAACTCCACGCCGACGTGGATAGTGGGGGTAGGAAAAGGTCGTAGGACGCGTACCACCGCCGCTCGCCACCCTTCGGGTTCGCGTTGATAGTGGGGGTGGTACAGCCTCAAAAATGACATTTGGGGGCCATTGAACATGTTTGATACTAATTTCAATGCATTTGGATGCTTTTCTGTTAAAAAACGCATGCGATCAAATCGCATGCGATCAAATCGCATGCGATTTTGTAAAAAAAAAAAATGTAAAAAAACGGCAAAAATCGCATGCCACTATATATGGCATGCAATAGGAGCAGTGATAAAACACAAATACCAAAAGATCTATGAAATCAGACATAATTAGAGCTGTTTTGTGTGAGTTGTATTTGACAATGTTTAAATAAAGTTAGAAGTAAAAAAAACAGAGCACATTTGTAACAAACATTTATAGAATGATTTCTCACCTTAAATATACTAAATATACTAAAATCTGTCAAAATAGTTCATGTACTGTACATGTCATTATTTGTAATTTTTCCTTTCAAATGCTTCTTATGTAAATCGCTATGTAATAATGTCATATTATAGTGTTTCCCAGCAAAACAGTGTAATATTATTTGGTATGCAGATACATTTCACAAATACACACACACACACACGGGGTTAAATTTCCTAAAGATTCTAAAAATGAAAAGAGATTCATCAGATTATGTCTATCATTTCTCAATTGCATCATAGATAATGATATACATAATCTGGTTGCTATGGGCAACCTTACCGCTTGTCATTTTTAAAAGCTTTAGGAAATTTACCCAAAAATATTGTCAGGCCGCATATCATTGTCTGCATACCAAAATTATGTAATGCTGGGTACACACTAAATTATTTTCCTGAATGATGTGCATGATAATGTTATAATTTAGTGTGTACCAAGTGTTTCGTTAACAATGCACGCTTCCATGGATCATTAACGATATACCCCATTATCTGAACATGCAGTCTTGACTTTTTTGGTTTCCCTCTGAAGCCCCTTTCACATTGCAGCTTTAACACGGCATATTGCCATTTTTTTACTGCTTTAAAATGGGTACAGCTGCAATGTGAAAGCTCCATTGTCAATTTACCGGTTACAGAATACCGGTATTTTGAAACGTGTTAAAAGGAGGATCCTATACAAAAACGGTATTTAAACTGCAATATACCTTTACAACATGCAATTTGGAAAGAGTTTTAACTGGCTTTTGACCTGTTTTAAGACACGTTTACAAAAACGGGTTGAAAGCAGGTTTTTGCAATGGGAAACCAGCTTGAGAGGAATCCAATCTGATCCCTCCCAGCACCGCTTGCAGTGTCACTTGATGCATGTGCAGAAGCAGAGCTGTGTTTTAAAATTTTCTTCAAGCATACTTTTAAATAAAACTTACTTAAATAAAACATAAATAAATGAAACATACTTTAAAAGCGGTTATGCTTGCGATAAGAGACATCCCGCATTGCCTGCAGATGCATCACTATCCTTGCCTCACATTTCTCTTGTCAGATGATATGCAGCAAAATTTATGATGACAACAACAATTACAATAATTTTTTACAATAAATAAAAAAAATATATTTTATTTTTTACTTTGTCTATTTCTGTCTTTTACAGATAATTTGCTACTTTTCCCTTTTCACTTTACTTACTCTATCTTATGATGTTAGCAAGTAACCAATATACGATAAAAATCAATATTATTTTTTCTTTCTTAATCTAATCAGTTTCCGGCTGCATTAAAACATTTTCAGTAAAGTGCATTTTACAGGAATACTTGTTTTAGCTGAAATTTTACAATCTTGAATATTGACAAGTTGAACAAAATCAATCCCTTCCACTCTCATATACTGAACACAGAGATGCTAAGTGCTTAACAAAAAAGTCAAATTTTATAATAAATCAAACATCTTATCTATATAAATAGAAATTAAATGGAATCCCATTTTATAAATTATGAAGAGTATACCTATGATAGTTTTATCTATATGATCCTAAGCAGAAATCGTTGAAGAAAATAGAATTTTTTTTTTTTTTTATATGGCTACCCACTGAACATTTCTATATAAGTTGTCCCCTGGCAAAGAAAAAGTATGAAAATGATTATAAATCAGAGTCTCATAGATTCTAATACACATTTACTGTGTAGTGTGCCAATAGTGTGTAAACTATACCCACAAATGTATCTAACCCTCAATCACTTTTAAAGCGGATGTCAGTCTGGCTAAAATATGGGTATGCTTGTTTGTAAAACCACTAATTACCAACAGTAAGTGTGCCCTGTACTATAGTGCATGTTTCTTTAACTATAAAGTGGCACTTTAGTGTGTAGTCTCTTCTGATATGTCCAATATATAGGTGTAATCAGACCCTCTCCTTTACCAGACTTCTTTGAATATTGGGGTTGTCCCCCTTGCTCATGTAAAATAAATGCACATATGTTACCATATACTGCACTGACTTCAACTTTTCTTTAAAGGTGACTCAGGATATAAGTGTCTCCCGTGGCTCATGACACTTTTGTGTTCCCCGGAAGGCCCTGCACAGCACCGCTATAACGATGCACACGTTGCCACCTTCATGGTGCTCAGTGGCGTAGCCACCGTGTGGCAGCCCCCGCCACTGCTTGGAGGAGCAAGCGCTGGGGGGGAGGGGCGGGTTTGATGCAGTACAGGTGCTGTCAGTGTGAGAAGTGCTGCCTGCCGCCTCTGCACTTCTCACACTGACAGGCAGCAGCGCCAGCAGCAGGAAGTAGGGGTGAAACCCTTCCCTCCCGGAGGACCTCACTGTCGCGTCGAGAAGACGCCGGACCCGTTGCCAGGGATACGAGGCAGGCTGGACATGGAGCCGCAGGTCCAGGCTTGGAGCTACTTTCGCCACAGGAGCCCTGTGACCAGGTACCATGGCGGCTGTGTGCCGTGGCCAGGGGGGGGGGGGGGCACAGATTGTTTGGCTTGGGGGCGCAAAATTTGAAGTTACGCCCCTGATGGTGCTGAAAAGTCATTTCAGGTGTTTGGACAGGTCATCAGGTATACTGCTTTACCACCCAGCAAAAGTAGTGATAATTGTCCAGGCTTGCTGCATGTTACACAACATTGCCCCTCCCCAACCATGTTATGTGGAGGATGGCAATGCAGCAGTCGTGCAGGAAGCTGAAACTACCCAACCTACGGTAGTGAGGGGTACACAGAGGGGGGATCTGATGCGTAGGGAGGCGCTATTTCTCAGGTAATTGCATTTCTAAACTAAACTACGATATAACTTTGGTGTAAGTGTGTTTACATACTATAAACCATTTGCCATACATTGTCACCAATATTTAGGGGAGTAGTCACAGTTCAATGAAATAACCTGCTTAACCTGAGGTATCCCTTGGTGATGACATGGTGGTAAGTATATTTTTACAGTGCTGTATGGGTATTTAACAAAATACCTAAAACACCAAATTAGTTTGCTCTGCACAGTACCATAGTGGATGAGAGCATTTTAGTTTTATTACCCAAATCATTAGGATTTAAATAACCACAGACACATTTTGCTGTAAAGGATCGTCTTTACTAATGAAAAATATCTTTTTGGGTGCAATATTGGCCCATACATTTTTCAAAAAATATTCTGCTTGACATAACTGTAGAATAACCGAAATACACATGTGCAATTTGTACAATAATTTGTCAATCTACAGTATGTACACACACATCCCCCCCTTTGCCCCTGACCCAAGGCCACCCCTGGTTCCTGTATGTAATGAGTGTGCTACCTCTTATGGTGTCGTTGGTGTATGGGATGCTTGGGTGGGTGTGTTTTGCTGGTGTGTCACCACAGTAGACGGCCTTGGAGTGACAGTTGCCGACGTGGATAGTGGGTGTATGAAAAAATAAGTTTTTCTTCCATCATTTATGCTGATTCCGTTGGTTGCCCCAGTAGTTGTGATGATCCTGTTGAAAAAAAGAAATGGGTAAGTATTCCACCATAATTGTGCAGTATGTGTCCTTTGCTTTTTAAGGCTTGTGGGTTATGCCACATAGCAATGGGTACTGTTCAGTAACACATGTACCCCTGTAAAAAATGTAATGCTATGATTTTTAATTTGTCTGATGGGTGTTTCACATTAAATATCCGTTGGTATGTAGTGGGTCAAAATCACTCCATGCCATGGCCAGCATATATGGCAGCATTTTAATGTGCTATTTAGTTTGCCATTACCCAATATGACATTTACATAAGTTAACCTTGCTGGTATATATAGTTCCACACCAGCACTATTGTTATGCTAAACATCCTAGCACCTTATGTGTGTGTACCTCTAGCATGTTCACCTTTAACATAACTTAACTTAATTAATAAACCTGAAATAAAGACTCGGAGACATAGGTTTGGCAGAAATTGTTAGCTGATTTATTATTCAAATGTTAAGCTAGTTTGATTTCTTTAAGCTAATTTAAATAAATGGTGGCCAAGAAAGAACGGCTACTAAACTAAACTCCACTCCCAATCACTGCATGCGTAATCAAAACTACCCTACCAAGCAGTATCTACTCAACCTACTGCATTGACTACCCACCCAGCCGGGTGGGCTCGCTGCCCTCGAGTGGGTGACCGAGCGAAAGGCCTAAGTCAATGAATAGGCGAGCACACCGAAAACAATCTATATATGCTGCATCAACAGATAATGATAATGAAAGCTAAAAAACTATTAACCTGCCATTCTTTCCTGCCAAGGCATGGACCCTGATCCCAGGGTAACAGCTCCGCCACCAGACTAAAACACCTTAGCTACAACCAGAAGCAGATCCTCCAGAAACATAAACAGACCTTCCTTCTCTAAATGAACCCCATCAGACCTAAAAAGGTGACGGCACTTGAACTTAATCCTTGCATGTGGCACCACCGGCCACTAAAACCCACCGTGCAACTGCCGAATTAAGCTTCTGCCTGGCCTCGTCAACTGCCTTAGCATCTCTATCCCCTCTCCAACAAATACGGGGAACGATAAATGACCAAATCAACAAGCAGCGTGGCCATGCTGCACAAATGACTTCTAGATCACTTAAGATCAGGGCCCGCAATTTCAACTGGGACATTTTCGCAAGGTCGTTGCCACCTAGATGAAGTACCAATACCTCGGGCAAACCGTACCGTGGACGTTCACCATAAGGAATGCCCTCAAAGCACCCCAGGACATCCCCCTAACACCCAACCACCTAATGGATTGAGAGCAAGGAAAACTAGGCCCTTCCCCAGAGGCAACCAACCTAGCAGCCCAATAGATAAAGGAGTGCCCTACTACCCATACCTATAAAAGAGAGAAGAAAAAGAGCGGGAGTTAGTATAGTTGAATTAATATTAGGGTACACGGTATCTCACTAGAGGATCTGCCACAAAAAAAAATTTGAAATCTGATTGGAGCACGTTTTGGTACTAAACACATGCTTCAATGATAATTGAAGCCATACCATGACACAAAGGGGGAGGTTGACAAACAAGGGAGGGTATTAGGGATTGGAAGGGGTTGAGGAATGAAAGGTGTACTCGGACAGAGAAAAAATGACTGGACCTGCTGAGGGACTCTTAATTAAGACTATAGCCGAATCAAAAGGTCAATTCAGTCCGTCAGGTCAGGTAAAAAGCGAGAAAACTCCGGACGCTGGCCCAACAGCAGAGAGTAGCTAATCCCCGAGTAGGGTGGACAAGGGTAGGGGTTACAAAGGATCCGCAATCAACCTTCACAATGAACACACAGACACAGCGTGCTCAGGGCAGGAGATGAGGTCTAATATACTTTCTATAGCTAGCAGAGCGCCATCTCCCTAAGGCCTTAATATCCCCTATCGACCGTCCAGCCACAGCAGCAGATGTAGCCGCCCCTATATGAAAGGAATGGGTACCGAACTCCCGAGGGGAGAGGCCCATACCTGAAAGACAGTGACACAAAATCCGTCGAAACTGATACAGTCACTGGGGAGCCATTACAATGCAGGAGCCATGAGCCCTCGCTGGGCGGCCGTACCATCTCATACTGTGTTGCTAGCACCACCGGGCAAAGGACTAGCCGGTCCCATAGACACCCATCTACCCCTAGCAGCCTGATCAGTTTTAGAATGCCTGAGTCTAACCCAAAGCACCCCACTGTCCAAACGTACATCGGACCCTAGCAGCACCGCTTCCCTAGACTTCGAGGGAGCAACTAATTCGGACAACCTAAAAGCTCCGTGAAAGGCCAGGGAATAGGCAAGGCGAAATAGGAGGGTCTCAAACGCGGAGTCTGCGCAACGACCCACCCAGTCCATCAGAGCCGGGAGCATAGAGCCGCCGGGAGTCGCACGGAACCAGCTTTCATCGCCCTGGAGACCAATGAGCTCTTTGTAAAGTCGGGATAGCCCTAAAGCTTAGCAAAAAATGATATACCCGCTAAGTTACACGCCGCCACTGCCCTGGATCTGCCAGTGCTGAACAAACACCACAGGATAGACAAGCCTGCACCCCCGCCCACCTGCCCGTGCCACCCCTCCAGAGAAAACTTCCCACTCAGTCCAAGCCTGCCGATAGGTATTAAGGGTAGCAGGTGCCAATGAGGACTCAGCTAACCCCTCCAGTCTGGCCTGATCACCTGCCAAACAGAAGAGGGTACCCCGACAAAGTCAGCCTCAGGGGCTAGCTCCCGAAAGTGCTGCCACTGAAAATGGGAAAGCGCATCCACCACCTCGTTCTCTATGCCAGGCACGTGCCGCTTCTTGAACAAGATATTAAAGTGCAAACATTGGAGGAACAGTTGACTCAAAACGCGCAATACAACGAGCGACTTGGCCCTCTGATTGTTGATGGCATGTACTGCACTAAAATTATCACACCAAAATAGCAGACTCCTGTTTGCCAGGCGAGGCCCACAAATTTCCATGGAAACCATAATGGGGAACAACTCGAGCAACAGCAAGTCCCTGGTTAAGCCAGATTCAAACCAATCAGAGAGCCAAGCTGCGACACACCAGCTGCCAGGCCAAAAAGCAACCAAAACCTATAGACCCCGTGGCGTCAGTGTACAGCTGCAGCTGAAGATTGTCGAATCCAAATCCACACACCGTTAAACTCCCGGAGGAAAGAATCCCATACCTCCAGGTCACGCCTGATCTCACCCAACAGGCGGACAAGGTGATGCACCCTGGCAACGCCTGCAGTGGCACGCTTCAATTTCCTACAGAAAAACCTACCCCTAGGAATACCTTTACAGGCAAAATTCAACTGGCCCAACAAGGATTGAGCCTGACGCAGCGCAACCTTTCGTACCCGGCAACACGATGCAATAGCCTCGCCAAGTTTGATGACCTTATCCTGCAGCAGGCAGCAAAGGCTCCGCGCAGTGCCAATCTGGATCACCAGAAAGGAAAGGCACGTGACAGGGCCCTCCGTTTTCTCCTCCGCAATCGGAACCCCAAATTGGCGGAAAAGAGAACGGACACTGGACAGAATCCAGCGGTCAGAGACAGCTGGATCCACGCAAAGGAAATCATCAAGGTAATGAGCGATTCTGCTCTCACCTGACGACTGTTCCACACACCAATGCAAAAAGGTACTGAACCTCTCAAAAAATGCACAGGATACCGAACACCCCATCAGCAAACATTTGTCGATGAAATACTCCTCTATGCGGAAACCCATGAACCTGAAAGCATCGGGGTGCAACAGGAGTAATCTAAATGCCGATTCCACATCCATCTTAGCCATAAGGACCCCTGTGTCAAACGGCGAACCATGTCCAGGGCGTCGTCGAATGACTGATAGGCCACCGAACAGCATGCCTCCGGAATGGCATCGTTAACAGAGAAACCCGCCGGATAAGATAAATGCTGTATCAAGCGAAACTTCCCAAGGACCTTTTTTGGCACCACCCCGACAGGGGAAATGACCAAACCTTCGACCGGGGGATGGACAAAAGCCCCAACCATGCCCCCTAATTGAACCTCCTTGTCTACCTTCTCCCTCAAAACAGACGGGAGAGAGCGATTGCAGGTTTCTAAAGGAGCCCCCTTTAACTTCGCCCTGAACTGGCAACTGGAACCCATGACGAAAAGCTTGCAACAAAAATTCCACAACTTCCCTGTCTGGGTATTGGCGAAGCCAAACTTCCATTTCCTCAACCCGAACCGGGTATGTGCCCTAGCAAGAGGGCATGCTGGCAGCCGACTTTAGAGCTGAACCTGCACCCACCCCTCTAGTGGGGCGGCCACCTTGAAAGCAAATGGACGCAGGGTGGATAACGGAGCAGTTAATACAAATGTGATTAAACCTGCAATGCTGACCCAACTGACAAGAGGAGTTGTAAGCATCTGTAAACACTTCCCCTTTGCAGGCCCTGGCCCCATCGCTCGGCCCCCAGAAGTGGCACGCCGCCCTTGTGGGGGGTCCGACGCCACTCGAGGTGGAGCACAAAAGCCGGCTAGCCAATTGTCGTAAGATCGGTAGGCCTCTGAGCCAATACCACCCTTTCCTTTAACCTCCTTAAAAGCCTTCTTGGATTCCTCAGTTAGGCTAAAAACATCAACAAAATCCCCTTTCTCTATCTTGACCCTACAACTCTAACGCAAGCCCCACACCCCCGCAATGGATGAGAGCGCAGCAGAGAGCACCGTGGGGTGAAAGGCTGTGGCAGCGTCCCCCGCCACAGAGCTCCGCCCGGATCCAGAACTGGACCCAGAGCAACCCCCTCAGCCGGAGGTCACACGACCACCGGGCTCAGAGCCACTGGAAAGCCCCGCTGCAATGGCCCCCAACTTGCCACAGGTGCTGCTGCGCGCAAAGGTGGGCACATATCCAGCGGCATTGTGCTGGGGGGAATCTCTAGGTAGGCCCAGACCAGCAGCCGCAGCCCCTCGTGAGTGACGGCCAGGAGCAGGCAGCGGCGGAGCCAGCACAGCGTGTACACACAGGGGGGTGGCCAGGCAGAGTGCCATGGGCACAGGGAGGGGAAAGCTTGAGACCTGGATATGCGATTCACATATATACAGGGCAAACCCACTACAAGTCGGGCAGAATTCCCTAAATGCTGGGGAGCTCAGGCACAAGCAGCCACTCACCTAAAACTCAGCAAGAAAGAGAGGAAGACTCCTCCCTTTCCTGCCCTATTGTTCCAGCTAACTCTGCCATTCCCTTAAACCTTATTGGGTCCCCGAGTCACATGCCTCCCAAGGGTCACACACACAGCATTGGATGTTTAACCCATTCCATGCCTATTGCTGACATTACATTAATCAAACATTACAAGAGAGCATTACAGTTATAAAACATTGCAATGTATGATGTACATGAAAATGTGTGAACACTTACCAGCTTGGGGTCTGCAGCCCTGTACACAGAGACCCTCCCCCCCCCCCCCGGTACCTGGACAGCCAGCCGGAGACTGTGGACAGGGGAGCCGGGATCAGATGCTGCAGCAGGGAAGACGAGACCCCGGTCCAGGGGTGATGATGCGGGCTGCAGGGGGCAGGCACTCCTCCAGTCTCCCCTGCCGCTGGGGAGACCCCCAGTCTCATCTCCCCTGCTGCAGCAGTGATGCTGTCTCCACTGGCAGCTCCCGGCATGGCCACCGCAGCCCCGCTCCCCCTCTCCCCGCTGCCGGTGATGCTGCTGCTGGACTCGCTGATGCCCAACAACGGCTCCGACGAGGCGACCCGGGGATCCAGCATCCCGCTCCCCATCTTCCAGCCACACAGACCCGGCAACGGCGGCCACGACTCGCAGCAGACTCCACCGCCGCCGCCCAGGGACGGGCCGGGGGTACAGGCTGCACTGTGCGAGAACTCGGGCAACACACAGTGCAGGGTCCCTTCGGGGAATGTGAAATGACCGGCGGGGTCCCTGCGGTGCTAGTTCCCATCCGCTCCACATTCCCCGAAGGGACCCTGCACTGTGTGGCACTGGGGAGACTGGAGGAGTGTCTGCCCCTGCAGCCCGTATCATCACCCCCGGAGCGGGGTCTTGTCTCCCCTGCTACAACATCTGATTCCGGCTCCCCTGTCCACAGCAAGGCATGCTGCACTGAGCTGCCCAGGTAACAGGGGAGGGGGGGACCAGTGTGGGGTCCTAAAAAACGTTTCAAACCCGTTCAGACCAAAAAAAAAAATGAATGAAATGGGTAGGACCCTGCTTTTTTACCGTTTCCAAAAAACGTTTTTTTGAAACAGTAAAATCACTCTGCACCTTTCAGACCGCACAGATTACCGTTTTAAAACGGTAAAAAAAAAAAAACATGGCAAAATACAGGGTTTTAAGTGCGGTCTGAAAGGGGCATTAGTAGCACCCCTGGACTGATCCGACACACTTAGCATCACCCCTGGAGTGATACGGCACGCTTGGCAGCATCCCATGAATTATACGGCAGACTTGGCTCACCCCAGGAATTATACGACCAACTTGGCGCACCCCAGGAATTATTCGGCATAGATGGTGGCACATCTGACCTGTTACAGCACACATGATGGCACACATGCAATTATGTGGCACAGATGGCAGCACCTCTGGACTGATATGGCACACATGGCAGCACACATGGAATTATACAGCACACATGGGCCCTTATTCTGGTTGGTGCGGTAATATCCGCGTGCGTTCGTGCCGCCGATGTTTTGTGTCTGCGCATGTGCAGAGGCGTCTCTGCGCATGTGCGAGCGGGGCGTACGGCCAAATCCGGCATGAAATGTGAACACTCCGAACAGGGGGTGGAGAGGGGCGTGAAAGGCTATTTGGGCTCATTACCATATGCATACGCCCCGCGTTCCCATGCAAACGCTGGGCGTACGTATGGTAATGCGGCCGTGACGCACGTGTAGGGGGCGGACATATGACATCGCCGGATGTCAGCTGCCCGCCCAGATCCCTGCTTTTGCACGGAAAAATGTCCGTGTGGTCTGAGGTTGCGGGAGCTGGTGGACCACTCGGTTCTGCATTCGATGGTCTGCGACCATCGAATGATGGGGGAGGTTCCCTGAGATGGAGGAGGTGTATTCCATGAAAAATACACGTGCGGTCCGTTCAGCCAGCTTCTTACCGCGTACGGACGGAGTTGGCGATCAGTATGAAAGGCGGGGTTTCGCACGCACGGTCCTGGCCGCATATTCGGATCCGGCCGCACCGATCAGAATAAGGGCCATGGTGACACTTCTGCAGTAAAAATAAACATTTATATTTTTTAATAAAAAGGGCAGCTCCTCTGAATTACACGGTACAATTAGTTCACCCCTGGAATTATACATGACACATGGCAGCATCCCTGGAATTTTACATGACATATGGCAGCACCCCTAGAATTATATACAACACATGGCAGCACCCCTGGGGTACCCCTGGAATTATATACAAAACATGATAGCCCCCCTGGAATTATACAGAACGCATGGGGCACCCCTGGAATTATACACGACATATGGCAGCACCCCTGAAATTATATATGACACATGGCAGCACCACTGGATCTTAACGGCAATACCAATGGACTGGACTTATGCAGCAGTAATACTGGACTTAAATGGTAGTACCACTGGACATTAACGGCAGTACTACTGGACTCTAACAGCAGTACCAATGGACTTTACTGGACTGGACTTATGCAGCATTATCATTGGACTTGACTTAATGGCAGTACCACTGGACTTTAACGGCAGTACCATTGGAGTGGCCTTATATACAGCAGGATCACTGGACTGGACTGAACATTAACGGAAACAGTATCACTGAACTGGTCTTCAATGGCAACAGTAACACTGAACTGGACTTTAACGGCAGGATCAATGGCCTTTAATGGCTGTATCTCCAAAGTGGACTTATATACAGCAGCATTACTGGTCAAGTAGTACCGCTAAGGGAAATGTTTTATTGGATGACCTAAAAGACCACACTTTGGGGGTTATTCAGGATGATTCGCAAGGCTGTGAATTCGCAGCCTTGCGAGTCCACCAAACCCCGCCCGGCAAACGCACCCCCCCCCCCCCGCCCCGCCGCCCCAGCAAAGTGCGGCTTCGCCCGCACAGCAGCGAATGGATGTTTTGCATAAACATCCATTCGCGACCATCGAATGATGTTTAGCGTGCACGCTTATATAAGTGACTTTTGAGTTACTTAGTTTAGCATGCACACTGGCGTGATATGGGCGGGCAGCTGACATCCGGTGATGTCAGCTACCCGGCCCACACACCCGCGTCATTGCCATGGGTGCGTGCACCCGGCGACCCGAAAGGTCGCCGTGGGTGCACGCACCATGCACATGCGCAGAAACATGCCTGCGCAGACGCACAACATCGGTACTGCGTGCGAATGCGCGCAGTACCGATGAAATCTGAATAAGGCCCTGTGGCCCTTATTTTAGTTCACTAGGACGGATGCGTATTTCGGATGGACACCGAGTCTTTTTAGCCCTGCCTACCGTATGGATCACTCACACCTTCTGAATGCAGTAAGACACTGAGCCAATGGACCGCAAGTGGATGTTTCATGTGAACACCTCCCCCATCTGTGGGAACCTACCCCATTCTCCGATGGTCGCTGACCATCAAATGATGGACTGAGCGGTCAGGCAGCCCTGAGTGCTCCAGACCACTCGGACATTTTTCAGTGTAAAATCAGGGATATGGGCGGGCAGCTGACATCCGTCTATGTCAGCTGTCTTCCCCCCCCAAACGTGCGTCACGGCCGGATTACCATACTGTACTGTACGTACGCCCAGATTTTTCATTGGAATAAGGATAAGCAACAATGGGGACAATCTTTCTAACATAACCATACTGTAAGGCAGACATTGGGGAACAGTGATCAGAAAATGATCACATTTAATTTAAATGTTAACAAAGATAATTACATAGGAGCAACTAGGTCCTTACATTTCAGAAAAGCAAACTTTGGTAAGTTTGAGGAGTCCTTAAAGGACATAAACTCGAAGGAATTATTTAGAGGTATGGATACTACTAAAAGGTGGCAAACTTAAAAATAAAATACTGCAGGAGGGCACATATACATTTATTCCTAGGCTAAATAAAAGAACAAATGTCAAACGGAAACCTATGTGGCTTAACATCAAAGTCAAATTTGAAATAGCTAAAAAGGAAGGCATTCAAAATGTTTAACCCCTTCCTGACAGAGCCAGTTTTTGCGTTCCTGACAGAGCCCTTTTTTTCAAATCTGACATGTCTCACTTAAGTGGGTATAACTTTTTTTTGCTTTTACTTATCCCAGTGATTTTGAGATTGTTTTCTCGTGACACATTGTACTTCAAATTAGTGGTAAATTTGGGTCGATACAGTCTGTGTTTTTTTGTGAAAAATACCAAAATATCGTGAAAAAATGGAAAATTTAGCGATTTGCAAAATGTTAAATTTTCTGCTTGTGAGACAAATAATCTTACCACTCAAAATAGTGAATAACTAACATAGGCCATATGTCTACTTTATGTTGACATCATTATTTCAACTTCCTTTTAATTTTTTGGGACACTAGGAGGCTTACAATATGAATAGCAAATTCTCAAATTTTCAAGAAAATTTCAAACACTGATTTTTTTAGGGACCAGTTCAGTTCTGATGTAACTTTGAGGGACTTGTATGTGAGACACCCCCATAAATGATGCCATTTCAAAAACTGCACCCCTCACAGTATTCAAAACAGCATTTTGGAAGTTTGTTAACCCTTTAGGTGTTTCACAGGAATTAAAACAAAGTGCAGGTGAAATTTCAAAATTTCTTTTTTTTTGCAGATTTGCAATTTTAATACATTTTTATAAGGAACACAGTACATTTTACTAGAGAAATGTGACTAAAAATTGATTCCCCCAATTCTTTTGTTTTCATAAATATCCTATATGTGGCCCTAGTGTGCACGGTGACCAAACCACAGGCTTCATAATAGAAGGAGCACCTACTTGATTTTGGAGCCTCCTTTTTATGAGATTATTTTTTAGGCACCATGTAGGTTTCAAGGCACCATAAGATGCTCAAAGTTAGGAACCCCCCCACAATTGACCCCATTTTGCAAACTACACCCCTCAGGGAATTCATCTAGGGGTATAGTGTACATTTCAAACCCCCAGGGGTTTCACCAATTGTGGTACAACTGGGCAGTGAAAATGAAAAATTATTTTTTTTACACAAAAATGCAGTTCTGGCTCCAAATTTGTCATTTTCAGAAGGTATGAAGGAGACAAAGCACCCCAAAATCTGTGCCCCAATTTCTCCCGAGTACGGCAATGCCTCACATGTGACCAAAAAATACCAGTTGGGTGCATGGCAGGACTCAGAAGGGAAGGAGTGATTTTTGGATTTTGCAGCTCAGATTCTGGTGGAATTTTGGTGGGTGCTATGTCGCATTAGCAAGACCCCCCAAGCACCAATACAGTGGAACCCCCCCACAAGTCACCCCATTTTGAAAACTACACCCCTCAGGGAATTCATCTAGGGGTATAGTGTACATTTCAAACCCCCAGGGGTTTCACCAATTTTGATACAAGTGGGCAGTGAAAATGAAAAATTACATTTTTTTACACAAAAATGCAGTTCTGGCTCAAAATTTTTCATTTTCAGAAGGTATGAAGGAGAAAAAGCACCCCAAAATCTGTGCCCCAATTTCTCCCGAGTACGGCAATGCCTCACATGTGACCAAAAAATACCAGTTGGGTGCATGGCAGGACTCAGAAGGGAAGGAGTGATTTTTGGATTTTGCAGCACAGATTCTGGTGGAATGAATGGTGGGTGCTATGTTGCACCAATACAGTGGAACCCCCCCACAAGTCACCCCATTTTGCAAAGTACACCCCTCAGGGAATTCATCTAGGGGTATAGTGTACATTTCAAACCCCCAGGGGTTTCACCAATTTTGATACAAGTGGGCAGTGAAAATTAAAAATTACATTTTTTTACACAAAAATGCAGTTGTGGCTCAAAATTTTTCATTTTCAGAAGGTATGAAGGAGAAAAAGCACCCCAAAATATGTGCCCCAATTTCTCCCGAGTACGGCAATGCCTCACATGTGACCAAAAAATACCAGTTGGGTGCATGGCAGGACTCAGAACGGAAGGAGTGATTTTTGGATTTTGCGGCTCAGATTCTGGTGGAATTTTGGTGGGTGCTATGTCGCATTAGCAAGACCCCCCAAGCACCAATACAGTGGAACCCCCCCACAAGTCACCCCATTTTGAAAACTACACCCCTCAGGGAATTCATCTAGGGGTATAGTGTACATTTCAAACCCCCAGGGGTTTCCCCAATTTTGATACAAGTGGGCAGTGAACATGAAAAATTACATTTTTTACACAAAAATGCAGTTCTGGCTCAAAATTTTTCATTTTCAGAAGGTATGAAGGAGAAAAAGCACCCCAAAATCTGTGCCCCAATTTCTCCCGAGTACGGCAATGCCTCACATGTGACCAAAAAATACCAGTTGGGTGCATGGCAGGACTCAAAAGGGAAGGAGTGATTTTTGGATTTTGCAGCTCAGATTCTGGTGGAATTTTGGTGGGTGCTATGTCGCATTAGCAAGACCCCCCAAGCACCAATACAGTGGAACCCCCCCACAAGTCACCCCATTTTGAAAACTACACGCCTCAGGGAATTCATCTAGGGGTATAGTGTACATTTCAAACCCCCAGGGGTTTCACCAATTTTGATACAAGTGGGCAGTGAAAATGAAAAATTACATTTTTTTACACAAAAATGCAGTTCTGGCTCAAAATTTTTCATTTTCAGAAGGTATGAAGGAGAAAAAGCACCCCAAAATATGTGCCCCAATTTCTCCCGAGTACGGCAATGCCTCACATGTGACCAAAAAATACCAGTTGGGTGCATGGCAGGACTCAGAACGGAAGGAGTGATTTTTGGATTTTGCGGCTCAGATTCTGGTGGAATTTTGGTGGGTGCTATGTCGCATTAGCAAGACCCCCCAAGCACCAATACAGTGGAACCCCCCCACAAGTCACCCCATTTTGAAAACTACACCCCTCAGGGAATTCATCTAGGGGTATAGTGTACATTTCAAACCCCCAGGGGTTTCACCAATTTTGATACAAGTGGGCAGTGAACATGAAAAATTACATTTTTTACACAAAAATGCAGTTCTGGCTCAAAATTTTTCATTTTCAGAAGGTATGAAGGAGAAAAAGCACCCCAAAATCTGTGCCCCAATTTCTCCCGAGTACGGCAATGCCTCACATGTGACCAAAAAATACCAGTTGGGTGCATGGCAGGACTCAAAAGGGAAGGAGTGATTTTTGGATTTTGCAGCTCAGATTCTGGTGGAATTTTGGTGGGTGCTATGTTGCATTAGCAAGACCCCCCAAGCACCAATACAGTGGAACCCCCCCACAAGTGACCCCATTTTGCAAACTACACCCCTCAGGGAATTCATCTAGGGGTATAGTGTACATTTCAAACCCCCAGGGGTTTCACCAATTTTGATACAAGTGGGCAGTGAAAATGAAAAATTACATTTTTTTACACAAAAATGCAGTTCTGGCTCAAAATTTTTCATTTTCAGAAGGTATGAAGGAGAAAAAGCACCCCAAAATATGTGCCCCAATTTCTCCCGAGTACGGCAATGCCTCACATGTGACCAAAAAATACCAGTTGGGTGCATGGCAGGACTCAGAACGGAAGGAGTGATTTTTGGATTTTGCGGCTCAGATTCTGGTGGAATTTTGGTGGGTGCTATGTCGCATTAGCAAGACCCCCCAAGCACCAATACAGTGGAACCCCCCCACAAGTCACCCCATTTTGAAAACTACACCCCTCAGGGAATTCATCTAGGGGTATAGTGTACATTTCAAACCCCCAGGGGTTTCACCAATTTTGATACAAGTGGGCAGTGAACATGAAAAATTACATTTTTTACACAAAAATGCAGTTCTGGCTCAAAATTTTTCATTTTCAGAAGGTATGAAGGAGAAAAAGCACCCCAAAATCTGTGCCCCAATTTCTCCCGAGTACGGCAATGCCTCACATGTGACCAAAAAATACCAGTTGGGTGCATGGCAGGACTCAAAAGGGAAGGAGTGATTTTTGGATTTTGCAGCTCAGATTCTGGTGGAATTTTGGTGGGTGCTATGTCGCATTAGCAAGACCCCCCAAGCACCAATACAGTGGAACCCCCCCACAAGTCACCCCATTTTGAAAACTACACGCCTCAGGGAATTCATCTAGGGGTATAGTGTACATTTCAAACCCCCAGGGGTTTCACCAATTTTGATACAAGTGGGCAGTGAAAATGAAAAATTACATTTTTTTACACAAAAATGCAGTTCTGGCTCAAAATTTTTCATTTTCAGAAGGTATGAAGGAGAAAAAGCACCCCAAAATATGTGCCCCAATTTCTCCCGAGTACGGCAATGCCTCACATGTGACCAAAAAATACCAGTTGGGTGCATGGCAGGACTCAGAACGGAAGGAGTGATTTTTGGATTTTGCGGCTCAGATTCTGGTGGAATTTTGGTGGGTGCTATGTCGCATTAGCAAGACCCCCCAAGCACCAATACAGTGGAACCCCCCCACAAGTCACCCCATTTTGAAAACTACACCCCTCAGGGAATTCATCTAGGGGTATAGTGTACATTTCAAACCCCCAGGGGTTTCACCAATTTTGATACAAGTGGGCAGTGAACATGAAAAATTACATTTTTTACACAAAAATGCAGTTCTGGCTCAAAATTTTTCATTTTCAGAAGGTATGAAGGAGAAAAAGCACCCCAAAATCTGTGCCCCAATTTCTCCCGAGTACGGCAATGCCTCACATGTGACCAAAAAATACCAGTTGGGTGCATGGCAGGACTCAAAAGGGAAGGAGTGATTTTTGGATTTTGCAGCTCAGATTCTGGTGGAATTTTGGTGGGTGCTATGTCGCATTAGCAAGACCCCCCAAGCACCAATACAGTGGAACCCCCCCACAAGTGACCCCATTTTGCAAACTACACCCCTCAGGGAATTCATCTAGGGGTATAGTGTACATTTCAAACCCCCAGGGGTTTCACCAATTTTGATACAAGTGGGCAGTGAAAATGAAAAATTACATTTTTTTACACAAAAATGCAGTTCTGGCTCAAAATTTTTCATTTTCAGAAGGTATGAAGGAGAAAAAGCACCCCAAAATCTGTGCCCCAATTTCTCCCGAGTACGGCAATGCCTCACATGTGACCAAAAAATACCAGTTGGGTGCATGGCAGGACTCAGAAGGGAAGGAGTGATTTTTGGATTTTGCAGCACATATTCTGGTGGAATGAATGGTGGGTGCTATGTTGCACCAATACAGTGGAACCCCCCCACAAGTCACCCCATTTTGCAAACTACACCCCTCAGGGAATTCATCTAGGGGTATAGTGTACATTTAAAACCCCCAGGGGTTTCACCAATTTTGATACAAGTGGGCAGTGAAAATGAAAAATTACATTTTTTTACACAAAAATGCAGTTCTGGCTCAAAATTTTTCATTTTCAGAAGGAATGAAGGAGACAAAGCACCCCAAAATCTGTGCCCCAATTTCTCCCGAGTACGGCAATGCCTCATGTGTGACCAAAAAGTGGCAGGACTCAGAAGGGAAGGAGTGATATTTGGATTTTGCAGCACAAATTCTGGTGGAATGATGGTGGGTGCTATGTCGCATTAGCAAGACCCCCAAAGCACCAATACAGTGGAACCCCCCCACAAGTGACCCCATTTTGCAAACTACACCCCTCAGGGAATTCATCTAGGGGTATAGTGTACATTTCAAACCCCCAGGGGTTTCACCAATTTTGATACAAGTGGGCAGTGAACATGAAAAATTACATTTTTTTACACAAAAATGCAGTTCTGGCTCAAAATTTTTCATTTTCACAAGGAATGAAGGAGACAAAGCACCCCAAAATATGTGCCCCAATTTCTCCCGAGTACGGCAATGCCTCACATGTGACCAAAAAATACCAGTTGGGTGCATGGCAGGACTCAGAAGGGAAGGAGTGATTTTTGGATTTTGCGGCTCAGATTCTGGTGGAATGAATGGTGGGTGCTATGTGGCATTAGCAAGACCCCCGAAGCACGGTGAAATTATGAACCTAATATTCCATAGATGTGTGGTATATTTTAAAACACTCCTTTATACATAGGCCGGGTTTGTCGGGGCAAGTGTCACACTGGAAAATAGTTTGCTTTCTTATTCCCTTTTTATAGCAAACTTTGCACCTTTTTTGTGTCCTGCCCTTTTTTCCAGTGGAGGGGATTTCATCAGGAAAATGCTGCCCTGGTACAATACGGGGGCCAGTACTAGAAGTACTGGGGCCCTCTGCCTGCTGGTTCCCAAATATTAGGCCCTTTATGACTTCCTCTTGAAAGTGCATAAATGTCCCCCTCTGGCCGGTAGAACGGAATAGCACGTAAGCGTTATACAGTGCCATCTGGATGATATACACGGCCACCTTCTTGTACCAGATTTTTGTTTTCCGCAGGGCACTGTACGGCTTCAGTACCTGATCTGAAAGATCCACTCCGCCCATGTACCTATTGTAATCCAGGATACAATTAGGTTTGGAGGTGTGGGTACTGGTACCTCGTACAGGGACGGAGGTGGTACTGTCTCCGTGAATTGTTGTCAGTATAAGGACATCCCTCTTGTCCTTATATTTGACCAACAACATATTTTCGGTGCATATTCCCCTGCTTTCACCCCTTCTCATTACTTGGGCAATGTGCGTTTTTGGGAGGCCTCTTTGGTTCTTGCGCACAGTACCGCAAGCTGCTGTACCTCTTGAACCAAGGGCCTTAAACAGGGGGATGCTGGTGTAAAAGTTATCCACATAGAGGTGATAACCTTTATCCAGGAAGGGGTGCACTAAATCCCAGACAATTTTCCCACTAACACCTATGAGGGAGGGGGGGCATTCTGGCGGTTCAATTCTTGAATCCTTCCCTTCATAAACCCTAAACCTGTGGGTGTACCCTGAGGTGCTTTCACACAGTTTATACATTTTTATGCCATACCTTGCCCTCTTACTGGGAAGGTACTGGTGGAATTTAACCCTTCCTTTAAAATGTATAAGGGACTCGTCGATACAAATACATTTTTCAGGGATGTACACCTCTTCAAATTTGGCACTGAAATGATCAATGACCGGCCTGACTTTGAATAGCCGGTCAAAGGTGGGATCATCTCTGGGTGGGCACTGTGCATTATCGGTGTAATGTATAAATTTAAGAATTGTCTCAAATCGAGTCCGGGTCATGGCCATACGGTAAAATGGAGTACTGTACAGAACATCTGTACTCCAATATTGCCTAATTTCTGGCTTTTTTACTATGCCCATATGAAACACCAGACCCCAAAACGTCATCATCTCTACTGCATCTACAGGGGTCCACCTAGCAAATGATGACGTGGGGTTTTGAGCAATAAACTGCTGGGCATATAAATTAGTTTGGTCCACCATTAAATTTACAAAATCATCAGAGAAAAATAATTTGAAAAAGTCAATTTCTCTGAGACCTGTGGAATCAAATTGGATTCCTGGCATGGCCAAAAACTCAGGAACCTGGGGCTCAAAATTGTCTGGTGGTGGGGTCCATACGAGATCAATTATTGGGGGGGGGGTCTCAGCTGCTCTACGGGGGCGTCTTTGAGGGGGTCCCTCATCACCAGAGGAGGAAGAGGAGCTTAAGGCGAATCCTTCAAATTCCCCGCTTGCATCACTGGCTGTGTCAGAGTCAGAAGCAAGCAGGGCATATGCCTCCTCCGCTGAATACATTCTCCTGGATGACTGGGAGGACATTTGGGAGGACATTTGGGAGGACATTTGGGAGGACATTTGGGATGCCATTTTTATTTTTGTGTTACTGGTAGTGAAATGTTTCAACACGTGTATAGTGTAGGGGGGGGTACAAACTTTATTTCAATCCGGGGGGTATGTAGTGTGTAGTGTGTATGTGGTGCAGAAAAAAAAAAAATACTTTATACCAATAAAAAAAAAAAAAATGAAGGGGTTAAAAATAAAACATTTAAGGGGTTAAAAAAAAAAAAAGGTCCTGCGCCAAAAATTGAGCACAGATGTTGGTCAGTAACGTCTGTCACTGAACAGCGCTCAAAGGCAACAGGAATTTGATCAAAAAAAAAAAATATAGATCAACCCTGTACCGAAAAAGATGATCAGTGATGTACGTCACTGATCAGCGCACAGCGGCCACAGGACACCCACAAAATCACAGTGTGTGTAAAAAAAAAATTAAAAAAAGACCCCACAGCACACACACAAAAAAAAAAAGGTGATCAGTGATGCGACACTGATTACCAGTGAGGTGCAGCAGGTGCACAACCTTTGGTGCAACTGACAGGTATATATAAAAAAAAAAAAACCTCTGTACCCCCAAAAAAGTTGCTGATCACCTCAGATATAGTGATCAGCACAAAAGGCGGGGGCAGCAGACAAAAAATTTAGCACTCTCTATCACTCTCTGTCACTATCTCTCTCTATCTCTCTATCTCTCACTATCTATCACTCTATGACACTGCAGCAGCAGCACTGACAGGTATATCTATATATAAAAAAAAACCTGCGCCCCCAAAAAGTTGCTGATCAGTTAATTTATACTGATCAGCACAAAAGGAGGGGGCAGCAGTCAGTTATATCAAAAATATATAGCACAATCTGTCACTATCTCTCTCTATCTCTCTCTCTCTATCTCTCTATAACTATCACACTGCAGCAGCACAAAATATAGCACTCTGTCACTAGGCCTCTCTATCTATCTCTCTCTCTCTATCTCTCTCTATCTATAACTATATCACACTGCAGCAGCACAAAATATAGCACTCTCTGACACTATCTCTCTCTATCTCTCTCTATCTCTCTATAACTATCACACTGCAGCAGCACAAAATATAGCACTCTGTCACTAGGCCTCTCTATCTATCTCTCTCTCTCTATCTCTCTCTATCTCTCTATCTATCTCTCTATCTAGCTAGTACACTGCAGCAGCACAATTTCACAGGAAGGCACAAGTAGCAACAGGATCCAGGAAGCAGTGATGAAGCAGCGATCAGCACTCTCTGACACTATCTCTCTCTCTATCTCTCTCTATCTCTCTCTATCTCTCTCTATCTCTCTCTATCTCTCTATCTCTCTATCTCTCTATCTATCTAGCTAGTACACTGCAGCAGCACAATTTCACAGGAAGGCACAAGTAGTAACAGGATCCAGGAAGCAGTGATGAAGCAGCGATCAGGTAAGTATGGAGCAAGCTATGGAGCAAGGTTCTGGTCAGTATGGCGGCAGGGAGGTACGGTGACCGCACTGCACGCTATTCCAGACCGGAATGGCGTCTGCAGTGCAGTCACCGTTAGTTTAAATCCCCCTCCTTGGCTGTGATTGGTCCGTCGGTCCGACGAACCAATCACGGCCTTTGGGGGCGGGCGGGGTGCGGTGGGGTGACACCAGTGTCACCCTCACACCCCGCGGTGATTGGTGCTGTACTTTACAGCACCAATCACCTCTGATCCCGTGTCACCGGCGAACGTTATTCGCCGGTGACACAGGAAAACGCTGTAATTGGCTGTTCACACTGAACAGCCAATCACAGCGATCGCCGACGGGGGGGCGGCATCGCAGCCCCCCCTGGGCATGCACGGACATGTCTGCTGTCAGGGACAGCAGACATGTTGAAACTGTCACCGCGTCTATAGACGCGGTGACAGTTAAATGCCATGACGTACATTTACGCCATGTGTCGGGAAGTACTTCCCGACCATGACGTAAATGTACGTCAAATGTCGGGAAGGGGTTAAACAAGATGGGACACCCAAATCATTTGCTGCATATAAAGAATGTAATACGAAACATAAAACTATAATCAATATGGTTTAATTATAAACTGATCGTAAAAATAGCCACAGATAGCAAATCTAATCCCCAAAAATTGTACAGTTATATGAAACCGTCAGACTCCAATGATGGAGACATGCATAAAGACTGGGAGATCATATTCCACCCGTCACCTGCCACACCCTCTGGTTTTCTGCTTCAAATTGGATCAGCTGTTTTTCCTCTGAGCCGGTACCTGCAAGCGAGAGGGCGACCTGTGGCGACCCCTTGGTGCTTATTGCAACAAGCAGGACCCCAGAAAGGTGCAGCCTGGACATTTGGATGCTGAACAAGTGAGTTGTGGCTGGGGATAAGTCACTCCCGGCTCTTAATGTTACAGCGCTACACCGGTGGATGAGACATCACCCCCTTTACACCACAGCCACATTGCTGATTGCCATCTAGCACGCACTCCCAGCAGTGGGGTAACTCAAAGCTCCACGCCGGTTGATTCACTTCATACAGCCCCATTTGTTTGCTACATCTGCCCAATGCCAGGACTATCAATTTACGATACCCACCTTATTAAACTTGGAAACTTCATATTAGAAATTCTGCATCTAGGATACAGTTTCTGGTTATGGACATTTGGATTCATTCCCCTTCTTTAGGATAACCATATATCATCTTCATTTATATCAATAAACTGGCTCCGCGCTCATAATTGGACATTCCATCTACCAGTAAATAAGTGGGTAAGAGCATTTGGACTTAAACATATTTGTTTACTTTGATAAATTACAGTTATAAATTGGTGTAAGGTTACTAGTGGAACGAATAAATTGTGCAATATTATTTGTATGAATATAAATATCTCCTATATATTTGGCTACATCTGTCACTCAAAGTGGGTGTCTGTGTCTATAACGCTCTGTTCCTGGACTTTCCTCTTAATGTGTGATTGCCTTCATCTGTGCTGAACACCTTTCTGAGAAATTAACCTGTTTAAAACAGGTGATGGCAATCATACATTAAGGGGAAGTCTAGAAACAGAGCATTGTGTCCCTCCTGGAGAGGGTCATGTTGGGAGGTATGTGACAGAGAACCAGCCCAGTGAGCCCACAGACAGTGCCAGATACCCACTGCCTTCCCATGTTGCCCAATACTGCTACTCCACAGCCACCAGGTGAGCGCCCCCCTCCCGCGATTTGCGGCAAAACCTTCCCCCCCGCGCCCCCCCCCCTCCCGCGATTCGCGGCAAAAACACCCGCTCCCCCGCGACCCCCCCTACCGCGATTCGCAGCAAAAACACCCCCGCGACCCCCCCTCCCGCGATTCGCTGCAAAAAGAACCCCCCCACGACCCCTCCCGCAATTCGCGGCATAACCACCACCCCGCGACCCCCCCCTCCCGCGAATCGCGGCAAACCCTCCCCCGTGACCCCCCCCCCGATTCGCGGAAAAAACACCCCCCCCCGCGACCTCCCTCCCGCGATTCGCGGCAAAAAGAACCCCCCCGCGACCCCCCCTTGCACGATTGGCGGCACCCCCCCTGCGACCCCCCTCCCGCGATTCGCGGCACCCCCCCCCCCCGCAATTCGCAGCAGCCCCAGGATTAAATGGCACATGCAAAACACTGACATGGCTATGGTCGACAATGAAAAAGGTTGACATGAGTTTTTGAAGATTTATTTTTAATTTTTTTAATTTTTTCATATTCATTGTCATGTGTCGACATGGACACCAATGAAGTGGCACACTTATGTCAACATTTACATGTGTTGACCTTTCTGTGTTGATTTTTTCTTGTGGCGATTCGCGTCACACCCCCCGCAACCCCCCCTCCCGCGATTCGCGGCACCCCCCGTGACCCCCCACCTCCCGCAATTCGCGGCAACCCCCCACCGGAACCCCTGTGAACCCCGCCCTCCCGCGATTCGCGGCACCCCCCCGTGATTCGCGGCAGCTCCAGAATTAAATTGCACATGGAAAACACTGACATGGCTATGGTCGACAATAAAAAAGGTTGACATGAGTTTTTGAAGTTTTTTTGTCATTTTTTGAATATTTTCATATTCATTCTCATGTGTCGACATGGACACCAATGAAGTGCCACACTTATGTCAACATTTACATGTGTTGACCTTTCTGTGTTGATTTTTTTCTTGTGGCGATTCGCGTAACACCCCCCGCATACCCCCCTCCGGCGATTCGCGGCACCTCCCCGCGACCCCCCCCTCCCGCAATTCGCGGCAACCCCCCACCGGAACCCCCATGAACCCCGCTCTCCCGCGATTCGCGGCACCCACCCCCCGCAACCCCCCCCCTCCCGCAAATCGCGGCACCCCCCGCGATTCGCGGCAGCCCCAGGATTAAATGGCACATGCAAAACACTGGCACGGCTATGGTCGACAATGAAAAAGGTTGACATGAGTTTTTGAAGATTTATTTCATTTTTTGAATGTTTTCATATTCATTGTCATGTGTCAACATGGACACCAATGAAGTGGCACACTTATGTCAACATTTACATGTGTTGACCTTTCTGTGTTGATTTTTTCGGTACTTCTGTACTTTCACGGCGGCAGCATGGCGCCGCGCGTCAGAGTCCCCCTGCGGGGCTCGCTTCGCTCGCCCACGCTGCGGGCTCGGTGGCTCGCTACGCTCGCCACGCTAATTAAAATCAACTCCATGCCAACATGGATAGTGGAGGTATGAACTATCCATGTTGGCATGGCGTTAACTTAGTTTTTTTTTTACTTAGTTAGTGGCGAGCGTAACCCGGAAGTACGCGCAGCGCCATGCTGGCGCCGTGAAAGTAAAGAAGTACCATTTTTTCTTGTGGCGATTCGCGTCACACCCCCCCCCCCGCGATTCGCGGCACCCCCGTGACCCCCCCACCTCCCGCAATTCGCGGCAACCCCCCACCGGAACCCCTGTGAACCCCACCCTCCCGCGATTCGCGGCACCCAACCCCGCGACCCCCCCCCTCCCGCAATTCGCGGCACCCCCCGTGATTCGCGGCAGCTCCAGAATAAAATTGCACATGGAAAACACTGACATGGCTATGGTCGACAATGAAAAAGGTTGACATGAGTTTTTGAAGTTTTTTTTTTCATTTTTGGAATATTTTCATATTCATTCTCATGTGTCGACATGGACACCAATGAAGTGCCACACTTATGTCAACATTTACATGTGTTGACCTTTCTGTGTTGATTTTTTCTTGTGGCGATTTGCGTCACACCCCCCCCACCCCCACCCCACAACCCCCACTCCCGTGATTCACGGCACACACACACACACCTCCCCCGCGATTCTCGGCACCCCACCCCGTGACCCCCCCTCCCGTGATTCACAGCACACCCCCGCGACCCCCCCTCCCATGATTCGCCGCAACCCCCGCCCCGTAACCCCCCCTCCCGCGATTTGCGGCAACCCACCCCGCGACCCCCCTCCCGCGCTTCTCTGCAATCCCTCCCCTCCCGCGATTCGCAGCATCCACCCCCCCACAACCCCCCCTCCTGCAATTCGCGGCGACCCCCCCTCCTGCAATTCGCGGCACCCTCCGCGACCCCCCCTCCCGCGATTCGCGGACACCTAAGTTGCAATACAGGGCATCTTTCATACAATTCTAACCATATTTCTCATATACAAACGTTCACAAATTAAGGGGGTGCAGCCCCTTACGACGGTGTGAAGAGCGCCCGTAGGGCGCGATGAATCACCTAGTATATATATATATATATCTAGGTAGAGATGGAAAGAAAGGTGCGCTTCATAGTGCATTAAAAGGGGTTTTATTTGGATAAAACACAATATCCCAGGTACTGATCAGAATAGCCTCGTACCCATTCAATAAACGCTGTGGACTGGGTACCACATGATATGACAAATAAGCCAAAGGCAAAGCTGCTCACGGCACAGGAACAATGTCTGGCCGGACAACCTCGGATGATCCACCTGGCTGGAGTGCCGTGCAGGTCAGCGGGGTGGCCGGGGACGAAGGGAGCCTGGAAGCGGGTGCGAGCCAGTAGTGAGATCAAACACCGATGGGGGACGTAGGCCACGCCCTGACGCGTTTCGTCACTGGGACTTCGTCAGAGGGCGTGGTCTCCACGTCCAAGCCCCGGTGTTTTAAGGAGAGAGGGCTGTCAGTCAAATGCTTAACAGCCGTGCGATTAGTGTACAGCCGGAGGGCGTGTGTGACTACAGGGCTCCTATCTTCTGAATGATAATCATTCAGAATGCGGAGAGAGCAGCGTTACCCTTTACAACAGGATGATACAATTTATCTACTTGGCATACATAGTATTTTAGCAACATCAGATGCCGGGATATAGTATATAAAATCTCTATAACAATAGATAAACAGCAAATGAATATAAAAATAAGTATATATAAAATGACACACAACATTTTTCAAAGACATATAGTGAAAATACAAAAAAGGGAATTAATATAGTAAATTGCACAAAGACCCATTATTTTAGCCATAATGCCTATCTAATTATAACAGGCATTGGTCTATACAATTAATATACACATATACATTAATATTTCCACTACACATAAGAATACTATTGGTCACATGAATACGCTATCAGTTAATTTATAAAGGGTGTGATTTCATAGCCTTCATTAAGGCCGGCGGGTACCAATGTGTTCCTTTTTAATATCCACATTGTTTCACGTTTAAGCAAAAATTTATCGTGATCTCCGCCTCTCTTGTGTTTTACAACGAGTTCAATTCCCTTAAGGGAGAAGGAGTTTGGGTCGCAGTCATGTTTCTCCTTGAAATGACGAGGCAGACTATGATTTGTGACCCCATGCTTAATGTTGCGCAGGTGTTCTAAAATGCGCACCTTCAGACATCTTTTAGTTTTACCAATATAATTGATACCGCAACCACACGTGACCAGATACACTACATGTATAGAGTTACAGTTAATAAAATTTTGTACTTTAAAATCTGTCCCATCAATATTGGGTCCTTTTCTCATATAGCGGCACACTTTACATGAGTTGCAGGGAAAACTGCCTTTTACTGCCAGAAATGTATTACTGGATGGTCTTTCATCAATGACCTCCAGTTGACTCCTTGATACTAACGATTTCAAAGTTCTTGCTTTTTAAAAAACTACTTTAGGAGTATCAGATATATGCTCAGCCAGAACGGGATCTAATTTTAAAAAGTTCCAATGTTTATGGAAGATTTTCTTTATCTCCTTTTCATGGGTGTTATATTGAGTAATGAAAAGGGCGTCAGATGATTTTTTAGGTGATAACTGACTGGAGGGTGGCACTTCATCTGGGTACAACAACTTTTGTCTAGATCTCTTTTGTCTAGATCTCTTGCTCTATTCAATGAGCCTTGAACAATACCCATGGGATACCCTCTCTCTTTAAAACGTTGTGTGTACACACACGCCTGTTGTTCAAAAACAGAAGGATTAGAACGGCTCCTCCTCAATCGGAGGAACTGGGAGAAGGGGATGTTGTCTTTCCATGAGTTATAATGACAACTAGAGTAGTCCAGATAGCTATTGGCATCTACTGGTTTAAAAAAGGTGGATGTTGAGATTTTCTTTTGGTCAGAAGTAACATCCACATTCAATACAATATCCAGATATTCCAATTTACTTCTATGGAAGTTGGAGGTAAATTTTAAACTATAAGAATTGATGTTAATTGCCTCAATGAATTTTTCAAAGGCCTCCTTGTCACCACGGCAGATAATTATAATATCGTCGATGTATCTTTTTATCAATACGATATTACGTCTAAGGTCTTCCTGTAATACATCAGTTTCCCACATGTCCATATAAATATTTGCCACGCTCGGAGCACAAGTCGTCCCCATCGCGGTCCCACACACTTGTAGGAACCACTCATTGAGGAACTCAAAGTAGTTATACTTTAAAACAAATAATAAACAATCACAAATAAAATCACATTGTGCTGTTGACACCAGGGGATCTTTAGATAGACATTCCCTAACCGCCTGTATACCCTTCATATGCGGTATGCATGTATATAGGGCCTGTACATCTATTGAGGCAAACGAATACTCAGGTTCCCATTCAATTAAGTCCAAGATCTGGAGCAGGTGGGCGGAATCTTTAATATATGTCGCGATATTGGGTACATATTTTTTTATCATAATATCAATGTATTCGGATACCCTGGCTGTAAGGGATCCGATTCCCGCGACAATTGGTCGCCCTGGGGGTGCACTGATGCTTTTATGCACCTTAGGAAGGTGATAGAAGGTGGCCAGGTTTGGGGAAGCATTATTCAGATATCTGTATTCGTCCATATTTATCACTTTATCAGTAAGCCCTTTTTTAAGGAGAACCTCCAAATTGACAAGGTATTCTTTTGTCGGGTCCCCAGGTAACTTAATATATGAACTTTCATCTGAAAGTAATTTATATGCTTCATTCACATACTGAGACCGACAGCCCTCTCTCCTTAAAACACCGGGGCTTGGACGTAGAGACCACCAGTGACGAAACGCGTCAGGGCATGGCCTACGTCCCCCATCGGTGTTTGATCTCACTACTGGCTCGCACCCGCTTCCAGGCTCCCTTCGTCCCCGGCCTCCCCGCTGACCTGCACGGCACTCCAGCCAGGTGGATCATCCGAGGTTGTCCGGCCAGACATTGTTCCTGTGACGTGAGCAGCTTTGCCTTTGGCTTATTTGTCATATCATGTGGTACCCAGTCCACAGCGTTTATTGAATGGGTACGAGGCTATTCTGATCAGTACCTGGGATATTGTGTTTTATCCAAATAAAACCCCTTTTAATGCACTATGAAGCGCACCTCTCTTTCCATCTCTACCTAGATTCTTCCCTCTGTGGATCCCAGAGGTTTTCCCTATTGAAGAAAGGTTGCTGCTGGGACTTATGTTATAGACTCCAGTGCTAATTGCCCCTGTGTGCATCACAGGCTCTGTTCAGCTGGGTGTTTCAGCAAGTATATGTGGCGCTTTTGTTTCACTACCTGCATATATCGTTTGTTCCTTGGATCTATTGTGAATACTACAGCTGCCTATATTCTTGTTTTTTTGTTTCCAAATATTTGTTTGTGTGTAAACTATTCCTCTAAAAATGTTTAGGAATAGTGACCTGAACTCTAGACGCTCACAAGAGTGCCAGAGGATTTTTTATGAAAAAATCTCTTTACCTCTTAATACAGAAACAGGTGACACTCAAAGGGGAGACCTTATTGATTTGGAAAGACTCCTTATAAAAGAGGCTAAAACATGGTGGGATATAAAAAGCCTAGATAATTATGTAAACTGTGGTCGGATCCCACGAGGCCTCAGGATTATTAAAAATCCCTCCATTGGTAAAGAGTGTGATAGTTTCACCAAAGAGTGGAATCGCATTCTAGACAACTGTTCCCTAGAATTGATGTGGTTGATCATTACAGAAAAGAAAAAAACTTTTGGTGAAATAGAAAGCATTAAGCAGTCTTGCCCAACTCACACCCGTCTTGGACACCAATTTTACTAAGGAGGCTCTTTCCTCCGCTAAAATTGACATTGATAAAAAAGTCTCAATCATAGAAAATAAAATTATCGAGAATAAAAAGAAAATTTTATTTGCGATAAAACAGACTATGAGAACAACCAAGTCCGCTCATGGCCTACGAATAAAAAGCCTGAGAAACAAACCTATGTAAATATTGAGCATAGAGAGAATCAACCCCAAAAATATATTAAACGGTACATACGTAACAATGAGCCAAATTACTCACCTAGACCGTATAGACGGGATTCGTACAGAGATGACTCTCAGCAATTTAGATGGAAAAAAAATGCCAGTTAGGGGCAATGACCCAAAAAAGCATTGGAATCAACCAGTTTTCTCCGATAACCAATCAAGAAATTGGTCACATAAAAATAGGTATGAGGCCTTGCAACCAAAACAGGATTCGCAGGTTTTTTTAGAATCGCGCCTAACGAACCCCCCTCTATCAGCATCAAATCGTACCCCATTACGTCAAAAAAGACGGTTAGGGGATGTAGAGGAAAGGGACGTACCAAGGAAAGAACCAAAACAGAGATTTTTTAGGATAGTGGACAAGGAGACTGGTCCGGATCAAAGCAATGGTAAGTGGCAAGGTCCAAAACTGGATGAGAGCACCCTCTTAATTCACCAACGCGTTTCGCCAAAGATTGGCTTTATCAAGGTGTACATGGTGTTGTCACTGAGGGGTTTATATACCCACTGGCTTATCACAGTTCCATTGGCACATGTGTATGCAATCAATTAACTAAACATTCAAAGTATATTGGTATTTATATGAGGGGCATGAGTAGGAGAGACTGACTGTAAATATAACAAATAAATACTAAAACGAGTGTTCTAAAAGCATAAAAAACCTTTTTACACAAACCGGATGTGGATATAGGCGTCCTGTGGAACGCACAGAGTTTCCGGAAAGTGCCGTGTTTCCTGTATATGGAACACACGGCACTTCCGGATTGGTTGTTTGATCTTCAGCGTCATCACTAATACTGTGCATGACGCGGCGGCTTTTAAGCGCGCCAGGGGTCGGAGTATTTCCTGGCTTTGGAGCACATAGTGTTCCTTATTGCGCTCCACAGTGGCCATAGTGGTCTTTGCAATATTTTAACCAACGATTCACACCGGAAGTAGTGCAGACGCCATCTTTAATAAGGGAAGACGGCGTCTGAGATTGCATAAAAAGGTTGTAATCTTCCAGCTAGATGGTGCTGCTGTTAACTCATACAGATAAAGCAGTTTGCATCAGTAAATACCTAAGAAAAAGGATTTTTCAGGAATATAAATAATATATGCGAAGGGTATACTTATAAGAAGGAAATAAACTAAAAAAGGTACACAGAATATTAAAAGGGAATAATATATACATATAGATGTAAATACATCAATTTTGAGAAAATAATAGCAAATTTATGTCCATTTTTCAGACATATATAATGTTATAAACAATAAAGAGTTGCACAGGTGACTTATGGTAATTTTTTAGTCTATCTTATGAAAAAGACATTCTCAAAATGGGTTTATCCAAGGAGAGGAGCTTCCCATTTGTAATGAAAAAGACAGAGAAATATTGAAATAATAACCATTGTGGTATCCCAAAATTCTATACAGTAGCATAAATTTTCTCAAATATTATGTGTTGAGTCATGCCAAGAATATCATCATAAAGGGAACATTTTTAGCATTTTTTATACATATATTATTTATTGTATTTTAATATACGCATTATGTATATATTGACCTCTAATTCAGGTAGGGTTTGAGTAAGAGATCTAAACCAGTTAGAGAAACCGAGTGTGGGAGGAAGGGGAAGGGGGAAGGGGAAGGGGGAGGGGGAAAAGTGGGGGAAGGGGGCGGTTAGGGGAAGAGGGAAAACAGGAGGAAAGGAATTGTTATATAGGGATGGTAATCTATAGAAAATCTTTAGTTTATGATGGTGTTGAGTTCTATTGCCTCATTGAGGCCATCTGGATATATAGTGCGGAGTTTATACATCCAGTAGACCTCTTGTCTACAGAGTCTGCTGAAGCGATCTCCGCCTCTAGATGTTCTTGTGATATGCTCTAGACCTATGAGACCACATGCTGGGAATCCAGAAGGCCTCACCCTCATAGGTATTCTTGGCATGACTCAACACATAATATTTGAGAAAATTTATGCTACTGTATAGAATTTTGGGATACCACAATGGTTATTATTTCTCTTTTTCTCTTTTTCATTACAAATGGGAAGCTCCTCTCCTTGGATAAACCCATTTTGAGAATGTCTTTTTCATAAGATAGACTAAAAAATTACCATAAGTCACCTGTGCAGCTCTTTATTGTTTATAACATTATTTGTCTGAAAAATGTACATAAATTTGCTATTATTTTCTCAAAATTGACGTATTTACATCTATATGTATATATTATTCCCTTTTAATATTCTGTGTACCTTTTTTAGTTTATTTCCTTCTTATAAGTATACCCTTCGCATCTATTATTTATATTCCTGAAAAATCCTTTTTCTTAGGTATTTACTGATGCAAACTGCTTTATCTGTATGAATTAACAGCAGCACCATCTAGCTGGAAGATTACAACCTTTTTATGCAATCTCAGATGCCGTCTTCCCTTATTAAAGATGGCGTCTGCACTACTTCCGGTGTGAATCGTTGGTTAAAATATTGCAAAGACCACTATGGCCACTGTGGAGCGCAATAAGGAACACTATGCGCTCCACAGCCAGGAAATACTCCGCCCCCCCCCCTGGTGCGCTTAAAAGCGGCCGCATCATGCACAGTATTAGTGATGACGCTGAAGATCATAACAACCAATACGGAAGTGCCGTGCGTTCCATATACAGGAAACACGTCACTTTCCGGAAACTCCACAGGACGCCTATATCCACATCCGGTTTGTGTAAAAAGGTTTTTTATGCTTTTAGAACACTTGTTTTAGTATTTATTTGTTATATTTACAGTCAGTCTCTCCTGCTCATGCCCCTCATATAAATACCAATATAGTTTGAATGTTTAGTTAATTGATTGCATACACATGTGCCAATGGAACTGTGATAAGCCAGTGGGTATATAAACCCCTCAGTGACAACACCACGTACACCTTGATAAAGCCAATCTTTGGCGAAACGCGTTGGTGAATTAAGAGGGTGCTCTCATCCAGTTTTGGACCTTGCCACTTACCATTGCTTTGATCCGGACCAGTCTCCTTGTCCACTATCCTAAAACATCACGGATACCTATTGGGAAACATCAAAAAGGGCCCATCCAGGACTGAACCCGAACGGAGGACATCTATTCTAAATAGGAGAACAACACTCCACATTAACTCCTACCGCGGGTGACCCTGGATTTTTGGTTACCACATGACCCAGCTATTTACAAGGAGACAATATAGGAACGGACTTACCTATCAGTGGCTACATTAATACGGTACCGTATATACTGGGCAATTTTTAACACCCCTCTATTGATTTTATTTGGTGAATTTTTATCCACATTTATATGTCATATCCCATGTTCTTCTATATGTTTTTTAAATTAAATTTATTACCTTTTCATTCCATTGGCACATATTTGGTTATTACCACCTAATCTTTAGCGCAGTGTACCCCCTTGTGTTTTTCCGACTTGAAAAGGACTGGTAAGGTCTGCTTGACGAAGAATAGAGGCAGACGTAAATGCTTCTTTGAGAAAAGAAAAGGCTTTCAGGGCTTCAGATGACCACTTTGAAGGATTTGCACCTTTCCTGGTTAAATTGGTAATAGGAGCTATGATTGTTGAATAGTCTTTGATAAACTTCCTGTAGAAATTAGCAAATCCATTGTATACCTTTGTGAGTGGTAGGGAGTGACCAATCTCGTATGGCTTCTATCTTTGCAGGATCCATTTGAAGCTGGTGACCAGAAATTATATAACCCAGGAATGGAATAGTAGAAGACTCGAATATACATTTGTCCAGCTTGCAAAAGAGGTTATTTTTCCGTAAACGACCCAAAACTTCACAGACCTGCTGGCGATGAGTTCTTAAGTCTCTGGAAAAGATAAGGATGTCATCCAAATAAACCACCAGAAAGTTATAGAAAAAGTCCCTGAAGATTTTGTTTATGAATTCCTGAAAAAACGCTGGAGCATTACATAAGCCGAAGGGCATCACGAGGTATTCATAATGCCCATCCCTGGTGTTGACTGCTGATTTCCATTCATCTCCTTCTCGAATGCGGATTAAATTGTAGGCCCCTTGTAGGTCTAGCTTTGTGAACACAGTAGAACCTTTGACCCTATTGAAAAGTTCTGAAATAAACAAAAGAGAGTAACAATTTTTAACTGGGATCTCATTCAATCCACGGTAGTCTATACAGGGACGAAGACTACCGTCTTTTTTCTTAACAAAGAAGAATCCTGCACCTGCAGGAGATGAAGATGGACGGATGAATCCTTTACTCAAATTTTCTTTAATGTACTCAGACATGGCTTGGGTTTCTGGGAGAGACAGTGGATAGGTTCTTCCCCATGGAGGAACCTTGTTGGGCAATAATTCAATTGGACAAGCCCAACTACGATGGGGTGGCAATGTATCTGCTCCTTGTTTATTGAAGACATCTTGAAAGTCACAATAGGCTATAGGAACATTGTCTGAGGTCACACTACATAAAGGCTTGATACTGGGTAAACAGGTGTGATAGCAAGATTTACCCCAACTGAGAATGTCCATGGTTTGCCAATCGATACTTGGGCTATGTTGTTGAAGCCATGGCAAACCAATAATTAATTGTTGAGATGCTTTTGGAATCACAAGGAAATAATTTTTTTCTTAATGAAGGGCACCTACCCCATATGTAATTTATACAGTGCGGTGAGTAATCATTCTTCCGGGAATATAACTACCATCCACTGCAGTGATGGATACTGGGCGAGACAATCTCTCAGTCTGGATTCCCAACTGTTGAACTAAGCTGACTGTAATAAAGTTCTCTGCTGCCCCAGAGTCCAAAAGAGCAGCCACAAAAACTTTAGACGACGAGATGTTCAGGCAGGTGGTGAGAAGAGGTTATTTCCTAAAGAATGATTCTTGAGATCCTACTAACTTAACCTCTCCTGTGTAAGCTAGGAGCGAGTGTTTTCCGGACGTATTGGACAAAATTTGACAAAATGTTCTGGGGAGCCGCAGTACATACATAGCTTCCCTTGTCTTCGCTTACGACATTCCTTGTCCATCAAACGAGAATGATTAATTTGCATTGGTTCTTCAGAAATGTGATCAAGTACCTTTGGAAGTAACTTTGGAAGAGAAGAGAATCGGGGTCTTGGACAATCTGTTCTAGCCTTCTCTGAACATCGTTCTCTGTACCTCAAATCAACTTTATTACAGAGAGAAATCAAATCATCTAGGCTTTTGGGCAAATCAATTGTGGTTAGGTTGTCTTTAATTCTGTCGGATAGACCATTCCAGAATGCTGAGATGAGAGCCTCCTCGTTCCATTTTAACTCAGAAGAAAGTGTCCTGAAAAGAATGACATACTGGCTGACAGGGCAGGAACCCTGGTGTAGGCATAGAATTTTCAATGCAGCTGAAGAAATTCTACCTGGCTCATCAAAAATTTTCCTGAAGGTAGCAACAAAGTCCACATAGTTTGAGAGTAAAGGATCCGCTCTCTCCCACAATGGAGATGCCCAATCCAATGCTTGGCCCCTGAATAAATAGATAATATAAGCAATCTTGGTACGATCTGTTGGGAAATTGGCTGACTGTAATTCAAACTGGATCTCACATTGGTTTAGGAAACCACGGCAAAACATTGGAGTCCCATCACATTTGCCTGGAGAAGGAATCAAAAGACGAGGTGATGTAACTTGAACAGGTGTAGCTGGGGCCACTGTCCCTGGCCCGGAAGGTTGAGCTGAAGGGGCTAGCAAGGCTGCATGCAGTGCATCTAGATGAGAAGACATTGTTTGCATATATTGAATGATTTGTTTTTGAGCTGCTTCATGGTTCCCAAGTCGACTTACTATGTCGACCAATCGATTTCCTCCTACAGCTTGATCCCCTGCCAAATCCATTGGGCCAGTGCTTACTATCACACTCTGGGGTTTTGTAGGGACTGGCAAATGGGGAATAACCTTACAGGAGATGGGGGTTGGATGACGGAAGTTTGGTGGTTGAATGTACTGCCTTCTCATAAACTAGGATAGAGGATGAATAAAGGAGAACTTGGATAAGATTGAAGAGTTTTTAATGATCAGGTCTAATGATCAATAGGAATAATAGCACATAGCAGGTAATGAAGTGAATGAATGATAACAGCAACAACAGTAACAGTTTGTATGATAATGGTACAGAAATAACACCCTGAGTCTGCTATCGCTGAGGTGTAATACATTTAGACACACAGCGCGACACCAGAAACCAGGGATATCGGGCGCATACAATTAAAAGATATAATAAACTGCAAATTAATTATAAACAGGTTGTGGCAAGTGCTGCTCTCAGGAGTGATTCTGGATCACTCAGAATAAAGACACCACAGATCATTGAAAAACAGAGAGTGCAGTTGTCACAGTATAAATATTTATTAATAACACATAGATACATCTATATTAAATATAACAATTCATTCAGCACTGACATCTGTTGGGCACATTAATTTAAAAACACTTTGGAGACTATGGGCGAGATTTAGTGGGTTTACCGCTTTTCTCAAAATGCGATTTCTTCTCAAATCGCCCTATATCGACGTTTTTTTTATATCGCATTTTTTACAGAAATCGCGTATTTAATGGCTGGCGTAATGCCGCAAGAAAAGTGCGATATATGGCGATATACGGCGATATGGTGCGAATTGAGTCGATGTAATACGCCATAAAAGTGCAATTTCCAGGTTAGGTCATGTGCGTATTTGCGGCCAACCGGAATGCGATTTACACCAATACACCTGATCAGCCCATACAACATGCTAACCTATTGGCCCACCTTAGTCCCTGCAATACGCATAACAACCCCTATATAAAGGGGCGCAGACGCCATTTTACCCTTTGAAAGGGAGTAAGGCGTTTGAGATGGAGAGGAGCAGTCATAAGGTGCAGAGGAAGCAGAGGGACAGCCAGCTTGGGCCCAAATACCCCAACCACTGGGAGAGGTAGGGGAGTGAGAGGCAGCACTGTCAGAGGCAGGACAGGGAGAGGCAGCATGCTCCCAGCAAGAGCTGTGCCAGGGAGAGGCCACATGGTGGAAGCTGAGCAGGTGGCTATGGAGGATGAGGAGGAAGCAGGCACAAGCCATGTGTCCTCACAGGAGGAACAGAGTGCCAGGCACACAGAGGAGGAGCTGCAAGAGGGTGATTTTTCAGAGGTGGACTGGCCTCTGCAGGAGGAAGATGAAGCAGACTTGGAGGTGCTGGGGGAAGAAGCAGGACAGGAGTAGGAGGAGGAGGAGGAGGAGGGTGAGCCTGAAAATGTGGAGGAGGAGGAGGATGATGCAGCTCGTACAGCTAGTGGGAGGAAAGTCAGGTTCTCATATGAGGAGAATATGGCCCTGGTGCGTGCACTCTTGCCCCTGTATGACCGCCTACTTGGTCCTCACCATCATCGCACAAGTGTGGCAAGATAGAAGGGGATGTGGGACAATATCACCTCTGCGGTAAATGCAGTCAGCACACACACAAGAGGAGTGTGCGCAACGTCAAAAAGCGATATAATGACATCAAGCGCCTCCTCAAAGCCAAGCTTGCCCTGGAGAAGAAAGAGGCCTGTCGTACAGGAGGTGGACCTAGGCAAGTCAGCTTTAAGGCCTATGAGAGGCTGCTACGCCGAATCATCCCACCGTAGGTGCTTCCTGGCATCCACATTGATGACACAGACAGGCCCCCACTCCACCGCCAACTGGTAAGTGTCCACACATGTCAACTTCACATTTTGCAATGTAATGTGCCCATGCAATAATGGTGGAATGCTTTATGTGTCCAATAGATTGCTGTGTGTGGAACTACATATCCCAGCAAAAACACATTTTGCTAGGTTTCATTGTTAAATAATGGACTGTGCATTTTGCTGGGTTATGTAGTTCCACAGATCCAATTAATGTGTGCTGTCCTAATCACTGTAGGGTGGCAGTGTACTTGATTGTTAATCCATATCAATCCTTTGGGTAGTTGGAAAAGCACTTTACAGTCACTTTTACATGTGTAATCTGATAGTCTTTCCTGTTAGTAGCAAGTGGATGAAAAATATAGTTCACAGTCATAATACTGAAATAACCACTTTAGTTCAAAGTCATCAAATTCCTTATGTAATCATATCAGAGGAAAAATGTTTGATTTTGGTAAAGTTTTTATCTGCATATTTGAAAAAGTGCCAGTTAGGTGCAAATGTTCATAATGGAAAATGTCTTCTTCTTTCAAACAGCTCCATCTCTGGAGTCCCAGCCTGCTGTTGATCGACATCAGCCAAATCCGATTGTTCACAATGACCAGTCTGCAGGTGAGATATCATACTGTTACACAAACACATTGCACATTTCACACATGGCTGGCCCCACCACAGTAGCCTGTGCCAATGCATGCATAATGCATGAGCAACACCTAACCATTCCAACTAAGGTATCATGACCCACCATACACCAATCTGCATAGCATACTTACCACTGTTATCACATTTGTAGGACCTTCACAACCGATGCCTGAACCAACGGATCCCATGCAAAATATGGACGACATGAGTGAAATCATCCTAGAAACGGTGCCATCGTTGGAACCTGCACAAAACCAATCACACCCAGTCAATTAGGCCCCCTATACACAGTCACATAGGCAGCAGCCCCCAATCATTGCAGCCACCAACACTCCCACTAGTGCGGAGGAGTTGGCGCAATCCATCCATTTTCAAGGCGAAACAAATATCTTTTATGGAGGTGCAAACCACCCAACTAGAAACCATTAAGGGGTATGTGCGTAACATAGCTCTGCAAATGAGACAAATTTCCCAAAGTGTGCGTGCTAATGTAGGGACACAAATTCGTCTTGTCTCCACATTAGACACACGCTTAGCAGAAATTGGCCAAGCCATTCAGGGCCAAACTACTAATTTTAGAGCACTAAATGCCAATATGGTTGAACAGACCCAAGCTATTAATGGGCAAACAACTGCGTTGATGTCCCTACAAACGCAAATCAGCCTCAGTGCAACTAGTTTGTTAGGTCAGCACCAAACCACATCTACGCAAAGTAGTAGTGTGCCCTCCACACCCATGAGTGGGTCCCCCACTACTCCCCCACGGCGTAGTATCCGTACTAGGGGTGGTGGTGCCACCAGTGGTAAGGGTGCTAATACCCGGGCGCTAGCCAAAAATGATTAATGTTGTGTGCATTTACATGTGTATCATGTGCTGTTTTTTCTCCTTCACTCATGCAGTGAATGTTCATGTGAAATTTTTATATGGTATGGGCTATGCCTAAATGTTTCAGCAAGTAAAAATTATTGGCATCCAGCAAACTTGTTGTCATTCTTTACAAATGATTACCCACACTGTTCTTTTATGTAGTGTCAAATAGTGACATTGTAGCAGACACGGGGCTTTGGGTTGTGTGTGCGTATTTGTCATGGAATTGTCAGGAAATAGTGAAATTTGAGGGGGATAAGCATTGGGAATTGCATACTGTATGTAGGCACCACTTGATTTGGAAAATTTCAACCACATCAGATAAATGATCCATGTCACCTCCATCAATTAAGCCTATGTTAATTAACATTTGCAAACATTTGTAGAAGCAGAAAAGTACAGTACTTACTTGACATTGTTATAGGTGTTCTCATGTTGCCAGGCATAAAGTATGCTGTGGTGTTGCAGCTTGCAGGTGTTGCCCATTATTGTTGGTCTGCTTCTGGGCAATAAACATGGACATGAAAAAATTTAATGTTAACAATGTATGTGTGTTACAGGTTCCCCTTTACTATTCATTGTACACAACAAAATTACCTGTGAAATGCTGCAGGATCATCTGTGTACGAACCACATCCCCCCTCCGTGTACTTCGCACTACAACATCAGTAGTTTGAGTTTCCTGCACGACTGCTGCAGTGGGCACATCTACATAATTTGGTTGACCCAAAGCTATGTTATGCAGCATGCAGCAAGCCTGGACAACCAAAACCACTTTGGCAGGGTGGTATAGCAGTGTACCTGCTGACCTGTCCAAACACCGAAATCTGCTTTTCAGCACACCAAAGATGCGTTCCACTACATTGCGGGTAGCAATATGTGCAGCATTGTAGCGGTGCTGTGCAGGGCTTTGTGGGTTCCGCAGAGGTGTCATGAGCCACGAATGACACCCATAACCTGAGTCACCTAACATGTAAAGGGATTTGTGTGGTCACATATCATGTGGGTAATTTGCACATACTGTAATAGTAGCAGCCTATACTATATTGTTTGGGCTAGTATAAACAATTACAACAGAAATGACTCTTTAATATAAGGTTACACACATGGATGTTAAAGGGAAAGACATAGGTTAGTAAACATCATGTAAACAGTGGTAAGTGACTTACCAAGTAGCCAGCCCTCTGGCATGGTGTGGTTGTGGAAACGGTCCCAGAGAGCTGAGTGCCGCAGGATATAGGCATCATGGCAGTTCCCGGGATAGCCTGCAACCACACTGAGAATTCTGAGGTTGGCATCGCAGACCACCTGCACATTGAGGGAATGTCTGCCCCTGCGATTCACATAGACATGCTCCCTCACGTGCGCAGCCCGAATCCCAATGTATGTGCAGTCTATGGCTCCCAGCACATTTGGAAATGCTGAAAGCCGATAGAATCCCACCTTAAGGTCCTGCCACTCGGACTCACAACGTGGGAATGTGATATATGTGCGCCACAGCTTCTTCAATGCATTTAACACTTGAGATTAATGTTTAGAGAAAGTGGCTTGTAACACCCCCAAGGCCCATGAGCTCACAGACTGAGTGGAGCCTGTGGCAAAGAAGTGGAGGGCACACATTAATTTCTGCAGCCCAGACACTGCATAGTTGGCCCCCCCACAAGGGTCCAAATCATCTCTCACCTGCTCATATAAGTTCAACAGGTTCTGTCGGTTCAACCTAAACATGTCCACCACCTGTTGATCAGAGAGGGAGTCCAGGTACACCCTAGCACGGTACCGACGAGAAGCACGGAGTGGTTGGGGTACCTGGTTCTGGTGGGCAGCAGCATCCCTCCTGCGTAGCTCCTCCAAATGCCCCAGCTCACACACTAGCACCTCCAGTCCACTCTGCAACATCTCCATCTCAAACACCCTCACAGGTGTCCATAATCATGTGGGGGTATATGTAGGGGACTTAGTAATTGCCATGTGGGTCACCTGTGTGAGATTTAACCTTTTCTACGCTCAAACGCTGGTGATTTTGAGGAAATCGCCACCCTCTACTTGGTCTATTTTTTGGGTGGAAAAAAATCGCATTTTGCAGGTGATTTCCAAATGCGGCAGCCATTAAATTAGCGATTTGTATCTTTTTCAATGGGAAAACATCTGGATGCGGTGTTGTAAATCAGCACTTCAGAAAGCTGTCGTGGACACCCACGGAGGGAGAAAGTGTCGGCATTTCGGCGGTCGGGATTCCGGCGTCGGGATTCTGAACGCCGGGATCCCGACCGCCGGGATTGTAACTGCATCCCAGTGGCACACGTCAGTGCGCCAGCAGCATGGAATTATTTTTTACAGTCCCACACAGCACAAGTATTATTTTTTAATTAAATTATATATAGCAGCCTAGTATGCACTAGGTAGGTACACTAGGTAGGCAGAAGCACTGCCAGTGGCAACAGTGGACTGAGTAACTAAATAATACTGGCAGATTCAGTGCAGGCAGCACCAGTGGACTATATATATAATATAATTAATTAATATATAATATAATATTACAGGCACAGCACAGCACCAGAGGTAGGCCCCAGCACAGAGGAGACAGTAGTACTTCAGGTACACAGTTAGACTGTTCTCCTAAGCAGAGAGGAGAACAGAGTACACAGCAGCACTGAGGGAGACAGCCCCAGCGAATAAAATAATTAATTACAGCACAGCACACCAGAGGTAGACCGCACAGAGGAGACAGTAGTACTACAAGTACACAGTTAGACTACACAGCAACACTGAAAGACAGCACCAGCGATTGAAAAATATTGCGCTCAAGCTCAAGGTCAAGCTCAAGTTTAAGCCCCAGCAGCAGCACCAACACACCCTCTCCCAACCCACTAGTAGACTGGAGTGAAGATGGCTGGCGCGGCAACCGCTTTTAAAGCCTTGCGAAATCCGGCGCCGGGAGATGACGTTCTGACCACTCGGACGGACCCGAGTCAGGCGGGAATCTCCAAGCGCTGCTCGGAATCAGGCTCGGAATGATGAGGTCCGTGGGGGCTCGGATCTCCGGAATCCGAGTCTGCACATCTCTAATATTAACATGTAGTCAGCAATGTAGGAACCTGTGCTAATTAAAACACCTGAGGGAAGATGGGAGGGGTGCCAGTGCCAGAATGAAGGAACCTTAACTTCAGGTGTACAATATATACACAAATATTGAGGGAAAAGGGGGGGACTGGACTTACAGTAGGTAAGACCTCAAGCTTAGGTGAGACCTCGAGACCAGTTTAGGTGAGACCTCAAGCAGCAGTAGCCATTATTACAGAGGTTCCCAAATGTGGTACTTAGGGCTCTCCAAATGGTCCAGGTGTTGAGTATATCCATGCTCAGCATAGATGTTAAATCACATTTACTCAGGTCCTAGTTAAGTTACATGTGGCCAAGCATGTATATACTTAAAATTTGGACCACTGGGGTGCCTTGAGGAACCTCTGCATTGTTACTAACATGGCTGGTTTTGGATGTTCTGCTTAGCAGGTATCTCCAATTTGAATTTGTGCTTTCTTGTTGATATTCACACTTTCCATTGATCTCACCTGCAGATACAGTATAGTAACATAGTAATATAGTAATTAAGGCTGAAAAAAGACATTAATCCATCGAGTTCAACCTATTTGACTTGCAACCACTGAATTGAGTAAGTCATATCTATAGAATTCCCTAAGTGGCCAAAAATGCATGCAGTTTTGATTTAAATTCATTAACTATAGTTGCTGTAATTCCTGTTCCAGAATTTTACTGCTCTAATGGTGAAGAAAACTCTTCTTAATTCAGTACGGAATTTATTTTTCTCGAGCCTCAGTACATGCCCGCGTGTCCTAAGTATAGGCCTGTTAGTGACCAAATCCTGTCCCAGTTCCATATGATTCCCAACCCTGTATTTCGACATACTGTACTAATCATATCACCTCCTCATGGGCCTTATTCTGGTCGATGCGTAATTTTCCGAATTCTTTCGGATGGCATTTTTTAGCCGTCTGTGCATGCGTGGGCAACGCTATGCGCATGTGCCACGCACGGTCTCCGTACTCGTTCTTACTAATACCATACAGAAATGTGCACCGCATTCACTCGGCAGATATGGGCGTAATATGGGCGTCATTCGGACATGCACAGGGGCGTAGTTTCAAAGTGGGCTAAACTGGCATAAACATGGGCGTACACGAGGGAGTGCACTAATTCTGGTAGGCGTGCATTCGGACAGAACACCGACTGCAAACGAACCAAAAGGCAGGAAATATGCGGTCTCCATAAGCAAGTATTGCTTTGCGGACACCACTCGGTCATGCGCTAGGCATTCGGAACGCCCAATCAGTACGCCCGCACCTGAACCAATGTCAGCTGAACACAATACAATCCACTCCTCTACTCATTACTCATTAATTACACTCTTGTCATTGCTTCAATTGGAACCATTGCAGCTTAAATGGACCATTACAAAACACACAAATCTATGCTGAAAGCACGGCTACATATTTTACACACATTTACACTGCAAGCAATGGACAGAACTTGCTATCACTAATATAAATATACATGTCACTTTTACATTCACCAATAACAGCACACATTTGGGGATCAAAAGAAAAAAATATTAGTTAGGGAAAACATAAATTTTTTATAGCATGTTATTTGGCACATGCCAAAAATTAAAGGTACCATAACAGGAATTTAAAAAAAAAAAAAAAATTACAAACATGTATTCTTTTTATACATAGCCACAGCAGAATCATTAGGAACACATCAGGTGGCTTCACAAGAAAAGTATAGCACCAACACTTCAAGTACAGCAGACAGTAATGGTAGCCGAAAGAGGGCAACAGGAGAACCAAACAAAACATTCGAACCGAGGGCAAATGTGGGTACCCTGTGCACGGGATTGGGTTGCACACAGGAAGCTGACACACACAGCTAAATTAAAGATTTGGGAAGACATAAGGGTGGAGATTAATGCGGAGCCAAGTTCATTTGCCGGACTTTTTGGCCTTGGTAGGGCCCTTGCCACGTGCAGCAGCTCCTCGGCCACGGCCACGTTGGGATGGTGGGGCAGGTGGAGCAGATGATGTGGAAGGGGGGGGTGGTCTTCCCCTTCTGCCAGTAGGGAGTGATGGTGTTGGAAATGCACCAGAAACGACTGACAATAGGGCCCTATTGGTGGTAACTAGCTCCACCATAAGCTCATTATGGTGGAGGAGGAGGTCATTTTGGCGCAGGGCTTGATCTGCCAACACCTGCAGGCTGGCAGCTATGGACTGCTGGGTGCCAGTCATGGCCTGCTGGGTGGCAGCAATTGTCTGCTGGCTCCCAGCAATTGCCTGCTGGCTCCCAGCTATTGCCTGCTGGGTGCTGACAATACCCTGCATGACCTCCTCAGTCCTACGCAGCCGCTCTGATGCTAACTCTCCCTGCTGGCGAATCTGCCCAAGCAGCTGCACCCACCTGTCCAAATCCTGTGTGGCCGTTGGCTGCTGCTGCTGCACATGGCTGGCTAGTGTGGCAGGTGGCACTGACTCCTCCGCCTCCTCAAGAGTTTCACTACCAAACAGTGGGGATGCTGCTGAAAGAGAAACTTACAATTACAACACATTCCTTCAAAATTTGTACAAACTACTTATGCCATGCAAACAAATTACCTTCTAAATCAGTAGCAAAAACGTCCACTGTTGCCTCACTATCCATGTTGCTCACCCCCCGGACCTCCTCAATTGCAATGCAGCCCTCAGCCATCTCCTCCAGGGGAGTGAGCTTCAGGCGGCCTGGCATGGGGCCAGCCCCAGAGGTGTGACTGTGTTCCCACCGTTTGGTCAGTTTCTTCTTGAGGTTGGTTTTGAAGTCATGCCACCTGCAACCAAAGTTTACATATTATTACATGTCACCCCTGACGTTTGATGTAGCATGCATTGTAGTCTGCTACAGATTTCAACATGTGCTTTATTCAACATAACTTACATTATGCTAAACTATAAAACCAACACTTTGAAGAAACATTCACACTCACCCTACAATAAATATAGAATAAGTGACATAGCAATCATGTCTGTTGCTCCTAGCAACGTGTCCGACCATTTACCAACTCCATCTAACATATAATAAAAACATTACTGGTCTTGTTCTGCTCAAATATAACACACTTGAACTTGCCTCTTTTTCACGTGCTCCGTCTCACGAACTTTTGGAGCTACCGCATTAATCTCCACAGTTATGTCATCCCAAATCTTCCATCTCCTTGTGTGTGTCAACCTCTCCTGTGGACACTCTATCCAATCCCGTGCACGGGGTACCAGTATGGCAAGCTCCTGCGGTTCGAATGCCATGTTCCTGCTGCTTGGTTCCTCTATTGGCCTCTTTCGGCCACGCCCACGGCCACAGCTACCAGTCACTGTACATGAAGTGCTGGGCAGGCTACTCTCTTGTGAAGCCACCTGCTGTGTTCCCAATGATTCTGCTGAGGCAGAAGATGGCCCAGCTGCAGATTGGGCATCTGTAGATTGGGCTGCTGTAGATGGCCCAGCTGCCTGCTCACCTCCCAATGGCTGGTCTCTGGTGAGGGGCACATAGGAGGTGCTGGAGTCCAGGCGAGCTAGGAGGCCCTGATACTCCTGTTCTCCCTCTGATTGAGAACCAGACATGTTTGCACCACTTTGTTTTTCTAGCACACCTTTATATATACCTTTCTGTCACTGGCGTACATCAGCCACACACTGCGTTCTGTGCGGCAGCGTTCCGTACGGCAGCGTACACCGTGTTTGTGCGGCGCATAGGCCACGCCCATATCAGCGGCAATTATATTGAACAAAACCTGGCGTACATTCCAAGACTGAATTTGTTGAAAGTTTCAACAATGACCACCTACTACTTTTGAAATACATAAATGCTATCTGTGAATGTTCATTTGTACTGTGCTATTGTTTTGTATGTACAACAAATGTAACTAACCCATTCCATTTTTCTATCCAGTCCACAACTCATGCAATAGTCATCACTGATGTCATGCACATCACATGTGATAGGCCTATAAATAGTGGCTTGATGCTAGGTTCATTTGTATCCAGATCTGTATTGTGGCCGGGTGTAAGGTAAGGTTTCCCATGTTCATTGTAGAGATGATATACATTTACAATGTAAGGGTAATCATTTATGCACAAGTTTTTAACATATCACACACTATTTTTTCTGCAAATCCTTGTTTGCATTAATGATTCATGTTACCTGGGCACCATTTAACACACAGGTGTTCAACCTGTGGCCCTCCAAATATTGGTGAACTACATGTCCCAGCAATAGCTGACATTTGTGCCATGCTGTTAGAGTTCACAATGTGGTTATTTATGTTACAACATGCACTTTCACAACATCGGAAGGCGCACACTTTGATACCCCATGCTTTACTATCTAACACAGTGGTGGCCAACCCGTGGCTCTTGAGCCTCATGCGGCTCTCCCCCTTGTAAAGTGCGGCTCCTGCTCCCACTGCTGCTCTCCACCCACAGTCCGTCCCAGTCCCCCCTGCTGCCGGTTCCCCGAATCCCTTCTCCTTCTGAGGGGAGGAGAGTGCGCATCGCGCATCTCTCCTACCCCTTACTGTGCATCCTTGTGACTGGGCCATCCGCCAATCAGAGCTCGCGGGCCAGCAAGGGGTCAAAATAGACTACGCCCCTTTTTTGGCGTATGCGCCTTCGGCGCACGCATGATGTCGGCTCTTTAGCTTGACTACCGATATTTTTCGGCTCTTTACCTCTGACCGGTTGGCCACCCCTGATCTAACATATTTGTTACAATTCTTCCTCCATGTGTATGACTACATGATTTCATGTACAATTGTTATTAGAGATATTACTTAATTAGTGTTTAAGTGTTACATGTAAGAAACATATTTGATATAAAATAGTTGTGTGAGGTTATATTATTTTGACATAATTGTAGATCATTATGGATACTCGGGACCTGAGCGGGCGCCCTTCAATTGTACGTATGGATTCATGTGTTTCTACGTGAGTTTATTGTGGACCATTCTTTGCATTCTTTTATGTGGTCATTTCATTGTAGGTTGCAGAAGCAATGATGGATTTTGTGGCTAATGGGCTGAGGGCACTTGCGGCTCCACCCCCTCATCGCCAAAGGAGGCCAGGACGTGCAAGAATCTTTCACACACAGGTGACACTCTTTGGGATGCCCGATGATGAGGTACTTACTAGGTACCGGTTACCCCCACATGTCATTCTAGATATACTCTCTTTAATTGAGAGTGATCTAGAACCTTGTCATGGGCTCACGACGGTGATTATTTCATTTGTAGATTTATTATTTAGTATCACACATATATATATATATATATATATATATATATATATATATATAACGGGTACTTTGATCGGCACTCCAGTAGCAGGTAGGCAATGACCGTGGTGCAGCACTGATGGGTTCAAGATAGCAGCGTGGTCAAGTGGCACTCGAGCGGATTTGTAAAGAGGGAGACAGACAACACAGGTGTACCGACGTTTCAGAGTTTAATCCTTGAAGACGGATTAAACTCCGAAACGTCGGTTCACCTGTGTTGTCTGACTCCCTCTTTACAAATCCGCTCGAGTGCCACTTGACCATGCTGCTATATATATATATATATATATATATATATATATATAATTATTTTTTAAAATATATTTGAAGTAGGAGCCAGACAGGCAGCTTAGGTGTATACAGTGGCGTAGCTACAGCACCGCAGCCCCCGCAGTCACGGGGAGGCGCTGGGTAAGTGCGGGCGCCGGGGGACTGCGGTGCTATTATAATGCCCCATCCCCCGCAGCTTTACCTATGTTCGCTGCGGTGGTCCCGGCTCCCCTGTCTTCATTCTGATGCTATTTCTACGGGCTATCATAAAATGCCCGCCCCCATATAGCAAACAGTTCTGTGAAACTGTCTGCTGTATGGGGGCGGCCATTTTGTGATGATCCGTGTTTAGCATCAGAATGAAGCCAGGAGGGGAGCTGGGACCAGCGCAGCGAATACAGGTAAATATGCAGGGGATGGGGGGGGGCATGGGCGCCCGGGGTGGTGGAGGGGGCTGGGGGGCGTGATTTATTATTGGCGGGGGGGCTCCCAAATTATAGTTACGCTGCTGGGTGTATAATGTGTCCAATATAATGGTGTAGTCAGGAGAACTGCACTTATGTGTATGTGTTTTTTTTAGAAATGTACGCATACACATAAATGCATACAGTAAGTAATGCGAAGTACAGCTATGCGATGCCAAGCTATAGCAAGCGTTGCTTGGCAGTGCGATGTTTTAGCCGATTCTTGTAGCGCATACACACTGTGCATGTAAAAATAAACAATAAAGTTAATACCAAATAACAATCTTACCAACCAATTACAGTCCATGATTGTTTGTGGTGCCCCATTGAGAAAATGGCGACCTCCCATCGTGCTGCGCCTTTCAGTGCTGCTGAGCTAAGGGCCCTGGTCTCTGTAATGGAGACCAGGCTAGGGCGTGCGGGGCCCTTTATAACAAATGCACAAAAGCGCCAGGCCTATCGTGCAGCCCGCAGACGGATCTTCGCACGCACACAGGTGCGGAGGTCCGTGGCCCAATTGGAGCGAAGGTGGTCAGATCTGCGGCGCCGGCAGCCTGAGCTACTGCAACGCCTAAGGCTACAGATCACAAGATGTGAGTTTTTATGCAAATATTACATATTTACCAGTTAATGTTTTAAATAGATTATTTATGTAAATGTGGGTAAATGGCTGTTAATGATTTGAAAAATCATTCACTATATATGTGTGACTTCCTATTTGACATGCTGTAATGTGTGTATAATATGTCATTGTTTTTGGTGAATGATGAATGAAAAAATCATGTGCCTTAATTAACACTGCATTTTTTATTTTTTAACAGCACGTGAACGCGCAAGACAGGCCCGGGAGGAGGCCGAGGAGGAGCAGGGCCGGATTGAGGTGGCAGAGGAAGATGTTGTGGAGGAGGAGGTTGTGGAGGAGGAGGTTGTGGAGGAGGAGGCTGCAGAGGTGGTTGTCGAGGAGGAGGCTGCAGAGGTGGTTGTCGAGGAGGAGGCTGCAGAGGTGGAGGTTGCGGAGGAGGAGTTTGCAGAGGAGGAACTGGGAGAGGAGGTGCTGACGGAGGAGGAGGCCTGTGAGGTGCAGGTGGCAGAAAGTGGTAGGTATACATAATGCATCACTACTAATTTTTAGCCCTAATATTTGTTATGTAGCACTGCAGAATCAATTGTGTATTACTATAGTATTCAGTAAAAAAACAAAGTGGGTAACAACATACACACTTCGGGGTTAGATAGGGTGACCAAGTCATCCCTTTCATCCCGGACACATCTTAATGACACAGGTTCTGGGGATGGCTTTCACCTCGATTGGAACTGCCACAGATCCTGTGTAGTTAATCTGTATCATGGATTAAAGGGATGAGTTGGTGACCTTAGGGTTACCGGCCCCTGCTGCAAGCGTACAATCTGTAGCCTCATATAGGTGATTAGATTTTATAGTTGAATTTTATTTGTAAAGTATCCTTGATTGCACAAGTGTACTGTGCATTCCTGAGAGTTGACTAAGTCCCATGCCACGTTGCAACAGAGAACAGACACGGAGCGGTTTTTGATGAGTTGTTACTGGTGGAGCTCATTACATGGTTCTCATGTCAAAGGACAACAGCAGCAGCAGCTTAGTCATGGGTGGGTTGGGATTCAGAAGGAGCACTATGACTGTGAGGTCTTCTACAGAGTAAAGGGTAGAGGGACAAAAACAGGCTTTACATTTAGTATGTATGTATGCATGTATGTATATATGTATGTGTCATATATATTTATATATGTCTCTCTCTCTCTCTCTCTCTCTCTCTCTCTCTCTCTATATATATATATATATATATATATATATACATACATGTCACCTTGCATTTATTAGATTTATGTATGACTATGTTAAATGTATTCATGAATATCATTACTCATTTTACCCCCTTTAACATGCCCACAGATGAGCCTACCCAAGCAGATGAGGGTGTACGTGGGGCCCTCCTGCGACTGAGGGAGCACCTGCACCTGGTCCTTTCAGATCTGCAGGACTTAACTGACCTGCTGCTGTAAAAAAATTTTTTTGACATTTTTACTTTTAAATATTTTGTTAAAAAAATAAATAGTTGTTACCAGTTAGAAGTTGTCTGTGTGTTTTTTTGACATTAAACAGTATATGTGTAAATTGTTTAGAATATTTTTCAGTAGCAAAAGGTACATACTGTATATAGATGTATGTTATTGTAGTGTGCACATCCTTGCAATACACAAATGTACTATAATTGTAGATCAATTTACATTATCCAAACAACAAAATACACACACACACACACTGTGTTTATAACTGTTGTTAAGTTTCCTTTAGTATGTGTTAGTAATAATTAGCACATTGTAGAATATTGCATTTGACATGCAATTATGATATAATATGCATACATAAAACCTAGATAAAGGTAACAATGAATAAATAGCACTTCACATGATGTAAGGGTTAATGTCTGTAATGAATGTGGTAGTAATGTGTTTAAGTATCTATTAGGATTTAATTGATTCCAATTCCAAACAAACACTTTTTAATGAGGTTGCCTAATTGCATAAGTGGGTCATGTGACCGATTTCGGAGTTAATAATAGTCGTGAGTTTTGCGATAATACACCGCATCGGTGCGTACGGGCAGGTTCATGTCTGTTCTGACGCGGTAAGACCGTGCTTACGCTGTAAGACCGTGCAGAATATGTGTGTGTCCACCGCACACGCAAGGTTTGGATGTCGTCCGTAAACACGCCCTGTTCTTAAAGTGTGAGTCCGTCCGAATGCGGAGGACCGGTGGGCGTTTCTTCGTACGATGTCCACACAGCGTGGCGTGCGGACCTCTCCGAAATAAAGCGAAAATGTACGCACCAACCAGAATAACCTCCCATATCTCAACCTCCGTTTCTCCAGTGAAAACATATTCAGCCTGGTTAACCTATCGTTGTAGTCTAGGGATTCAAGACCTTTTACTAGCTTAGTCGCCCTTTTCTGTACCTGTTCCAATTCATTCATGGTGCGGTGCCTAGAACTGAACACAATGGGGCAGATGTATTAAACCTTAACAAGAGATAAATGCAAAGGTGATAAAGAGAGATAAACGTCCAGCCAATAAGCTACTTACTGACTTTTTTCAAACTCAGGTTGTAACATGGCAGTTAGGATGTGATTGGCTGGATGTTTATCTCTCCTTAACACCCTTGCATTTATCTCTTGTTAAGGCTTAATACATCTGCCCCAATATTCCAAGTGTGGTCTCACCAATGCTTTGTAAAGAGGCACTATCACATTGGCATCCCTTGAATCTATACCCCTTTTAATGCATGCCAGTGTCCGGTTTGCTTTTGCATTTGCACTTGAGCAGTGTGTACTGTGAAGATACAAGGTTCCTCAATCACTCAGACACCGAGCAGATGAAACCAAAATATGGTTTATTTTTATCACAGCACACAAAAGTAGATGAAGACAGGAAAAAGATTCAAATGGTAGCATATAAACGTTATCGGGTAGCAGTCCAATGGCAGTCCTTGTAGCAGCCGTTCCAAAGCACAAAACTATCACTCTTCCACCCAGCAGTGATAGCAGATAAGTCCACACAATACCTAGACAGAGCATAACCTCTTAGTCCAGGACAGTCCATCAAAATCTCCTCCTGGCTAGTCTGCAAGTCATTTTAAAAACTTCTCAAATTCCCACGGTTCACAAACCAAAAGTGGGCTTGCAGTGGATCTTGATTGGTGGATTCAAGAGTCAGACACATCCCCCCAGGTAATATCCAGCTGTACATCTGCTGCTGCCCCCCCCTGCTGGGTCGGTTCCAGTAAGTCTGGAAGTGGCCAGGGATATGCAGAGCAAGATACAATACAACACAAGATTACGTTGTGTGGTGGTCACCCCCTGTGGACAACCTTCCTGTGGATAGCAGGGGAATTTGATCACCCCCTGTGGTGATTGTCCTTCAGCTATCCCCCTCATGTAAACAGCAGGAACAATAATCGGCTGATTACATTATGGGCTGATCACCCCCTGTGGTGCCGGGTTCCACTAAGTCTGGTATTGACACAAAGGAGCTGAAGGTAGAGACACAATCATAGTCTGATTACATTATGTCCTGATTACCCCCTGTGAACATTTCCTGTTGGTAGCAGGGGAATTGGATCACCCCCTGTGAAGATTGTCCCTCAGCTAACACCCTCCTGTGATAGCAGGAACAAAAGTATGGTAATGGGACATAACCTTTTGGTGAATTATTTCCTGGGTATTTCCTGGCAGACCATATTAGGGCAAGAGCGATCTGATCTGGAAATACACACAGATTTGGGGGATAGAAACATCTATGGAGAATAAGAGGGTACCGACGGACTAAAATAGTACATTAATTACTACACCTAATAAAATATAGTAATTACAGATTTACAGTGAGTCTTATAACCTCACATTCCTTCCCCTACTATTGTAGTCCCGGTACCAAGCTGTTCTGGAACCAATAACAACCTGTAGTGTGATTCAGAGCAGAGAATCTGGGCTAGAGGCGCACCACCTGAGTCCCACAGAGTGACATCATACCAAACCCATCTTGTAAAAGGCGGCTGGTTTGCAGAACCAGCAAGGGCATGATTACAGTCTAAGTCATACATTGGAACTAACAAGGGATGTAGCGATTCCTCTTCTTCGGATTCTGGGTACCCCCCCTCTGCAACATTGTAACCTACTAATACTTTTGCCTCGGGCACAATGGGGCAGGGACCACTTTCCACCTCCCCCTCTTGCCCAAGGAACAGGGGCCAAACAGCAGGCCAATATAGGGGCTCTGGCCCTGGCACTTCCACCACCCCGTCCTGTCCTTCCTCCCCCAAACCCAAACTAGGGGCATGGCAAATTTCAGTCCAGCATTTGGTCTCAATGTCCAGGGCTGAGGAGGGACCCTCCATCACAAACAATTCCGCTGGTGGCTGCAGGACAGGCTGTGTCAGCTCTGTCCCCTTAAAAGCCAGATGCTCACCTGCAGCTACTTCTGCGCACACCTCCTTCTCCGCGATAGCCTCCTTCCCCAGCTGAGTATGCTGGGCAGCCCGAAACACGACATCATCTGCGACTGGTATGCTTGTGGCCTGGATGTTGTTGGATACTCCTCTAACCACGGTGATCTCCTCCTGGGCGCAGTCCTCATAGATCCCCTGGCAGCAGGTTAATAATTCTGCATCTCCCACCTCAGCAAAAGGGAAGCAGTAGTGCAGCTCCTCCCAGGGTGCCTGGCTCAGAGGCCTCACTTCCTTCACGTTGGGGATAACCTCCCCCTGCAGAGAACACTGAGCAGCTTCCTCCCTAGGATGGGGGAGAAGCAGTTGCAAACGGTGCCTTTCATCACGCCCCCTGCGACACTGATCTTGCCATGCTGGGGTATCCAGGAGCCCGCGATCAATCGCCTCTTCCTCTGCCACAATAAAGCACTCCTCCAGACACTCCAATTGTTCCCACACACTCAGCTGTGCACCGAAATAAAGGATACATGCCCGATAATCGGTAAATGCTTTTGTAGGATCTCCCTGATCGCGAAAGATCTGCTGAAGGATTTCCCCGCGAGTGCAGGATTGGATGGGTATACCTCGCAGCTGACATTCTGCTATCAGCTCCTCCATACTCATTTCTTCAAGGGCAGTTAGGGGCCCCCCTGACAACGACCCTTCTCTTGCAGTAACAATTAATTCTGTGGCAGACCCCTCGGTTGTCTGCCCAGATTGCAGTAGCCCCCTTCTAGACCTTTCCTCTGGTTCTATCTGGGGCATCAATTTATTCTGGACTTGTCCTTCAGCCTCAGAATATTGTCCTCTTTGTAGCATCTGGGTAACTGTAGCAATCACTTCCTCTGTAAATTCTACAAACTCTGGCTCTCCCAGCAGATTCCACGAGGTGGTCTCACCTTTACAGTGCAGGAATGCATCCCCCAGGTAACACAACTTGTCCTGTATGCTGGATACTCTCCACCCGCTGACCATCTGCTGAGCTTCTTCCCAGTACTCCCAGATATACTGCATTTTCCTGACAATAAATAACAGATCCGGCTTCCCAGCCTGCCGATACACTGAAGAACCTCCATCCCTGAGCTCCTCTGCTACAGGGGTCTTGAGGCATCGATTTTCTTTCCTTGGAAACATTTTCCCTTTCCACAGGAATGACACCTGCTCACTTGCTGAACATCACCTTATTGCATTTTCCGTTTCCTTACATACGGTCTGATCCTCTGTTCTCTGTGCTTTCTGTGCTCGATGGTTGGTGTCTGAATGATCCCACTGTCGCTGCCGCCAAATGTGAAGATACAAGGTTCCTCAATCACTCAGACACCGAGCAGATGAAACCAAAATATGGTTTATTTTTATCACAGCACACAAAATTAGATGAAGACAGGAAAAAGATTCAAATGGTAGCATATAAACGTTATCGGGTAGCAGTCCAATGGCAGTCCTTGTAGCAGCCGTTCCAAAGCACAAAACTATCACTCTTCCACCCAGCAGTGATAGCAGATAAGTCCACACAATACCTAGACAGAGCATAACCTCTTAGTCCAGGACAGTCCATCAAAATCTCCTCCTGGCTAGTCTGCAAGTCATTTTAAAAACTTCTCAAATTCCCACGGTTCACAAACCAAAAGTGGGCTTGCAGTGGATCTTGATTGGTGGATTCAAGAGTCAGACACATCCCCCCAGGTAATATCCAGCTGTACATCTGCTGCTGCCCCCCCCTGCTGGGTCGGTTCCAGTAAGTCTGGAAGTGGCCAGGGATATGCAGAGCAAGATACAATACAACACAAGATTACGTTGTGTGGTGGTCACCCCCTGTGGACAACCTTCCTGTGGATAGCAGGGGAATTTGATCACCCCCTGTGGTGATTGTCCTTCAGCTATCCCCCTCATGTAAACAGCAGGAACAATAATCGGCTGATTACATTATGGGCTGATCACCCCCTGTGGTGCCGGGTTCCACTAAGTCTGGTATTGACACAAAGGAGCTGAAGGTAGAGACACAATCATAGTCTGATTACATTATGTCCTGATTACCCCCTGTGAACATTTCCTGTTGGTAGCAGGGGAATTGGATCACCCCCTGTGAAGATTGTCCCTCAGCTAACACCCTCCTGTGATAGCAGGAACAAAAGTATGGTAATGGGACATAACCTTTTGGTGAATTATTTCCTGGGTATTTCCTGGCAGACCATATTAGGGCAAGAGCGATCTGATCTGGAAATACACACAGATTTGGGGGATAGAAACATCTATGGAGAATAAGAGGGTACCGACGGACTAAAATAGTACATTAATTACTACACCTAATAAAATATAGTAATTACAGATTTACAGTGAGTCTTATTACCTCACATGTACTATTACCCAATTTTTCATCTATGATGACCCCCAAGTCCTTCTCTGCAGCAGAATTCCCTATAATAACTCTATTTAGCCTAGAAGTAGCTTGTTCAATTTTGTTCCCATAATGAATGACATTAAATTTTTCAACATTAAACTGCATTTTCCACCTTTCCGCCCACCTTTCCAGCTTATTTAGATCACTTTGTCTCCACATCCTGTCCTGAGTTAAGTTCCATACTCAATTTCGTGTCTTCTGTAAATATTGCACTTTTACTCACTATGTCACTTACAAAATCATTAATGAATATATTAAACAAGGTGGGTCCTAGTATTGTACCTTGCAGGACTCCACATTGGACTTTACCCCAGCTGGAATGTATGCCATTTACCACCACTCTCTGTCCCCGATTGCGCAACCAGTTTTTAATCCAATTACAAATTTTATCTCCTAACCCTAAATTACCTAGTTTCATTAATAACATTTTATGAGGCACCATGTCAAAAGCTTTAGTGAAATCAAGCAGTATTACATCAACAGATTTCCCTAAGTCCAGCCCCCTACTGACTTCCTCATAGAAGCTAATTCAATTCGTCTGACTTGATCTATTTTTGATGAACCCATGCTGAGCCTTACTTATCACTTTCTCCTGTTCTAAGAAAATTTGGATACTATGTCTTATTATTCCTTCAAATATTTTCCCCACAATGGATGTATGGCTGACCGGTCTATAATTTTCAGGGATAGTTTTGCTACCTTTCTTCCACATTGGTACTATCTTAGCTATGCGCCAGTCCCTTGTTACTGTCCCCGAGTTACTGTCCCCGACTGGTAGTACTATGACAGAACTCAGTTATTTTAGTATACTAGGGTGTATTTCATCTGGGCCAGGAGCTTCGTTACTATTTAGGTTCTGTCATCTATTTTTGACTATTTCCTCACTCAAACAGTTTGGGAGAAATCAAGAGCCAAGCATTTATTCTGTGGGAGATTCTCTGAAGATTCTTCCCTTGCATACCGAAGCAAAAAAAAAATTGAATAATTCTGATTTCACTTTTCCTTCTTTTACCAGGGTACCCTGCATTTTTTTAGTGGGCCAATATTTTCCTTCCTTAACCATTTCCCGTTTATATAACTGTAGACATTTTTGGGATTAGATTTGCTATCTGTGTCTATTTTATTCAGTCTCTAATTTTGCCATCTTGATTGTATTTTTACATTTCTTATTACATTCTTTATATGTGGCACATGATTTGGGTGTCCCATCTTGTTTAAATGGTATAAATGCCTTCCTTTTTTTAGCTATTTCAAATTTTATTTTAATGTTAAGCCACATAGGTTTCCTTTTGACATTTTTTCTTTTATTTACCCTAGAAATAAATTTATCAGTGCCCTCCAGCAACATTTTTTTTTAATTTTGCCATCTTTTAGTAGTATCCATACCTCTAAATAATTCCTTCCAGTTTATTTACTTTAAGGACTCCTCAAACTTACCAAAGTTTGCTTTTCTGGAAGAAAACTTTTGCTTTTCTGACCTAGTTGCTCCAATATAATTATCTTTGTTTTTAATTAAATATCACTTTATTGGTGACTTTTTCTCTTTAATGTTTAGGTAAGCGCTATCTAAAATGTTTGCCAATTATATATAAACCTGGCACCTCTCATTAAAACTTAGGTACCATGTAGTTATATTTAGTGCTGGGGGAAAATATAACATTCAGATCATACTGGGCCTACTCTACCAGATAGGCTGGGAGTCTCCAGAAAACTGGGTCCCCTTCTAGGCCCCCCAGGAAAGTGGGCAAGCCTCCCACATGCCTGCCAAAGCCCTGCACCCCCCCCCCCCCCCCCCTGAGAAATGCCGGAATTTGTGGGTCCGAGGGAGGGGGCGGGATTAAAATGACACACATTTTACCTCATTTTAGCCCCATACCTCCTCACAGACCCGTAAATCACAGAGTTTATGAGGATTGGAGCAGAGGCTTTGAGAAGGCCTTGTCTTCACCCAGAGAGGCAACCTCAAAGGTATGCAAGTATGATTCAGATTAGGAGTAATCTGAATGTTATAATTTACTGTTGTATTCCCAGCAATGTTCAACTCTTTTTCACAGAAGGATGTCAGAGGTTGAGATGGAAAGTAAAGTGCCTAGTTATGAGTTGTTTCTTATGAATGCGAGGTTATGGACGCTTCAGAATGTGGTTTATTGATTCCCCTCATCAATGTATGTTTGAAATGTGTAGGAACTTAAGCACTATCATTCTCAAAGGTCAATGGCCTGTCTGACAGAAGGGCAACTTTGTTTGTAGATAGTAAATCAGTGAAAGCCATCTTATGCTTCTCCTTGTACATTCATAAACATGAGAAGAAATCTTAAATCACTCAAACCATGGTTAATAATATTACAAAACTATTTGCACTGCAGTGTAAAAATGTTGATGTGATTAAATATTTTATCTGAAAATCTTCTATCCAGAAACAGTCAAAAAAACAACAAAATAAAATGATACATATAAAAGCAAAAAATTGTTCTGTTATGCTGGGCATAATATTTATTGAATCACATGTGCAATCGAAGGTGTGTTTTGAACGCATGCAATTTATTGTGAATGCCGATCATTGGTGTTTTGACATAATTTCCTAGACACTCCCATCCTGGAAGAATGTAAACAGAGACACGCAGATCTGCTCTGCTCTCTGGCAAAAACAAGGTATGCTGGCTACCCCACTGCACACAACCTGCCATACCAATGTGTGATTATGGCCCACCACTGCCCACCAATGTATTATTATGCTGGCCCATAGTATGCAGGCCCCAAAGCCATCCCCCACTTAGTCGTCCAACAGCTGAGATCCCCGTCTTGAAGTAAGCCTGCTGCCATCAGACAGCTCAATCAGCCTGCTGGCATCCACACTGCCAGTGCTACTGCCATATGGCTCGCCCCCCCCCCCTCACTCAGAGGGAAGTGGGCAGGGCTACACTGAGCTCAATGGGGGTAGGACTACACGGGGCTAAATGGGGGTGGAGCTACATGGGACTCCATGGGGGCGGGGCTACAGGGCACTCACAGTTGCTTCTGCTGCCTGAGCAGGAAGAGAGGCTACGAGGTGAGGGAGTGCCCAGGGTGAGTGAGTGCTTCCATGTGATAGAGCACAGGCTGCGGGGTGAGGGAGCACATAAATTGATAGAGCACAGGCTGCAGGGTGGGGGAGTGTGCCAGTTTGCCAAAGCACAGATCACGGGGTGAGGGAGTGCGTCAGTGTGATAAAGTACAGGATGCAGGGTGAGGGAGCACATCAGTTTGATAATGTGCAGGCCACAGGGGGAAGGAGTGTGTTTGTGTGATAGAACACAGGCCATGGGCAAGTTGGTGTGCAGACCACAGGGTGAGGGAGCATTTCAATAGATAGAGCACAGGGTAAGGGAGTGCATCAGTGTGCTAAAGCACAGACTGCGGGGTGAGAGTTGTGCACACCTAGGGGGGAGGGAGTGCACACCACTCCAGTAATGGGCATGAACTTTCAGCTTATGTCCCAGCAAAGGGGGTGATAGTGTTTTAGGGGGAGGGGGCCTTCAGAGATAGTGTATGGGGCCCCGAAATTTCTGTTGCTGGCCCTGGCCGCACCCTGTCCCACCATACATAAACGCATTTTGGTAATTAATTTTGGGCTTCATTAGCAGATACCAAGAGGTGCAAAAAAAAAAAATCTTTATGCGGTCAACGCCGTTTTGGGTTGAGGCCTGTCTTCAGGATATTTGCTCGGGACCAGAAGCATTTTGGATAACAGATTATTCGGTATTTCATAATATTTTTATATTTTAATGTGGTATCTTGAGGAATCTTGCATTCATGTTGTACAAACACATCAAACACATGACACCGGTGTCCCAAATTTATCAAGAAAAGTGCTGGTGCATCCGACACTCACAGGATGCAGGGAGATATATTGTCGGATGCCCTCAAAAGTTGCACCCGCAGGACGCCGATGTCCTAAGATACTTGCGGGATCAGGCGGCACTCCAGTCATAAAAAAAATACTGAAAGCCAAAACTTGGTAGACAACATTTCAGCACCTTTTATGTTGTTACCTAAGTTTACTACACAATATACCCCTTATACAAATCACGCAACACAATAATAACCTCCTTATACTGTACTTGCCTCTTACACATTATGCCACATGGAATGAGCCAAAATTCACACCGACTGAGCCAAAATTCACATCAAACACATGAAATACACACAATATAATTTATTTGTGCATTAAACAAGGTTTCAAAATATATGTACTATCTCAGACACTGAATTTGAATGCCAGGCAATCATTTTCTTACACATATTTAGTACCAGTTACATATCAAATGTAATAATGCCACTCTACAAAGCATTAATTAGACCGCTTTATTATTATTATTATTATAATTATAATTTTATTTATAAGGCGCCACAAGTGTTTCGCAGCGCCGTACAAAGGAACAATACAGGGAGACAAAGCTTGGCATAACATTGAATAAATAACAAGAATACAGTACAAATAAAGAACGCACAGTTCAATACACATTACAGCTCGGATATAAGTAGTGAGGACTCAATCAACATACAACTAGAGGCTAGAAGCCAATGATGGAGATGAGTATGCGGACAAAGATGGTCACTGAGTGTTGGCGTATAGGAGAGCTGTGAGTGACATGTGAAGAGAAGAGGGCTTTGACAACAGGAGGGAAGAGGGCCCTACTCGGAGGAGCTTACAATTTAGTAGGAAGGGGAGACTGACAGATTACAAGAGGTGCAAGCAAGTGGGTGGTGGCTAGATAGCAGGATGTAAACAGGCAAGGGGTCGAAGAACCATCTGGCAAGCCTATGTATATGGTGTAGCAAGGTGTTAAGTGCAATACACAGGAGTAACAATATTTAAAAGGTGGTTCACAAAATAAATGATACTGTTTGATGCCCAGAAGGAGTTAAGGAGAAACAGCCACACAATGACCTCTCCAATGTAAAGGCTAGGTGGAATACCCAATACACTGGAGGAGGTAAATGACTATTGTGGGAGCTGCCAAGTTACAGCCAAGCTCTGGGTCTGTAAGGTGACACCACAGATCCCAGCAGCCTGCCTAAGCTGTAACCAGATAAACTCCAGAGGCACACAAACAAACACACAGGCTGAGCAGTTTCTATCCTAGCTATCTAGCAAGGATTCTAACTGACAGACAAACACACACGGGATAAACAGTTTCTGTCCTGACTAACTAGAAAGGATTCTAACTGAACTGGCAGAGATTCAAGGTAACACTGACAGGAAGCTGTGAGACAAATTCAGCAGCACTTGTCTAGCCAGAAAGGAAGACTTATAAAGCAGGTGCTGCCCACGCCCCCACTTAGATATCACAGACTGTGAGCACCAAAACCAGGGCCGGAGTTCCTGCTGTGAACAGATTGCCTGTCACCACTGCAACAGCAAAAACCCGGACCGGAGTGCATGCCATGCTCAGGTTACTTACTAACAATACTAAAACTGCAAACTAACACCACTAACACTGGACTGCTAATATTTAACCATTGACAACATTGGACTGTTTATAATCTTCCACAATCATGAGGCTGGCATAAGTGGAGTATTTCATGCTTTGTTCAAAGGGAAACTGGTTATTTTTCACCTACATAAAATCTTTTTTATATATATTTTTTACCTTTTCTCAGGGTAATCCTGATTTTTATTGTGTACTTTTCTATTTGCATTGTCATTGTTTGGTATCGGTCGGTACCTTTGTGATTGATTATTAAATCATTTTTAATATTTAATTTTTGTCTGTATCTACATGTTATAACATAGACTGGTTTAAATTCTATCCCTCAAATCCAAGCGGTTTCTTATATTCTGCTCTTATTATACAAAATGCCTGCACTAACTCTCAAGGTTTTCTCTTATGTTTATGTGACTTACCTATTGCTGTACTACCAAAATCTTATTTATTATGAAAAGTGTTTTGATGTCTGTAAAGCACCTTGAATGCTGTTGGAGAAACTGGACTATGGGCCTTATTCTGATAAGTGCGGCCGAATCCGAATATGCGGCCAGGACCGTGCGTGCGAAAACCCGCCTTCCATACGGATCGCCAACTCCGTCCGTACACGGTAAGAAGCTGGCCGAACGGACCGCACGTGTATTTTTCATGGAATACGCCTCCTCCATCTCAGGGAACCTCCCCCATCATTCGATGGTCCACCAGTTCCCGCAACCTCAGACCACACGGACATTTTTCCGTGCAAAAGCAGGGATCTGGGCGGGCAGCTGACATCCGGCGATGTCATATGCCCGCCCCCTACACGTGCGTCACGACTGCATTACCATACGTACGCCCAGCGTTTGCATGGGAACGCCCATGAAACGCGGGGCGTATGCATATGGTAATGAGCCCAAATAGCCCTTCACGCCCCTCTCCACCCCCTGTTCGGAGTGTTCACATTTCATGCGGGATTTGGCCGTACTCCCCGCTCGCACATGCGCAGAGACGCCTCTGCACATGCGCAGACACAAAACATCGGCGGACCGACCGCACGCGGACATTACCGCACCAACCAGAATAAGGGCCTATATGACTAAAACTGACTTACTTACTTCCATCCCCATCATCAGAATCCTCATCATCAACATTCTCATTAGCGCAAGCTACACCAATATCCTCCTCACCCTGGTGTACTTCTACAGTGACATCCTCAATCTCAATGTCAGCATGTTGACTGGCACTGCTCCTCCCAACACTTGCAGAGGACATGCAAAAGGTGGAAGGAGCCTTCTCTTCCTGTAGGGACATGCCTATACATTACAACACACTTGGACTTGGGGATTTGTGATATCTCTGAACGCATGGTTGGATCCTGTGCTTTAACAAGCTTTATTTTTAAATTTTTCAAGAGGGAGGAGGGCTTCCATATTCATAAAAAGCTGAACCACCAGCCATGAACATAGGTCAAGGCCTTTTAGCCTTTCCTTGCCACTTCATGTCATAAATGGCATACTGCCAATTTTACGTTTCCACTCAAATAATGTTATTTTTTTGTTTATTATATGCTTTTTGTATTTTTTTTCATGCCCTCTTAGACATTGGGCATCATCCTTAGCAGACAACATTGATAGACTTGCATTGGTAAATTCATGACTGGCGGAAGCAACTTCACCAGAAAAAAGCGGATCTGATCTTTCATTTGTATTTCCTCTATTTGTATGAACACAAAACACCCCCAGACTGATACAGCAGACTTAGCAGCATCTATGAACTTATACAGCAGACAGGGCTTCCCTTGACTGCGCTCGCCACACTTTCTATTCTCAACTCCACGCCGACGTGGATAGTGGGGGTATGAAAAGGTCGTAGGACGCGTACCGCCGACGCTCGCCACGCTTCGGGTTGACGTTGATCGTGGGGTGGCGTTAACAATTGTGGGGGCCATTTCACACTTCAGGGTGCCTATTTGACCTCTGTGGGCCATTTAACATTGTTTTCTATGGAAAATCGGGTCAATTGAGACACTGAACAGGAAAATCGGGTCAATTGGGAGATTTAACATTGTTCCCTATGGGAAATCGCGGGCATCGCGTCGGTCGCATCGCATGCGATTTTTTAGTGCATGCGATGCCCGCGATGGCCGCCCTTCTAGGTAAAGAGTACCCAATATTATAGGGCACATATGGGGCACCCCTGGAATTATACATGATAGACGGCAGCATCCCTGGAATTATACACGACACATGACAAAACCCCTGGAATTACACACGACACATTGCGGCACCCCTGGAATTATACATGAAACTTGGCGGCACCCCTGTATACACAACATCTGGTGGGACCTCTCAAATTATACATGATACACGGCAGCATGCCTGGAATTATACACGACACATGACGGAACCCCTGGAATTACACACAACACATGGCGGCACCCCTGGAATTATACATGACATGTATAATTATACATGAAACTTGGCGGCACCCCTGTATACACAACATCTGGTGGGACCTCTCAAATTATACACGACACATGGCAGCACCCCTGGACTGATATGGCACAAGTAACAGCCCTTGCAGTAAAGAATACTTTTTTAAGCAGTCAAAATAAAAAAGATCCCTTAAGTAGTTTCTCCCATAATAGTTGTCCTCCATGATAGTTGTCCCCCATAGCAGTGTCCACCATAAACAGACCCCTCTTAGCAGCCCCTTTCACTTCTGAAATCAACTGCAGAATGAAGATGGCGCAGATGACTGGGAATTAGAAGGAGACTGGGTCTCATGAGAATCTGACAGCGGGAAGATGATGTTCGGGCCCGAAGGAACCTCGTTGAGCCGGCTTTAAATCAGGTAAATTTGAGGGGTCCGGTTCTCTACAAACTGAACCCGCTTATGCCTAGATGCTACTAATCAAGTAGCCATCATAGAACAAACTACAGTAGCAGCTCCATGTGTAATCGGGGGGCGGAGCTTGTGACTGTAAGTGGCAGGCTCTAGAACCAAGAGAATGAAAGAGCTGAAGGGAGGGGCGGCCACCACACTGTCTGCATGTCTCTGTCAATGAACTCAGGTGAGAGTGCTGGAGCCGGAGGAGGGGAGCATAAGTGAGAGGATGGGCGCTGGCATTCTGTGACAGGATTTGTTTTCCTGTAAAAGCTGTCAGTGTCCTGTGGGCCTGTTTTCAATAGGAGGCTGGGAGCTGCAGCGCCATTAGTCCCATTGTAATTTGGTCCCTCTCTAGAATAATAAAATGTCCAAAATGTATAAGAAAACTATACTTGGGGGTTCAGGGGCGTAACTACCGCCGGTGCAGATGGTGCAGCGCACCGGGGCCCAAGGGATTAAAGGGGCCTGGTGCCACCGTCCACCCAGCATGCCAAAGTTACCCCCTTTTTTTTAAATGTGCAGCGCCGCACACATCCGCAAATGGCTGGGGGTATGTGGCCGGTCGGGCCTGCCAGGCAGGCAGCAGGGAGTCAGGACGGATACAGAGGGAGTTCGCCCCTCTAGGCTTTGAAGTGCCCAGTGTTTGAGAGGTGCCAGGCAGTGCTGACTGCTACAGTCACAGCCGCAGACAGCAGGGAAGTGTGATTCCGGGAAAGATGAGCATTGCCGCGGCCGCCAGATCACTGCTGTGCTCGGGCTGGCTTCCCCCCCATCTCCTGCAGGCAGCAGGCCCGGGATAGAGGAGCTACGAGCAGCCCACAGCCCCTGCCTAAAATCCAGCAGCAGCAACTAAATTAAGAATTACCACATGGAAACTCACTAATTCCTGCAGCTCCTGAACCTTTGAGGAAAAGTACACCACTGGGCATTCACAGACCCCACCCCTATTTAGTGTAATTTCCCGGCTGATTTTCATCCTCCCTGCTGCCCCGCCATCATGCTGAGGCAGGATAACTGATTCTCCTGTCTGAGGTGATCTGTTAGTCCTGCTGGCTGCCTGGCTTCTTTTGCTATTGATAGGAATAACTACTATATGCAGGACATGCTGATGCACTGTTTCATTTTTTTTTTCTACTCTAAAAATTCTAAATATATACACACATACAGTATATATGGATTTTTTCTATTTTCTCAGTATATATTTCTTTCTATGGATCATATTCACTGGCATATCAGTTCGCAAAAAAGGGTGGCAAGCTGAATTCTGCAAAAAGTCACTTGTTTGCAAGCAAGACTATTAACTTTCTCTTGTCACTTTAAATGGAAGCAATATGTCTATTATTTGTTTGAAATACTCTATAATATATTTACACTGGTCTCAGGGCCGTTTCTAGACAATTTAGCTCCCAGGGCAAAGAAATAAAAAATGTGCCCCCCCCCCCCCCCCAATATACATAAGAAATTGCGCGCGCGGCGAAATATGGGCGTGGTTTATTTTTAAAGGGTGTGTGGCTTAATAAAAGGGCGTGGTCTAGCAGGAAAACAAGTACCTTACATCTCACTTTTTCAACCTGCATGTCCAGACATTGGTTACCGCAGGAATTGTCATTGTCCTCCCGCATTTAAGTTGGCGGGCTGAAGGCCACACAGTGACATAAAAATATAAAGGCCCACACAGTGACCTAGTACGCCTCACAGATCAAGGCCAAACAATGAAAGGCTACTTAAATCATTATACACTTTTTATCCATGATGCCAATTACACATTACGCCGCACACTGTGATGACAATTACACATTACGCCTCACACTGTGATGACAATTACATATTACGCCGCACACCATGATGACAATTACACATTATGTCGCACACCGTGATGACAATTACACATTATGTCGCACACTGTGATGACAATTACACATTACACCGCACACTGTGATGACAATAACATATTACGCCGCACACCATGATGACAATTACACATTATGTTGCACACCATAATGCCCATTAGACCCCACACTGTGATGCCCATTACACCCACACTGTGATACTTCCCACACAAATGCCTATTACACATTATGCCCCACGCGCCGCTGCCGTACAACTGACACCGTTTACTAATATGTCCCCACAGTGCCAGATATGCCCCCACAGTGCCATACATATGCCCCCACAGTGCCACACATATGCCCCCACAGTGCCACAAGTAGCACAACTCACTGTCTCTGGCCCTGGGTCTCCCCCTCCAGTCCCGCGCCACTGCCATATGCCCCATACAGTGCCAGATATGCCTTCACAGTGCCATATATGCCCCACACAGTGCCACAGATATGCCCCCACAGTGCCACAGATATGCCCCTACAGTGCCACAGATATGCCCCTACAGTGTCACAGATATGCCCCTACAGTGCCACAGATATGCCCCTACAGTGCCACACATATGTCCCTACAGTGCCACACATATGTCCCTACAGTGCCACACATATGCCCCCAAAGTGCCAGAAGCAGCACAACTCACTGTGGCCATGGGTCTCCCCCTTCAAGTCCCACACCGGAGCTTCTGCTGCTTCTTCTTCTTTCCTGGGGAGGGGAGTGGAGCATCTCTCCTTCCCTTCCCCTTCACTGTGTGTACCACTACCTGAGCCGTCAGCCATTCATACCTTGCGGGCTGGCTCCTGATTGGCTGCCGGCCCGCAAGGCGAGCTCTGATTGGCTGACAGCCTAGTGACTGAGGGGAAGGAGAGACGGGCGATGCGCTCCGCTCTCCTCCCCTCCCCAGGGAAATCAGCCTGGGGCTGTGCTGTGGCGGCCGGGGAGAGGGGGAAGGAAGCGTGGCAGGCGGCGGCAGCGTGTGCCCTTTGTAAATTTCAGCTCCAGGCCCATAGGGTTCTTAATCTGGCACTGGCCACGGAAATAAATTAAAAATATAACAGGGGGCACAAAAATAAACAGAAATAGCTGAAATAATGGAGGGACCACAGAAATAGCTGAAATAATGGAGGGACCACAGATACTGTATAGCTGAAAATATAATGGGGATTGGGGGGGGGGGGCATATTTTTGCACCCAGGCCCACAACTCACTAGTTCCGCCTCTGTGGGGGTTATTTCAGCATGGATCGCTTATTTGAGATGTTGCAATTGGATTCAGTATTGAATCCCGGCGGTCGGGATCCCGGCGTTCAGAATCCCGACACCGGAATCCCGACAGCCGAAATGCCGACAAGGGGGGGACATGGATCGCCCCCCCTTGCAGGCTCGCTGCGATCGCCACGCAGCGGGCCCGGTGCCTCGCTACGCTCGGCACACTAATTTATTCTCCCTCCAGGGGTGTCGTGGACACCCCAGGAGGGAGAAAGTGTCGGCATTTCGGCGGTCGGGATTCCGGCGTCGGGATTCTGAACGCCGGGATCCCGACCGCCGGGATCTTAACTGCATCCCGTTGCAATTGTCTGCAAATAGCAATCTGCAGGTTACCACCCCAATGCTGACTTCCTGTCAGTCAAACTCCGGACAATTTGTGTTTATGATCCATATGCATTATCTGAAGCTTTTCCCCCTCGTGCATGCACTGGGGGTTATTCTGGTTTGTGCACTCACATGCAAATTTGCATGCGAGTGAGATGTTTATTATCTCCGCATGCGCATTTCTGCAAGGGTATAAGCAGCCACAGCAAAAACAGAGTGTTCACCGGGCACACGCACTCACCATTGCAGGGGGGGGGGCAGCATTTTGTCATGCCCATGGGAACTCCTGGCATTTCATGGGCATCCCATTCAAACGCTGGCTGTTTCCACGGAAATCACCCATGAAATCACCCGTTTCCACTGAAATCATGATGTGGGTGCCGGGAGCGGGCAGCTGTCATCACCGGATGTCAGCTGCCTGCCATTTTCCCCTTAGAAATACACGCAAAACGGAGACACCTTAGAGTGTCTCCGTTTTGCGTGTACCCTCCACAATCCACTCCACATCATTTGATGGTCGGTGAATGATGTGGGTGTTTCCCCATAGGCTGAGAATGGATGTTAATGCTGCCAAATTCGGCCTGCGAAGGGGGGGGGGGGTGGCGGCATTTGCGAGCGGCGGCCAGGTTAAATATGACAAACAGCGCTGCGGATCTCGCATCGCTGTGTGTCAACCAGAATAACCCCCACTATGTGAACAGTATGAATGCGCAGTCATTTGACAATTACTTGTTTTTCAAATGATTTTATTAGCATTCCAAGCTGAATTATGCACTAACATAAATTTCAAAGACAAAACTGCGTACTTTAAGCGACCAACTGATGTGTTATTCATTGAGAATTTAGCAAAAAGATGATGTTCAAGAAAGATATAATTTAGATATTCTTTTTTTTAGATTTGAGATCATTATTATTAAACGTAACTTACAGTATGTTCTGCAAATGAAGTGTGAGAAGATGTACATGTTTGATTCATACAATAAAAAGGTGGATTTAGGTGATCCACACAACCCTTAAACAGGAGGAGCCAGATAGAAGTGATACATGGAGCACAGTGGCGTAACTATAAATTTTGCTCCCCCCTGCCAAAAAGTTTGTGGCTCCTCTCCAGATTGTTTCCCCAGCGTGTGACGTAATGACGTCACAGGCATAACGGAGAAGCTGAAGCAGGAGAGAGGAAGAGAGACCAGCATACACTGCTGCTTCCCTTGGCTCCGACGCATCCCAGGCCGCCCCAGCACGCCCATCCTCCCGCCAATCCTGTACACAGTAGCCAATAGCCGGCTCTGTGTACAGTCAATTGATTCAGTGGGGGAATTTGACATCTCTGCCATGGCCCTACCTGCGCTGCGGCTGACTCGCCTCCAGTGCTCAGTCAGTGGGCAGCGGCAGGCAGCAGCATGTCAGTACGTCGAGCGGGTGCCAGTGCCCACACAGACCCTGCTGTTGCTTGCTCCCCCAAGCGTCCGCTGGGGCTGCCTTACAGTAGTTACGCCACTGATGGAGCAATAAGTGGAGTCAGGAAGTTATTTGTAGAAGAGTGCATGTATTCTGGTAAAAATTAACCTCAGGGGATTCATTATTTTATTAGTATGTTTTTATAGTAAATAGAATTTTGCATATCTCTTTATAATAACATAATGCTCAATTTCTCTCACAAGCCATGCAATACATTATAATCTCTGATCTTCAGCATATTATATTTCACCTCATATTCTACCTGCTGATCTTAACTCATCCTCAGCTACAGTATGCTAGTACTGTTCTTTTCATGAATATTTTTTTTTTAATACAGCAATTAAAAAGATTAAAAAGGATGAATGTATGTAATTAGGTTACTAGATTTAATAAATACAGCCAGAATCTTTATGAAATGGAAATTTTACAGGAGCAATTAAGACATTTAGAAAGTTTATGGGAACCTTGTGGCCCATCTACTGTATTTCATTTGGAGTAATTGGAGTTCTGACTAATCAAAATTTTCCAAGGAATCTCCCTGGAATTAGTGAATTAAACTTCTTGGTGACACTCAGAAAGATTGTTGGGCTGACCAATATTTTTTTTTTTGCTGTTATTTATTCTTCTTTTTATAGGGTTGCTGTCACGACTGAGGATTTGGGACCCGGGAGTGACCTTGGTGGCTAGCTGACAACCCAATGGAAACAGGACGGAGGCAAGTGGATACAAATGAGTAAAGTTTATTGCATTGAATGAACTGGTACAGGGGACATTTGAAAGTCTGTAAAAGTCTTTGGAAAGCTGGGAACTGATAAGTTACTTGGAGGCACGGGAGCTGGAACGCACAGAGTAGGTCCACTAGAGTGCAGGTGCCGGAAGTACGGAGTTGGACCACTGGAGAGCAGGTGCCGGAAGCACGGTAGGCAGTGGTGAAGGTGGTTGCGGGTGCAGGTACTGAGGCACGCAGAGGCAGGTGGACACAGGTGCAGATGCTGGAGCGTGCGGGTGCAAGTGGTCACAGGTGCAGGTAACTCGGAAGAACAGGTGCAGGAAACTCGGAAGCACAGGTAACTCGGAAGCACAGGTGCAGGAAACTCGGAAGCACAGGTGCAGGTAACTCGGAAGCACAGGTGCAGGTAACTCGGAAGCACAGGTGCAGGTAACTCGGAAGCACAGGTGCAGGTAACTCGGAAGCACAGGTGCAGGTAACTCGGAAGCACAGGTGCAGGTAACTCGGAAGCACAGGTGCAGGTAACTCGGAAGCACAGGTGCAGGTAACTCGGAAGCACAGGTGCAGGTAACTCGGAAGCACAGGTGCAGGTAACTCGGAAGCACAGGTGCAGGTAACTCGGAAGCACAGGTGCAGGTAACTCGGAAGCACAGGTGCAGGTAACTCGGAAGCACAGGTGCAGGTAGGGTTACCACCTAGTCCCTTTAATTCCGGACACATATTAATTATACAGGTTCTGTGGCTTGCTGACTTCAAGACTCCACTCCAACTGATTTTAAACTGCCACAGAACCTGTGTAATTAACATGTGTCCGGAATTAAAGGGACTAGGTGGTAACCCTAGGTGCAGGTAACTCGGAAGCACAGGTGCAGGTAACTCGGAAGCACAGGTGCAGGTAACTCGGAAGCACAGGTGCAGGTAACTCGGAAGCACAGGTGCAGGTAACTCGGAAGCACAGGTGCAGGTAACTCGAAATGCAGGAACGGATGAACACTGGTGCAGATGAACACAGGTACAGGTGAGTCGGAAGCACAGGTGCAAGTAACTCAGAAGCACAGGTGCAGGTAACTTCGGAAGGCAGGAACAGATGAACACTGGCACAGATGAACACAGGTGCAGATAACTTGGAAGCACAGGTGCAGGTAACTGGAAGCACAGGTGCAGGTAACTGGAAGCACAGGTGCTGGGACAGGAAGCAGGTACTGGATACGGGTACAGGATAACACTGGTGCAGGTACTTGTAATGCAGGAACAGGTGAACACTGGTGCAGGGTCTTGAAGGCACACAGGTGTAGGAACGCTGGTGCAGGGTCTTGGAAGCACACAGGTGTAGGAATGCTGGTGCAGGTACTTGGAGACACACAGGTGTAGGAATGCTGGTGCAGGGTCTTGGAAGCTCACAGGTGTAGAAATGCTGGGAAGCAGGATACAAATGCTGGGTAACTGGAATAACACAGAGCTTAAGCAGGAACACAAGCTGAAGCTTCCTTCCAAGTTATTGACAACAATGCAAAAGCAAAGTGTCTATGCAGGGCTGGGAGGATAACCCCTCAGAGCAGCACTGATTGGCCATCTGGGTGATTGGGAATGGCCACACCTGGAACAGTCTCTGGATGAGGCCAACAGGGAACTTGTATCTTTCAAGTGGTAACCACAGAGTTAATGGCTGAATCAGAATCACCCAGGTGCTCATTAAATACTCAGATCTTGCTGCAGCAGGCTGAGAAACAAGACTGACAGGCAGGTAAGACAGGACAAACACACTGAGTTCTGGCAGGATTGTGACAGTTGCCTTCTTTTATGCTGTTTACCAGCGGGTGTTCTGTAAAAGGGGTGGAGCAAAAGGGAAAACTTAATGTGTGATCCTTGTGTGGGGTGTGGCCATTGTTATTGCACAGTCATGGCAATGTGAAATGTCGCTATTACATGCATTGCACAGCGGGGGGCAGGGCCATGATGATGCAATTCGCAGGGGAGATTGCCGGAGCCTGGTGGAATGCAGGGGGCTTGCCCACCTTCCCTGGGGGGCCAGGTGGTGGACCCGATTTTCGGGAGCCTCCCGGCCATTCCGGGAGTGTAGGCAAGTATGGTCTAAACGTGCCCATACACTGTTGCGATTTGGCATGTTTTCATCCGATTCTAACAGATTGGCCCTATATATCAGATGAAAACTGGCCAAATCAGAGGTGTTTAACATCAGATTGGATCTAATGTTTGTATCTATGTGCATCAGAGCCTGAGATCCTACATGCAGCACATAGGATAAATCGGTACTTGTGAGTTATCTGGGCTGCCGATTTTTTGATTGTATGCCTTAAGTTAAGGCATACAATCAGATGCGATGCGATATCGCATCGCATCGCATCGCATGCGATCATCGGATGCGATGACCCGATTTTTCCATAGGAATCAATGTTAAAATTGACTGAGTCCATTTTAACATGGAATTCAATGGGAAAAAGGGGTCCTTTTCATACCCCTACTATCCAAGTGGGCATGGAGTTGGATATAAACCTGTGGCGAGCGTAGCGAGCCACCGAGCCCGAAGCGTGGCGAGCGAAGCGAGCCCCGCGAGGGGACGGTATTCTGTGTCCCCTCGCGGGGCTCGCTACGCTCGCCACGCTTCGGGCTCGGTGGCTCGCTACGCTCGCCACAGGTTTATATCCAACTCCATGCCCACTTGGATAGTAGGGGTATGAAAAGGACCCCTTTTTCCCATTGAATTCCATGTTAAAATGGACTCAGTCCATTTTAACATTGATTCCTATGGAAAAATCGGGTCATCGCATCGCATCGCATCCGATGGTCGCATGCGATGCGATGCGATGTGCCCGATCCGACCCGATTTAGAAATCGGCAGCCCGGATAACTCACAAGTACCGATAAATCATAATGTATGCATTATGTGTGCTGCAGTGGGTTTTTGTATGTGGGGCATACTGTGGCATCAGTGGCAGGCTGGACCAGAGGGCAGGGTGCCAAATGCCCCCCTGGTCGGTCACATTTTATCTCCTTGGGCTGGCCACCGCAATGCATGTTCATTGGTGTGTGCACACAGCCATCGTCACCTAATTCCCCTTAGTAATAAGCATCTAAACCCCCCTTGCACCTGACAAAAGCATGTAAATCCCCCATAGCAACAAGCATGTAACCCCTCATGGCAATGAGAATGAAACCACTGTCAAGAAGCATGTTTTCCCTGACATTGACCAATATACCTCTGACAACGAGCATGTAGGTAAACAGCACTTAGGCATTATGGTGTGTGCCATTATGTGTAATTTGCATTATGGTGTGCAGCATTATGTGTAATGGACATTACGTTGTGTGGAATTATATTTAAAGGACATAACGGTGTGTGGCATTTTGTGTAACAGGCATTATACTGTAAATTTTTGGAGTATGCAGGGTTCACAAATACTCGCTATATTCGGTATTTGATATTTCCCAGAAATATCTGCACAAATTGAATACCCCACCTATATGAGGCAGCTATGGAGAGACAGTAAGGGAGATATGCAGGATGGGCTGGTATAAAAGCCATGGGCCACTTTGTACCATTCGCCCCCAGACTGAAAGTTGCCAGCCAGCCCCTGTGTGGCACAATGGCATAATGGTCATTATTTTATAATGTGGTGTTAGGAGTGGGGGTATAAAGTGTTGGGTATATTGTGCAATGGGCATTACTGTGTTGTGCAATGAGCTTTAATGTGTTGGTCTTAAAGTGGTGCAATGGGCATTAACTGGGACTGACTGGCACCTTTCAGCCTGGGGGGGCAACACAAGCAAGTGGTCTACATCCACTGCCACCATTCCGCCCCCACCCACTCCCCTCTAGAACACAGCAAGGGGATATGTGGACTAATAAAGATGTTCTAAGCTCATTTTTTACTGTGGATGGACATATATATATATATATATATATATATATATATACGTAATACGTCCGAGGTCACTCGCAAGATTTGTGATGCTGCACGGCGGCAGACTTCAAAGTAAATCAATCAACAAACACAAGGCTGTGTGGGTCAACGTTTCGGGCTGGTAACCCTTTATATATATATATAAAAAATTTAATTAAGAGTTTCTTATATAGCCCACACATTTTCCACAACACTTTACAGAGAATATTTGAACATTCACATCAGTCCCTGCCCCAGTGGAGCTTACTATCTATATTCCCTACCGCATATGTATACACACACACACAGACATTCTAGGGTTAATTTTGTTGAAAGCCAATTAGCCTGCCAGTATATTTTTGGAATGTGGGTGGAAATCGAAGTACCGAGAGTCAGCCCATTCAAGTAAGGAGAGATTATACAAACTCCGCACAGTTAGAGCCATGGTGGGAATCGATCCCATGACCTCAGTGCTGTGAGGCAGTAATGCTATATATATATATATATATATATATATATATATATATATATATATATATATATATATATATATATATATATATATATTAGCAGATGAGTGCCATGGGGGCTCCTGAGGGGAAAGGGCATGTGTGCCCCAAAACATGGCGTCACATATGGGAATAAAACACAGAATTTTCTTTACAAATCCCAGAATTCATATACATATATATATATATATATATATATATATATATATATATATATGTAGAAAAGGTAGATGAATCTGCGCTTATGGAAAGTCAACAACCAGAAACGATAATAGGGTGTAAAATCCCTGAAAAGACACTAAGTCCGTGGAATAAGGACTGCAGCTTTCTCCAAATACCCAGGACTCGTGGGTCAGCAAAGGAAATGTTTCAAAAAGGAATAGAGAAGCGCTCCATAGTGTAAAACTGTATTTATTACAGCACAAACTGTGCTACAGCACATAAAATCAAATTGGACTCGTACCGTGTAGGTAACAGCTGTGGGCTGGTTACCACAAGTTTTTGAATAAAAAGCCACTGGCACAACTCCAACCTCCGTCTCAGTCTCAGCAGGGACACGGAATCACGCTGGACACACACTGTGTAAGAACAGCGTGCCGATGCTCCAGGCAGGATCAGACGCGATGGGGTAGCCGGGGCACAGGTAGAGCTGATGTCACCAACCCCGCCCTAATGCGTTTCGTATCAAACTTCGTCAGAGGGCGTGGACCAGTCAGCTCTACCTGTACCCCGGCTACCCCATCGCGTCTGATCCTGCCTGGAGCATCGGCACATGTGTCCAGCGTGATTCCGTGTCCCTGCTGAGACCGAGACGGAGGTTGGAGTTGTGCCAGTGGCTTTTTATTCAAAAACTTGTGGTAACCAGCCCACAGCGGTTACCTACACGGTACGAGTCCAATTTGATTTTATGTGCTGTAGCACAGTTTGTGCTGTAATAAATACAGTTTTACACTATGGAGCGCTTCTCTATTCCTTTTTGAAACATATACATATATATATGCGGCAGGTCGGTCGGCACTCTGGCTGGTGTCGGAATGGACTGTGGTGCCTTCCACAGAGTAAATGGGGATATATATATATATATATATATATATATATATATATATATATATATATATATACACAATGCACTTCCCAATGCACAATTCCCCCCACGAGGAAGGATTCCAGACCAGCACACAGCGACGAACGAAATAAAGTATTTATTCCATGTGAATGAAACAGTAACAGCAGCTGTCCCAACAGCTGTTTAAACTGGGCACAGCCAGTTTTCTTCAGGGGAACAGAGCACACAGACAAGCCAGCATTTAAGTAGTGAAAATTGCGCCGACATTTATGCAAATGAGGTCCATATGACCTTTGGAAACTCATCTGACATCAGCAGTACAGTGAGTGACAGGCAGGAGGGTGGGCGCAACTGGATGAAGCAACAGAGGGTATTCCCCTGACACAGCGGCAGCATGTGTTACTACAGTGTAAAGGTGCATACACACTGTACAATTTTTTTGACCAATTTTGATGAAAGGCATTTCCATTGAACCCAGTGTCCTGGACGAAAGATGTTGACGAAAGATATTGATGACAGACGAGGATGGTTGCACTGACACGGAGCTCCATTTTCCCACCCAAGGAGTTCCCCCATCCTCAGCCCCCGGATAAGAGTGGTGGAGGCGGAGGAGGCATCGGAGGATGGACGGAGAGGGCGGAGGAGGCGAGGAAGCTGGAGACAGAGCACGCTAGCTCTGTCCTCCAGACTGATGGAGCAGCCGGAGGCTGTTGGGGTCAGGGTTGGTCACATGCTCCCACTCCATTCCTCGGAGCTCCCACCCCTGGCGCCCCCCCCCCCTTACAGCACGAGACGAGCCTCGAGCAGGCAGCGGACCGGGATCCCCCCGGGCAGCGACAGTCCGGGCCTAGCAGAGGCCCCACACCTCATCCACCAAGCAGCCCTGGCCAGTGGACCACGGGCGCAGCGGCAGAAGAGGACCCCCGTCCATCCCGGGACCTACTGTGAGGTGAGGTGGATCTGGCTGTAGACACCAGAAGTGCCAATTCATGGCCCCGGGCTCCCTGGCTCACCCCCTCGCAGGCCGGTAGGAGAGGAGGCCTCTGCTCCGGGAGACACCAGCATATGCTCCCTTCCCTGCATATGCTCCCTTCCCTGCAGGCCCACACACCGGCCCCAAGCCTCATCTAGGAGATGAGGCCTCTGCCCCTGGATGTCTCACCAGCAGCTAACCTTCCCCCCTCTCTGCAGGCCCAGCCTTGGTCTACTGCTCAGACGTGACCCCCAACAAAGGCCCCTGTCTAAATTGGAAGTGATCAGGCCTGCAGGCCCCAGCCACTAACCCCCCTCACCAGCAGATGCAGGAGCCCTCTATTCTGTGGCGGTGCCCACCCCACCCCCAGGGAGGAGGTACAAAAAGACTATCGGGGCAGCAGCATGGAACTCAGCCCAGGGAGAGCTCAACTCCAGCCCCAGGTCTCACTGACTCTCCCCAGGCCTCAATGACTCTCTCATGATTCTACCTACTTCTAGATAATTCTCAATTGAGGTAATTTCCCAGCTTAACCACATTTCTTTAATTAGGAGATTTTCCTCATAATCACAAATCGATTCTATATCCATATCACCATTTGTAGTTTTACTCGTCCCCCTTGATTTTTTTAAGACAATCATTAAAAATTCTATGACATTCATGAATATCTTTTTGTTCTATAATCAGAACGTTACATTATCTGCTATATATACACACAGTTTTAGCTACAGTATAAGAGGATGAAAAAAAATAAAAATATATATATATATATATATATATATATAAAATGCTCAAACAGGCGTTATAATATACTACAATGTTCCTTTAAGATATAAGGATACTCATGCATATGATCGCTGCAAAAGGATTTTAGGAAGTCCACAATCTCCAACCCCAATTATCCTTTAAGCGCTGATGTATGCAGGAAAATGTCCAGGATATATTTATATGTTCAGGCTGTGCTGTTCTCCTATTACGGCCCTTCCACTTTAGCCCAGTCTGCATGGTACATAGAAAAAGAATAGGAGGCGCACCATAGTGTAGTATTTAAGTTCAAAAGACAATTCTTTACTGAAGCGATTAAAAACTCACACAAGTACAGGTGTTATAAAGATATAAAACATATATATCAAGGGATACCACATGGCAACTTTCAAACGCGTTTCGTCCTACGGGAATTCGTCAGTGGGTGTGTCCATGCTCGGACATGAAGGTATATATAGCAGTTCTATTTGTTAATACAATTACATCAATTGACTTCAGCTTTGCTCTCTGGGAGTGCCGAACTCCAAATCTATCAAACTCAGGACATATTATGTCCTGAGTTTTTAGCCTTATACTATTATAGCTCCGTATTAACGGCAGCCATTTTTTAGAAGATATTGTCTCCATTTACTGAGGCGGCCGTATTTATATAATTCATAGTTACCTCATTTATAGATCTCACGGCATTCTCAAAAAACAAAGCTTTACACGTTATTTAAAAACAAAACAATACAAGAAATAAATATATATCAATACAAAATTCATACATATACAGGTTGAGTATCCCGTATCCAAAATGCTCGGGACCAGGAGAATTTTGGATAACGGATTATTCCGTATATCGGAATATTTTAATATTTCAATTATGTATTTTGAAGTATCTTGCATGTATGCTGTATAAACACATAAAATACACACAAATATATTTTATTACCACATAAAATACACACAAATATATTTTATTTGTTCAAAAAACAAGGTTTCAAAACATGAAACAAAATTTGTGTACTATCTCTGATATTGAATTTGAATGCCAAGCAATCATTTTCTTGCACATATATAGTGCCAGTTACATATCATGTCACCAGTAGTGCTGTTACAAATGTCCCCAGTGAGTTTTTAGCAAAAAAAATATTTTTTATTCACTTTCTGGAATGTATGGTTTTCGGAATAATTCAGATAACGGATACTCGGATACGGGATACTCAACCTGTATAACACAAATGAAAAATATCAAAAATATATAAAAAGATAAGTCGCGTTCTTCTAGATAGCAGCATCTAAGCATAAAGCACAATTTATAACCATATGACATTTTATAAAAAAATTATACTTCTTTAAGAATTAACATAAAATGTACAAGAAATACCCTGTACAAAAAATGACATATAACACATATATAATTAGTGTATGAATTCATAGACAACTATCAGAACTATATTAATTCATCAATGAATATTCATTGGTCCGATCTAAACAATAAATATTACCATGTATGGCTGCAAAATTGCATCAATGTAGACCGATACCAATTGGGATAAGGACTGTCGTGCCGCAATAATCGGCCTACCCGGTGGATCTATTAGCGACTTGTGAATTTTAGGAATGCTATATATGACACAATTGTGAGTCCAACTCAGTTTTCTATTTTGTGAAGTCCATGATGACCAATGTGCCTCCTTTATCAGCTGGACGATAAATTAAGTCCTGGTTATTTGATAACTTTTTGAGTATGTCTCTTTCAGCGAGCGATAAATTGGAGTAAAAAGTTGGTGATTGTACTAAATGTTCATTCACCTGAGTATTTAATAAGGTTTTAATAGATGGATTTGTTGATTATAATTAATATATAATATACACAAATTTTTGTTGTATTTTAACATAATAAGAAGTTGTGAGTTAAGTGTGAAGGCCACATACATTTTTCAACTACATTGAAGATGGGTCTGCTGTAAACACGGTACCAAATACTATTATGTTTACACACACATACTGTACATATTACATAACATGAAATAAATTCCTCCTTCTTGGATGAATGTATGCTGCATCACAATTGGGAGGTTTGTGCTGGGGGAATCACCTCAAACCTCACAATTAACCTGTGCTATTTAAGGGTCATGACATTGTTGCGGCTTAACCACTCCTTACTTTTTAAAATGTAGGACATTGCTGTACAAATTATAGGCCTACAGCTATGTTTGAAAAGCATGCATCCGCATGGCCTCACACACTAATCTATAAAAGAATGTTGCACATCATGCTGGGAAGTGTAGTTACACAACAGCTGGGCCCACATAACTTCAACACCACTACTGTAGGATATGTCATTGGATATACTGTTATGTCAATTACTCAAGGGGTGAGGCGTGCCCACACTCAGAAAATACACCAAGGGGACCCTTGTTCCTGGAGGAGGACAGGCCACAGCTCAGGGTCGCACTGCAGTGATATGTTGCAACTAATGATGATGTGGCCTACACATATGTGGATGTTGTGATTGTTTATGTGTAGAAATGTGTATGTAAACATTAGGCATATTGTTTACTTACGGCTGTCACTCCCATCCTGGTCACCGCTGGATGGGTGTCCTGTGCTTGGGAATGGGGGGGGGACAGGAGCAAGGGGTATGGGATGGGAGTTGGGGTTAAGGTGGTGGGGTGGAGTGGGGATTGGTAAGGGTTGGGGCTGGGTGGTGGGGAGTAGTAGGGTGGTTGGAAATGGGGTTGGGTAGGGGAGTGGGTGGGGGTAGGGGAGTGGGTGGGGGGGTAGAGGTGCTCTCCTCCTCTTCCTCCTGGAGCTGGTCCTCCTGGAGCTGGGTCTCCTGGCGCTGGGCCTCTTCTCTGGCCCTCATGCGTGCCCTGGCTCGTGCTAAAATGTTCATGTGATGGCATTGAATTTGAAGGTTGCGGATCATGAAAATGGGGTAAAGAAAAACTCACATTAGTCATGTTCATAACATTAAAAATGTACATTTTCATATAACTAATAAAAATCTCATGCTAATGAATAGATATGCTACACACAAATTCAGACCTTAGCCATACACACCCATATACACCCATATAGACACTAACCATATACACTACCCACATACACCCATATACACCCATATAGACACCAAGATACTTATGCACATATTTAAAAGCATTCCTTAAAACATTGCTAACAAACGCATACATATTTGTGAATAAATATATACTTACATCGGCTAATATGCCACCGATTTCTGGATAGCAGGACTGGCTGCCGGCGGCGCAGGTCTGACCAGCGCCGCTCCACCTGCCCCAGGCTCCTCCAAACGTGGGTCCGGGCGTAGATTAAGAGCCGGGCAGCGTTATACGCCCGGCGCTTCTACTCATTACTAACATAGGGGCCCCTGGGCCCCAGGCGCTGGTCCATGACCTGGACCAATGCCAGCAGCTCCTCATTCGAAAAAAGGCACAGCCCTTGTCGTAGACATATTGGCAATGGCGCAGTTATGAATTGCAAGTACATATATACGTTTTGTTGGTTGCTGATTGGTTGAAAACAAAGTTTTTTTTATTGTTAACTTTATTAATCCATCTTAGATTAACAATATGTATGCGAATGAAAAGATTCGCTGACCATTCCGATATGCACACACGAACATAGAGTATGCATTCAATGTAGGGAGGCACGTACTGTATATACAGTATGCGAAAATTTATACACGCAACTATGTATTAATACATACGCTGATAATAATGCACATACAACATGTTGCTCTGTGAATAATTATTACACATAAGAAATGTAAGGAAAGCATTGAAACGTTGGTATGTTTTTCATTTTGGATAAGAAAGCATAAAAGTACTCCAACAGAGACCACCTGAAAACACACTCATCAGTGGAATTACATGTGAACACATTTAGCCATGTAGCACAGAATGGTCAACAACCTGTGTATGTTCATGTACAGGTGTATGCTCAGGTGCGTTGTTACCACGTAATTTAAGCAGTATTTATCAACGGTAATTAGCTACAACATTGCGGGGGAAAAATATGCCCCTTGTGAAAGGCGGGATTTTAGCATATAAATATGCAGCCAGATGCAGACCACTTTTGCTGCAAACATGTCAGGCTCTGATGATTCCGCAGCTGAGGACGCCCTAGAGAGGGCAAGACTTGAATCCATGATGGAAACATTGAGCAGGAGGCAACAGGAGCGGAGAAGGAGGGCCCAAGAGAGGAGTATGGGGGAAGATCAAGGGGGCCCCTCACAAACAGGCCCTGTTCCTACTGTACCCAGCAACCAGTCAGAACAAGAGGTTGCATCTCTGCCAACATGTGTGACCCAGCAGCTGCATGGTGAGGTGACTGGGGCCACCTGAAAACGATCTGCAACATCTAGGAAGAGTACTGGGCAGGATACCACCAGCAAAAAGAAAATCCCTGCATTTCAAGAGGAAGAATTGAGAGTTTTAGTACCCCTAGCACGAGAATGGATTGAATTAGTTCCCAGGAAGCTGGAAGTGAATAAGGTGTCAAGACTGCCAAGGGATTTAGCGGTGGTTAAGAAAAGGCAAGTGTGTTTCTTCCCCTGATAATCAAATATGTGTGTACATATGTTACATGTATGTTTTGAGGATAATAGAAAGGTGTGTTTGTAGATAGTGCTACACTTCAATGACACATGTGAACGCAACCATATCTAATAACCCACATTTATATAAGAAACATGCACCATTGGTGTGATGTGAGGTTATGGCCACAGTTCTGCTCATGTGAAGTATGTGATGGGACAACAAGTGTGTTGTTGTAAAAGACTTGTGGAAACAAGTTCCATATGTTGCAAATTAAATAAGGATGTCCAAACTGTGCACATTTAGCTGTTGAGAAACTACACATCCCAGCATGCCTTCCCATAGTTAAATTACTCCCTAATAGCAACACTGGCAAGCTATGGTGGGATGTGTAGTTTCACAACAGCTGGAGGAGCATACTTTGGCCATGGCTCCTCTCATTTCAGCATAGTGAGATATATATGTGCATTTAGCAGCCTAATGAGGGATATAGGAGACACTGTAATGCCTCATAATGGTGACATAAATGTGTGTGTGGCAAACATATGCAGAAAAATAACATATCAGCCGCACTAGTAAATGTAATGTAATATTGTTGTTCAGTAGCAGAGTGGTGCACATATGTCCTGATTATACTTTGTATTTATTATTTGTAGGTGGACAGACTTCAAAAGTGGGATAAAGAGGAAGATGACTGCACAGCATGTCCACCAGGAGGGGGCCTATGCCATCAAATTTGGAATATACCCCCCTGGAGCTGGAGGCATTGGATGTGGTGGATGTGGCCGAGGTCAAGGGGGTATCCAATATGGATACCCCGGTGGAGGAGTTTGCTGCTGTGTTTACAGGTAAATTAGAGTCATGCATTGATTGTGGTAAGAGACATTATTTGTGTATGTGATGGTGACATTGATTTGTCTTTTTACCCTAGAAGATCTGGCTAGTCCAGATATACCGCCAGCAGATGCGAGATGCGATGATATGCGATATTGTATCCACTTCAGACCCACAAGTCGAGCAGCCTCCACCAACAAGATGCCCCCAGCCACAGCCGGCAGGGGAGCCCATGTGGACACAGCTGCTGGAGACGGTCGTGCAGCAAGGGGTGGAGGCTGTGGCCCATCAACAGCAGTTTGGGGAATTTTTTGGTGACTGGAAGGCTGCCAACAGCCAACATTTTGAGGCGTTCACCCGCCAGAATGACATTCTGGCGGCTGACATGCAAAACATTGCCCAACAACTCAGCCACCAGAATGACATTCTGGCGGAGCTGCTCACCACTGCCAGGTCGCTCAGGGCAGCCACCCCATCTGCTGCCCCACCCCAAGCTGCTCCACAAGCGTCAACATCTGCCGACCCTCCTGTGCCCACTGGCCAAAGAGGGCGCAAGGCCGCTGTCCCCAAGGCCCCTGGCCCCAAGGCCCAATCAAAAAAGGGGGGAAAATGGCAAAAGTAATGCCACCTTATTCACTTCCTCTGTGTTTGGACCCCAAATCTTTCCATTTGCAGCGGGGTTCCACTTCCTGAGTGCTAAATCAATCCATTCTCGTGCAAAGGGTACTAATCTGTTTAATTTTAACTCTTGAAATGCAGGGTATATTTTTGCTGGTGTGTATCCTGCTTAGCATTCTACCTGGGTGCTGCAGGTCATATGCTGGTGTCCCCTTTCATTTCACTATTGCAGTTGCTGGGTAACACATGTTTGTAGATATGCCACTTCTTGTTCTGGCTGGTTGTTATTTTTGTTAATATTTATGCCATTAAAAAAAAAAAAAGCTGTGATGCTTAACAGCAAATAAATTTATTTTACAAAATAAAAAACCTGTGTTGTATGTGTAATTTCTTGTGTAAACCAAATACTACATTTACTAGGTGATTCATCGCGCCCTACGGGCGCTCTTCACACCGTCGTAAGGGGCTGCGCCCCCTTAATTTGTGAACGTTTGTATATGAGAAATATGGTTAGAATTGTATGAAAGATGCCCTGTATTGCAACTTAGGTGTCCGCGAATCGCGGGAGGGGGGGTCGCGGAGGGTGCCGCGAATTGCAGGAGGGAGGGTCGCGGGGGGTGCCGCGAATTGCAGGAGGGGGGGTTGTGGGGGTTGGATGCTGCGAATCGCGGGAGGGGAGGGATTGCAGAGAATCGCGGGAGGGGGGTCGCGGGGTGGGTTGCCGCAAATCGCGGGAGGGGGGTTACGGGGGCGGGGGTTGCCGCGAATCATGGTAGGGGTGGTCGCGAGGGGTGTGCCGTGAATCACGGGAGGGGGGGTCACGGGGTGGGGTGCCGAGAATCGCGGGGGGGGGTGTGTGTGCCGTGAATCGCGGGAGTAGGGGTTGCGGGGGGGGTGGGGGGGGGGGGGTTGTGACGCGAATCGCCACAAGAAAAAATCAACACAGAAAGGTCAACACATGTAAATGTTGACATAAGTGTGGCACTTCATTGGTGTCCATGTCGACACATGAGAATGAATATGAAAACATTCAAAAAATGAAAAAAAAAACTTCAAAAACTCATGTCAACCTTTTTCATTGTCGACCATAGCCATGTCAGTGTTTTCCATGTGCAATTTAATTCTGGAGCTGCCGCGAATCGCGGGGGGGTGCCGCGAATTGCGGGAGGGGGGGTCGCGGGGGTGGGTGCCGCGAATCGCGGGAGGGGGGGTTACGGGGCGGGGGTTGCGGCGAATCATGGGAGGGGGGGTCGCGGGGGTGTGCCGTGAATCACGGGAGGGGGGGTCACGGGGTGGGGTGCCGAGAATCGCGGGGGAGGTGTGTGTGTGTGTGCCGTGAATCGCGGGAGTTGTGGGGGTGGGGTGGGGTGGGGGGGCGCAAATCGCCACAAGAAAAAATCAACACAGAAAGGTCAACACATGTAAATGTTGACATAAGTGTGGCACTTCATTGGTGTCCATGTCGACACATGAGAATGAATATGAAAATATACAAAAAATGAAAAAAAAACTTCAAAAACTCATGTCAACCTTTTTCATTGTCGACCATAGCCATGTCAGTGTTTTCCATGTGCAATTTAATTCTGGAGCTGCCGCGAATCACGGGGGGTGCCGCGAATTGCGGGAGGGGGGGGTCGCGGGGTTGGGTGCCGCGAATCGCGGGAGGGCGGGGTTCACAGGGGTTCCGGTGGGGGTTTGCCGTGAATTGCGGGAGGTGGGGGGTCCCGGGGGGTGCCGCGAATCGCGGGAGGGGGGGTTGCGGGGGGGTGTGACGCGAATCGCCACAAGAAAAAATCAACACAGAAAGGTCAACACATGTAAATGTTGACATAAGTGTGCCACTTCATTGGTGTCCATGTTGACACATGACAATGAATATGAAAACATTCAAAAAATGAAATAAATCTTCAAAAACTCATGTCAACCTTTTTCATTGTCCACCATAGCCGTGCCAGTGTTTTGCATGTGCCATTTAATCCTGGGGCTGCCGCGAATCGCGGGGGGTGCCGCGATTTGCGGGAGGGGGGGGTTGCGGGGGGTGGGTGCCGCGAATCGCGGGAGAGCGGGGTTCATGGGGGTTCCGGTGGGGGGTTGCCGCGAATTGCGGGAGGGGGGGTCGCGGGGGTGGGTGCTGCGAATCGCGGGGGTTACGGGGCGGGGGTTGCGGCGAATCATGGGAGGGGGGGTCGCGGGGGTGTGCCGTGAATCACGGGAGGGGGGGTCACGGGGTGGGGTGCCGAGAATCGCGGGGGAGGTGTGTGTGTGTGTGTGCCGTGAATCGCAGGAGTTGTGGGGGGGGGTGGGGTGGGGGGGGTGTGACGCAAATCGCCACAAGAAAAAATCAACACAGAAAGGTCAACACATGTAAATGTTGACATAAGTGTGGCACTTAATTGTTGTCCATGTCGACACATGAGAATGAATATGAAAATATACAAAAAATGAAAAAAAAAAACTTCAAAAACTCATGTCAACCTTTTTCATTGTCGACCATAGCCATGTCAGTGTTTTCCATGTGCAATTTAATTCTGGAGCTGCCGCGAATCACGGGGGGTGCCACGAATTGCGGGAGGGGGGGGTCGTGGGGTTGGGTGCCGCGAATCGCGGGAGGGCGGGGTTCACAGGGGTTCCGGTGGGGGTTTGCCGTGAATTGCGGGAGGTGGGGGGTCCCGGGGGGTGCCACGAATCGCGGGAGGGGGGGTTGCGGGGGGGTGTGACGCGAATCGCCACAAGAAAAAATCAACACAGAAAGGTCAACACATGTAAATGTTGACATAAGTGTGCCACTTCATTGGTGTCCATGTCGACACATGACAATGAATATGAAAAAATTTAAAAAATTAAAAATAAATCTTCAAAAACTCATGTCAACCTTTTTCATTGTCGACCATAGCCATGTCAGTGTTTTGCATGTGCCATTTAATCCTGGGGCTGCTGCGAATTGCGGGGGGGGGGGGGGGTGCCGCGAATCGCGGGAGGGGGGTCGCAGGGGCGGTGCCGCCAATCGTGCAAGGGGGGTCGCGGGGGGGTTCTTTTTGCCGCGAATCGCGGGAGGGAGGTCGCGGGGGGGGGTGTTTTTTCCGCGATTCGCGGAAGGGGGGGGGTCGCGGGGTGGTGGTTATGCCGCGAATTGCGGGAGGGGTCGTGGGGGGGTTCTTTTTGCAGCGAATCGCGGGAGGGGGGGTCGCGGGGGTGTTTTTGCTGCGAATCGCCGTAGGGGGGTCGCGGGGGAGCGGGTGTTTTTGCCGCGAATCGCGGGAGAGGGGGGGCGCGCGGGGGGGGAGGTTTTGCCGCAAATCGCGGGAGGGGGGCACTCACCTGGTGGCTGTGGAGTAGCAGTGCTGGGCAACATGGGAAGGCAGTGGGTGTCTGGCACTGTCTGTGGGCTCACTGGGCTGGTTCTCTGTCACATACCTCCCAACATGACCATCTCCAGGAGGGACACAATGCTCTGTTTCTAGACTTCCCCTTAATGTATGATTGCCATCACCTGTTTTAAACAGGTTAATTTCTCAGAAAGGTGTTCAGCACAGATGAAGGCAATCACAAATTAAGAGGAAAGTCCAGGAACAGAGCGTTATAGACACAGACACCCACTTTGAGTGACAGATGTAGCCAAATATATAGGAGATGTGTACTTACTCAACTTGGTCTTTTGGTGAATGTAGTAATGTGTTCAAATTACCCTCTCCATGACCATGCACATGTTCATCTCCACCATTTCCCTGCTAATTTGTTTGTGGCAAAACATGTGCAGAGCAACTTAATAGGTGAGAAAGCATTTTCTGTTCAGGCAGTGGCGTAACTATCCTCCCGCAGCCCCCGAGGGGGTGTGGGTGCCGGGGGGGGGGGGCTGCGGGACATTACTCACTGCCTTCTGCCGCCAGCGCCTGTGCCGGGTCCCAGCTCTCCCAAGTCCCGGCTACTGCTGCAGCACTGCTAATACAAATAGTGACACTCAGAAAATGGCTGCCCCCATACTGCAGGCAGTTTTTCGTCTGCTTTTTGGAGGCAGACATTTTCCAAGTGTCACTTTTGATTTGCAGCAGTAGACGGGAGAGCGGGGACCCGGCGCAGATGCGACAGGAGGTAACATCTCACCCACCCCTCACCCCGGCTCCCCTCCGCACACCCTGGCTCCCCTCCACCGCACCCCGGCTCCCCTCCACTGGCAGCACAATCGCGGCCACGGCTAAGGTAACGGCCGCATTGGGGGGGATGTTTGGTGTATAACCTAGCAGGGGCGCCCCCCTGCATTTTCGCCTGGGGGGAGCAGAATTAGTAGTTACGCCACTGTGTGCAGGTGATGTAACTCCTACATTACTAGTTAAAACCAGGGCCAGAACAATGCTTTCCTCATGGAGTGGGTGAGGTAGGCAAACAAGGGGCCAAAGTAACATTTGTGTAGGAATGCATACAGATGGGGCAGGCTTCATCCTGGCTGGCGGATCGCCGGAACGTCCCTGCTGGCGATGCGCCAGCAGCCTCGCCATCCATCAGACTTAGACGCGCGTGCGTCTCACGTGCGTCTCAGTCGGCGGGGCGATGGAAACCCTGTCCGTCTCCGACTCAGGGAGACGGACATGGTTAGAGGGGGGGGGGTGCGGGCAGGTGGCGGGGACTCCGGGTTACTGCCGACAAGCAGGCGGGGAACCGGGGGAGCGGATGGATGCATCGTCGGAAGTGGACGCGCGCGCCTCTTGTGCGTGTGTGTCCCCTTCTCGCCATCGATATGGCGCTGGTGGGGGATGGCGGCTGGCGTTGCCAGCGCCATCCCCTGCCAAGATGGGACCTGCCCCATCTGTATGTGTCTTCCAAAAACAACCAGTGAGGACTCCCCATAGGTCTTGGTACAGGTATGTTAAAGATGTGTCAGTCGACCAAGCATGACAAAATGGTTTGTGTGCAAACATGTTCAAATATTGATTAAAATATGAGTTTACAGTGTGATAGGCAGATGTTGGGATCCTTTGTTATATAGATGTGATTGCAATAATGTGCTTGGTGGCATCTTACATACAGAGTGTGCTACATAAAATTCATAGCAGATATGAAAGTGCATAATTTATGTCGTTGGGCTAAAATAAAAAGATTGTGTGCAAAATAGTGGCCATGGCCTTAGGACATTGCTCAAACATGCTTGTTGCTCTTAGATGTGGTTTATGTGTCTTTTATATAAAAAACTGGTATGTTTGTGTTACAGTGAAAAAGTTGACACATGTCGACTTCTGTGAATTGAGTGTCCTGCTTTTTAAAGTATACAAAAACACTTACTGAATGGGTGTAGATGGTTATAAAATAACCACCTTGACATATATAAGCAGGTCTTAGAATGAATCTTACCTAAAATTAAACCAACCTTTACATGTTGAGAAGTGTAAAAAGATAAGCTTCCAATGTGTTTGAGGGCTGTGTGTGCCTTGCAGGTAGTGAAATAATGGTTTTCACTTTATAGCCGGCAGCATTGCTTATTACATTCAGGTGTATGTGTTTGTGTAGTAATCAGCGTTAATTAGCAGACCCAGGCGTCCGCTCTCTAGGGGTGGTCATGAGCACTCTTTGGCGTCTGCCTGTTTTTGTGTCAAAATGCACGGCACCTTCGCCGATCGAGGCGGTTGTGGCACCGTACATTTTTGGTGCACACCCCCGTGTACGCCCATGTTTACGCCCAGTTTTCCTCATTATTCCAGGCGCTCCCCTAAAAACGCCCACATGCCGCCCACAATGATCGTACTCTTGCGGACAGGTTTTTTCGCATCCGTGAGCGGTGTGAGGTCGCCGAGCATAGCAAAAGCTACGCATGCGCAGATTGAAAAAAAACCCCGATACGACCGCGTACGGTCCCACCGCACAAACCAGAATAAGGCCCATAGTTACATAGTACAGTAGGTGAGGCTGACTAAAGGCTTGCATCCATCTAGTTCAACCTATGTTTATAATAGTTTAACCCTTGTTGTATAGCAGGTTCTGATATTTTAAAGACAGATTATGTTAATTATGGATGTTTTTAACCAATAAATGTTTATCCAACCTTATTTTAAATGTATTTATAGTGTTTGCCGACACCACTTCTCCAGGAAGGAAGTTCCAAAGTTTTACTGCTCTGACTGTAAAGAAATTTTGTACTTGTGTAATATCTGGGCGCCCGATTTTTTTAATCGCATGCCTTAACTTAAGGCATGTGATGAGACCTGATGGGACCCAATTTTCGGGGTTTTTAAGAGGTTCCTGTACAATTAAAAAAATCAGTCGCATCGCATGCCATTATAATGGCATGTGATGCGATGTGACGCAACCGACCCGATTTTGCTATTGGACCCAATGTTAAATTGTACCTCAGACCTGATTTTACATTGGATCCAATGTTAAATGCCCCCATACCCGATTTTTCATTGTATACCCACCCTGATGGTTAATTATTATGTCAAATGCCTCCCCAGTGTTAATGCAACGCCACGATCAACGTCAACCCGAAGCGTGGCGGGCACAGTGAGCCCGCGAGGGGCGGCGGTACGCGTCCTCCAACCTTTTCATACCCCCACGTGGGGCTCGCTGTGCTCGCCACGCTTCAGGCTCGTATTCCGCGTCCCCTCACCGGTCGCGCTGCGCTCGCCATGCTTCGGGTTTGGTGGCTCGCTGCGCTCGCCACACTATATAGAATCAACTCCATGCCAGCGTGGATAGTGGGGGTATGAAAAGGTCGGAGGACGCGTACCGCCGCCCCTCACGGGCTCGCTGCGCTCTCCACTCTTCGGGTTGACGTTGATCATGGCGTTAACAATGGGGGGGCATTTGACATAGTAAATACCCATCAGGGTATCAGGTTCTGGGGGCATTTAACATTGGGTTCAATGTAAAATTGAGTCTCGGACCATTTAACATTGGATCCAATGTAAAAATCGGGTTGAATCGGTTGCATCGCATGCGATTTGGTCGCATGCGATGCAACCGATTTTTCCGACCCGATGTCAAAATCGGGCACCAAGATATTACACAAGTTCCAGAATTTTTTTTTCTACTAGATGAACAAAATCTTTTTTTCTTCTAATCTAAACTCATGCCCTTGCGTCCAAGATTCCTTTCTAGCAGAAAAAAGGGTGTTTGACAGTTCCTTATATTAACCCCTAATATATTTATACATATTGAGCATGTCCCCCCTTAAACGTCTCTTCTCTACTGTAAATAGTCCCAAATTGCTTAATCTTTCCTCATAGCTTAAAGTCTCCATTCCCCTAATAAGCTTTGTTGCTTTCTTTGGATTTTTTCTAGTTCTATGATGTCCTTTTTATAGTGTGGGGCCCAGAATTGTACTCTGTATTCGAGGTTCGGTCTAACCAATGATTTGTACAGAGGCATAATTACTTTTGAGTCCCAGTTTCCATGCCCCTTTTAATACATGCTAGAATTTTGTTGGCCTTTTTTGTTGCCAGGAACCGCTATCTGTGGACCCGAAGGGCGTAGCCAGAGTGTAAGGGCAGGCGTCCAGTCACAGAAATTGGTGGCAAGCGGTGGGATATCCCAGGCAGCTTTTCGGTCACCCGATTGGAGAAGACGAGTTACTCAGGGAGGAGTAACTGCAAGTAGAACAAGCAAGATGGCGGACTTCCACGAGGGGCCACGGATTACAGCAAACTGGGATGTAGTGCCCATTGTAATGTAGCTACAAAAAAGGCCAACAAAATTCTGGCATGTATTAAGAGGGGAATGGAAACTAGGGACTCAAGGGTAATTATGCCACTGTATAAAGCATTGGTGAGACCTCACCTCGAGTACGGAGTGCAGTTCTGGGCCCCACACTATAAAAAGGATATCATAGAATTAGAAAAAGTCCAAAGGCGAGCAACAAAGCTTATTAGGGGAATGGAGAATTTAAGCTACGGAGAGAGATTAAGCAATTTGGAACTATTTACATTAGAAAAGAGACGTTTAAGGGGGGACATGCTCAATATGTACAAGTATATCAAGGGCCAATATAAGGAACTGTCACACACCCTCTTTTCTACTAGAAAGGAATCTAGGACACGAGGGCATGAGTATAGATTAGAAGAAAAAAAATTTCATTCAGCTAGTAGAAAGAATTTCTTTACGGTCAGAACAGTCAAACTCTGGAACTCTCTTCCCAGAGAGGTGGTAACGGCTGGCTCATTAAATGCGTTCAAGGCAAAGTTGGACAAACATTAACTGGATAAAAACATCCATGTGTACAAATAAGAAATATATTCTGTCTGTTAAATATCAGAACCTACCAAATCAGCAATGGATATCTATATAAGGTTGAACAAGATGGACGCAAGTCTTTTTTCAGCCTTACCTACTATGTAACTACAGTATGTAATGTCGAAGTATGACCTCGAGATTGTGTGTCGGGAAAAGGGTGTGGATATTCCTTCGAAAGCAACTGTAAACGTAATGAGGGTGGTGCTCATGCGCTTGGAGGAGTTGATTCGGTAGGAGGTTGCTGCACACTGATGATGACCGTGTCCAAGAGGACAGCAACACAGAGGACCTTCATCTGGACCTGGTGAGACTCACAAGCCCCACCCCCTCTAGCAGCAGCCACATTTCCCAACATTCCCTAGCAAGGCCAGGATCCCCGCGTCCCAGGGTGGACGGCGTGGATAGCCTAGCGGATCGGGTAGTGGAATTAGGGGAAAGGGCAATGGAACAAGAGCGCTTGGTCATCATTCGGATGTGGCGCGATGAGCGGGAACCACAGGCCGTGGTACCCCCCAAACGAGTCGGATTCAGTTTGCCAAGTTTGCCGACAGTGATGGGGACATTTGCAAGTTTTTGAGAGGACTTGTAAACTCTATGATTTGCCCAAACAGGAGTGGGTGAGACACCTTGTGCCCACCCTGCATGGAGAGGCCTTGGAGGTCTATCGAGGAGTGGCCAATGAGGACTGTGGGGACTATGATGTTGTCGCCAAGGCCCTTCTCCAATGTTTTTTTTCACTCCTGAGTCCTGATCACCAGCAACACGGCGCCTCTATCTGACTGAGACGCGCGTGCGTCCCCCACGCACGCACGTCTCAGTATCCGGGCGGCGGGGCGGACTCAATACTGTCCGCCTCCCACTCAAGGGGGCTGGGGGGGGACCTCTGGATACTGTGGGGGGGGGTGCGGTCGCCCAGTGTGGGCACCGGGCGACCGAGGGCAGCACCATCGGAAGCTCGTGCGCGCGCGTCCCCTTCCGGCATACAGATGGCGGTGTGGCAGGGGATGGCGATGGCGACGCCATCTCCATCCCCTGCAAAGATGAATCCCGCTACATCTGTACAGGAAAAAGTTCTGGGACTTGCCTAAGAATCCTGGCAGCACCCACAAGCAGTTTGCCACCCAGCTGTGGCAGTACTTGGTGAAGTGGGTGAAGGAATCGGAGGCCACGACATGGGACATCCTGATTGACCTGATCTGCAGGGAGCAGTTCTACCGCAGATGTGCCCAGGAAGTGAAGGAGTGGGTGCTAGATCAGGGGCCACCCAGCATAAAGATGGCTGCCCAGCTAGTGGACAAGTATGTGGCAATTACAAGGGCTGAAATGCCCAAGTAGCAGCCCACTACAAAGGACTGTACCACCAGGGGGACACCCCTCTTCAGCTCATCGCCCCTAAAGCAAGCACCTTCCAACCCGGATGCTCTTGGCCAGCAATCGCCCCGCAGCATCCCTGCAAGTAATCAGGGATAATCGGAGCCCCGCCTGGTCAAGAAGTGCTACATGTGTTGGAAAATTGGACATTTGAGGAGGAACTGTCCCACACTGCAGGCACCCCAGAATCTCACTACAAAAACGAGTGCTGGAGTCCAGCTTGCTTGCTTAACCCATGGAGATGAGCCCACATAGACCGTACCCCCTCCAGTCAGTCCGATGGAGTGTGGTGGGAAGCAGGCAGACTCTGCTGATAGAGTCACCTACATGGCCAAACGGCCTCTACAGAATATGTGGCGACACCTGCAGCCGGTCCAAGTGGGGCCCCTGCAGGGAGAAGGCCTGAGAGACTCTGGGGCCTCAATTACTGTGGTGAGCCCCAGGCTTATTGATCCTGCTGCAATATTGCAGGGTCACACTGCCAAAGTTACAATGGCAGATGGAGTGGAGTGTGATGTACCCATGGCAAGAGTCTTCCTGGACTGGGGAGTTGGACCAGAGTTGCGAGATGTTGCCGTCATGGATGGCCTCCCAACTGATGTAGTCCTGGGAAATGATCTTGGTTGTGGAATCGTTACCACATTTGCTAATGCCATCGCCTGGAGTGAAGCTGCCAGACTACAGTCATTACCATTGACACCAGCACAGCCCAGCCCAGAGGAACAGACCACAGCGGCCACACAACTGCCAGCACAGCCAACCACAGCATCAACCATCCCAGCGGAAAAGACCACAGCGGCTAAATCAACGGATCTCCCCAGCATGCCTTTTGCCTCTGGTGTGCCTACATCCCCTAGCAACGCAGAGGATGTGTGTGCCAGCTTGTTGTATCCTGTGAGGGTGCCTAGCAATGCTCCTTTTCCTAGTGGTTTGCCAACTCCGGCGGTGAGTATGAGTGACCACACTGACCTTTACATGACTGACCCAAACCAGAATGACCCTAGAAATCCCAACCTAGATCCCCCTGTAGAGTGTCCCCCTTTAAGAGAAAGTGAGGGGCAATTGCAGGGGGTTAGGGAGGCTCCATTCTCTGGCCCATCCCTGACAGGCATAAGGTGCCAAGCTCGCAGCAGCCTTGATGGGGTGGGGGTAGGGACTGTGCCCGGACAGGAAGGGTTCAGGCCCAGGGTAGTCAGGAAGGTAGAAGGGGATACACCAGACAGGGTGAGTTCCCCAAGATGTGGGTCCTTTGAGGAGGACAGGAGGGCAGGTCTGACAGTTAGTACAGACGGGTGCCCGGGAGAAGGGACAGGGGTGCAGTGCCTGGAGGATAGTGTGGGAGCAGACAGGGGTAGGCCCAGACCACTGAAGGTAGAGGCGACCAGAGGCTGTCACTGGCCCACAACCCCCAGACAAGTACTGACCTTAGAAACTGTAAGGCCCTACAAACCAGTTGTCCCTTACAGTAGTGGCTAGGAAGGGTCTTCCCAAGACAGTGGACTGTACACCTGCTTGTGAGTTGGCATTCCAGTCACTGACGGAGGCTCTGGTACCAGCTCCAGTGCTGATGACGCATATTTATTACCAGGGCATTGTGGTATGGACTATTGTGTCACTGCACGGACTGGGAGCAGTACTGAGCCAGGAGGAGCCATATGTTGTGTGAGCAGAAAACTGCTACGGTGGGAGGTGGAGTATGCCACAATTTGGACACACTGGGTGGCAATTGTGTATGCAGCAGACCCGCTTTGGCACAGATGGTGCCACTGGCACCCCACCAGGGTGAAGGAACACCCACCTGATGAAGGTTTTCCCCCTACATTGACGGACAGATGGACTGTTGTGGTGGGGCCATGGACTTGGACACTGTGGTGGCTGTGTGGACTTTCATCACCAAGCCGATACGGCCCCCTGCAATCTGGATGAACTGTCTAGGCTGGGGCGAACACCCCCAGGCACTCCCAGTAACCCCAACTTGACTGCGGGACCAGGAGCCAAATCGTTGGGACATGGCCCTCTGGTTTAACGCTTGGATGGGGAGGAGAAGTGTGACCGGAGAGCCCGGCACATGAGCTTAATGGCCACCACAGCACTGAAGGGGTTAACCCTCCAGGCCGCTGCGGCACCATGGTCAAAGGGCGCTTGGCACCAAAATTAAATTGCACTGGTTTTAGCAGCACTGGCCTCCTGTTATGCAGAAAATGAACCCTGCCTGTCTGCAGCGAAGTGCCGCCAATTAACCCCTGGCGTGCCGGGGGCAGATCGCAGTGACTGCATCTCGCTTCCTCCGGGCGACGGGGGAGGAAGAGACTGGAGGACACTAGCAGGGTGTGGGTGCGCTGTAACCCAGCTCAGAGGCTGCGGTGGGCAGCATAAAGTTTTAACCCCCAGCATGCTGGGGCTAGGGGGAAGCGGCTGTGTCGCAGAAGCCCCAGACGCTGGGGAGGGGTCTGTGTGCAGACTGCCGGCAGGCTGGGAGCATGGGATAGCAAGCTCCCACCACAGGGAAAGGAGCCCTGCAGCCAGGATGGCTTTCCTGAGCTGCACTGTTAAGGGAGCCCAGTGCTGTACACTGGGCGCAGTGTAAAACAAGCATGTTGTAAATGTATTTAAAATGTGTTGTGTGGCTTTTGGAGCCTGTGCAGTGCACAGACTCAGTGTGTACAATGTAACACTTGTGTGCTTTAAATGTATTTTAAAGGAAAAGTGCACTTACTGTAACTTCTGTGTCCCAGGGGAATCCAGAGTCCTGTGTGGGCTGCTGGGCCTTCCCCAAAATGTATTCCAAAAACGGAATTCTTTCCCAGATAGCCTCCAAGCTGGGAGCTGCAGGGAAAGGTAGCAGGGAACCTCAGCTTTCTAACAAGCCGAGTGATTCCTTGGAGCTCCCTGGGGGCAGGGGGGCGTAAGGGCAGGTGTCCGGTCACAATGATGTTCATCAAAATTAATCAGATGAGGATAAAGACAACATCTTGCCTATATAGACATATAGAGCCAGTTTGTACAGGAAGAGGTGACGCTTCTTTTTTGGGGGGCCCAATCAAGCCAATCATTTCAGCCACAGTCGTGTGGCAGACCCTGTCGCTGAAATTATTGGTTTGTTAAAGTGTGCATGTCCTATTTACACAACATAAGGGTGGGTGGGAGGGCCCAAGGACAATTCTATCTTGCACCTTTTTTTGCCATTATGTGATTTTTGGGGCCTAGTTTTTTAAACAGCCATCCTGTCTGCTCAGGGCATAACTATAGCACCGCAGCCCCCGCCACCGCGGGGGGGGGGGGGCGCTGTGCATGTGGGGGCGCCGGGGGCTGCGGTGCTATAGTTACCCCCCCCCAATCCCCCGCAGACTTACGTAACTTGCTGGTCCCGTCGACTCCGTTCTTCCGATGAAGACCACAACAAAATGGCCGCCCCATATAGCAAACAGTTCTCTGAAACTGTCTGCTGTACGGGGGCGGCCATTTTGTGGTGGTCCTCAGCAGATGAACGTACGGAGCCGCCGGGACCAGCGCGATAGGTAAGACTGCGGGGGAGGGGGTTAGCATGGGCGACGGGGCGGCGGGGTGGGGGGTGCTCGACAGGGCGGCGGCGGGGGGTGGGTATGGGCGCCCCCCCTAACGGCGGGGGGGTGCCCAAAACGTAGCTACGCCACTGTGTCTGCTGCTGCAGTGCCACTCCTAGTTCAACCACGTGTTTTTGCCGCACACTTGTGTGGCTTAGCATAGTTATCCAGCTACCTTGGTCCGACCTATTGCCCTAAAAACAATATTGTGTTGTGTGAAGTGTTCAGAATACACTGGAAATTAGCGGATATTATGGTTAACAATAGTGTAGGAGCAAAAAAATCAGAACCCAAAACACGAAACACAAAACACGAAAATGGTGGAGTTTTGGAACAGATCCATATATATACAGGGCTATTTTTGTGCCGGAACGCCCCGGAACGCCGTTCCTGAAGCTCTTTTGCAAATGACGTCATCAGGAATGGCGTTCCGGGACCTCCGCGGCCTGCCCCACTGATGTGCCGCTGCGTGTCAAGCCACCCGCCCGTCAGTTGCCCCTGCCCCTGGTATCCCCTGCACACAGTGAGACAGACGCTAGAAGTCATAGTTCACCTCTAGCGTCTGACAGGAAGCACAGCTCTGCGACTTCATGGTAACGCTGCAGAGCTGTGCTTCCTGTCAGACGCTGGAAGTGAAAAATGACTTCTAGTGTCTGTCTCACTGTGTGCAGGGTAAGGCAGGGGCAGCAGCAGCAACTGATGGGCGGGTGGCCGGGCACATATTAACCCCTTGGCAACGAGCTAAAACCCCTGGCAACGAAAATTAACCCCCCTTGGCAACGATCATTAACCCCTGGCAAAAATGATTAACCCCTTGGCAACATCCAATAAGCTGTATACGCGTCCCCTCGCGGGCTTCACAGGTGTCCGCGTCCCCTCGCGGGGCTCCCTGCGCTCGCCACACTTCGGGCTCGGTGGCTCGCTGCGCTCGCCACACTTTCTATTCTCAACTCCATGCCGACGTGGATAGTGTGGGTATGAAAAGGTCGTAGGACGCGTACCGCCGGCGCTCGCCACGCTTCGGGTTCGTGTTGATAGTGGGGGTGGTACAGCCTCAAAAATGCCATTTGGGGGCCATTAAACATGTTTCATACTAATTTCAATGCATTTGGATGCTTTTCTGTTAAAAATCGCATGCAATCAAATCGCATGCGATGCGATTGCATGCGATGCGATTTTTTAAAAAAACTGCAAAAATGGCATCCCATCGCATGCCACTATATATGGCATGCGATGGGAGCCGTGATAATCCACAAGTACCCGTTGATTTTTGTTGCTGTGAATACAACTCGTTTTTGACAAGACCCAAGAGTGCCAGCCTGCTGTTATTTACTATATATCTCTTATATATTTGGCTACATCTGTCACTCAAAGTGTGTCTGAAGCTGTAACGCTGGGTGGAGCCTCTGACTCACATGTTACACAGCAAAGACACAGCTACTCACCAGACACACCAGGTGAGCGCCCCACACCTCCATACCTCCCAACATGAATGCTCTGTTTGTGGACTTCCATCTTAATTTATGATTGTCATCACCTGTTTTAAACAGGGTAATTGATAAGAAAGGTGTTTAAGCACAGGTGATGGTAATCCATAAATTAAGAAGAAAGTCCAGAAACAGAACAATGTGTCCCTCCCCCTCCCCCCCATTCACGGCAACCTCACGATTAAATGGCACATGCAAAACACTGACATGGCTATGGTCGACAATGAAAAAGGTTGACATGAGTTTTTGAAGATTTATTTTTCACTTTTTCAATGTTTTCATTTTCATTCTCATGTGTCGACATGGACACCAATGAAGTGCCACACTTATGTCAACATTTACATGTGAATCGCGACCCCCCCTCCCGCGATTCACAGCACACCCCCCCCCCAATTCGCGGCGACTCCCGCGATTTGCGGCCCTACCCCGTGACACCCCCCCTCCTGCGAGTCGTGGCACCCCGCGACCCCCCCCCCTCCCACGATTTGTGCCAGCCCCCCCTCCTCGCGGTACCCCCCACCCCCCGCGACCCCCCCCTACCGCGATTCCCCCCCCTGTCATTGCGGCAACCCCCCGCCCCTGCGACCCACCCTCCCACGATTCACTGCAACCCCCCGCGTCCCCCCCTCCCACGATTCGCGGCACCCACACCCCCCCCCCCCCGCAATTCACGGCATCCACCCCCGACCCCTCCGCCCGTGATTCGCGGACACACCTCACCTCCTCCCTCCCCCCCACCCCGCTCGCGATTCACGGCAACCCCAGGATTAAATGGCACATGCAAAACACTGACACGGCTATGGTCGACAATGAAAAAGGTTGACATGAGTTTTTGAAGATTTATTTTTCTTTTTTGAATGTTTTCATATTCATTCTCATGTGTCGACATGGACACCAATGAAGTGCCACACTTATGTAAACATTTACATGTGTTGACCTTTCTGTGTTGATTTTTTCTTGTAGCAATTTTTTTACAGTGACAACTATGTGCACGTAAACCTACACATCATCAACCAATTCTTTGTATAATATATAACACCTGGGGCGAAATGTAATAGGGTGTGATTTTTGGACGAGTTCCAAACTCGCCAGAAATCGCACCTTTAAAAATCGCGTTTTTTGCCGCGAATTCGCATATGTAATGAGATGCGAATTAGCGGCAAAAAATGCGATTTGCCGCGATTTCGGGCGATTTTTAGTCATGAAAATGTGCACATTTCAGTCATGAAAATGTGCGCATTTTCATAAATGCGATTTTGTGCAAAAAAAAAAAAGTTTAAAAAAAACGGCGTGGGGTCCCCCCCTAAGCATAACCAGCCCCGGGCTCATTGAGCCGGACCTGGTTCCAAAAATACGGGGGGACAAAAAGCATAGGGGTCCCCCGTATTTCTGAAACCAGCCCCGGACTCTTGGACCGGTCCTGGTTCCAAAAATACGGGGCACAAAAAATCTGGGGGTCCCCCGTATTTTGAAACCAGCACCGGGCTCCAACAGCCCACGGTGTTATATGCAGCAGTGAGTGCCGAACCCTGCAACTGTATCTACCAAGCGAAAGCTTCCAGTATATGGCACCCTGGCATTTCTTTATTTAAACTTCATTGGTATCCTCACTGTTTGTTCCACACGCTGTATATATTCCTCACAGAAGGTGAGCACAGTTACATCATGGCGGATATACAACCATCAGCGAGTGGCCTTCTGGATGTTGATCTCCCTGTTGGAGATTTATTCTCCTTTACTGATACAGAGGTGGACAGAATCCTACGACGGGATAAGTGTCTACTGGCAGCCGACATATCGGCTCAACACATTTACCAAAATCTTCTGCACCTGAAAAAACGTGAGGTGGACTTTGAACTCCATGGTATTACTCTATCTGAATATTATCTAGAGAAGAAAATACCTAGGGGGTTTAGAATAAAAAACTCACCAACCATCGGCCGTAATAACGGCGAATTCTGCAGGAAATGGGCTGCCATATTAAATTGTGCATCCTTCGATTTAATTCTCCTTGTTATTGAGGAAGCTACAAGAGAATATAACCTCACAAAGGAGAAGATAAAATCCTATGAGTCCATACACCTTAACCGCCTGAAAGAGGATACCAATGACGATTGGATTAACAAACTTCAAACCCAAGTGGATAAATACAAACAGGAGTTAATTACGTTCAAAAAGAAAAAAATTAACCCTTGTTAATAGAGACTATGATGAGAAAAGAGTTTACCAATGGGCGTCAGGTTCATCACGCAACTACAGGCAAAACAAGTTTCGCCAGAGAACTAACAACCGATTCCCCTTGGATGCAGAAACCTCTGACAACTTCTCCTCAAGTGAAAATGAGACCAACAGAGGAGCCACAGCCAGTACTTCAGCAAGACCCCCTTTAGGGGCAATTACACGAGCCAAAAGGGGAAAAAAAGATATAAGGTATGTTGCTTTTGTATTCCTAATGCTTCTGATGAAAATTCAATAGAATTGAAACGTTAAGCTCTAATTTTGGCTGTTTGTGATCATTACTCCCCGTGAGTGCCGCCGCTACCTGTGTCGACTATATATATATATATATATATATATATATATATATATATATATATATATACACGTGGGGGTTTGACCCTGAATGCGCTTCCAATACTAGATAGCGGCCAACCTCTACAAAATCCCCCCTGTTAGTGGGAGATGAGGGACAAGACACGAGAAAAAGATGTAGAGGGCGCTGTAGGAATTCCCACCACCTTATTGTGTGCTCAAGTTTCAAGCAGCGGTCCCAGGAATGCATTGCGCGAGTGTGCGCGCGCACCGGTGACGTCACCGGCGCGCGCGCACACTCGCGCAATGCATTCCTGGGACCGCTGGAGACCCTGGAGAAGATGCCGGAGGCCTGCTGTGGACGCCCGGGGACTTGGTAAGTATGAAAAGAGGGTTAGGGGGTTAAAAAAACAAAAAAACAAAACATTTCGAATGATTCCAAAAACCACGGTTTTTGGAATAATTCGGATAAGGGATGTCCGGATACCGGATACTCAACCTGTATATATGTAATAAAATTAGTCACTTTGTAGGAATAGTAATAATTAAAGATATAAGTACACATTTGAAAAAATATATATAACAGGAAGTGAAGTCACAAGCCTCTCCCTATAAATACCTGCACACACACAGTCACTTGCAGGCTGAGTCTTGATGTGAGCACATGCACCTACTTCACAGGTAAAGTAAATGAGAGTATGTTTGCACTTTTGTATGTGAGAATTGTTCTAAGAATGGTCCTTGTTAAATCTCTCTTGTAATATTACATTGGTATACCTTGTTATAGAAGCAGCCTGATTGTTTTCCCGAATAATAATACTCTAGAGGACCAATTTTCCTAATTATTAGAGGTATGTTAACCTTATTTTTTCAAAAAAATGTTTGTGTTACTGATAAAAATTTGTATGGCGGGTTTAGTGAAAAAAAACACTCATCCTTTGTTGGACCAACAGAGGTCATTATTTGATGGTAGTTTGAATTGGATTCCAATATTGGATTATAGGAGAGCCCCTGTTTAGCGAAATATCCCATATAAAAGGGTATGTATATATTCTTTGTATCTTTTCGGTTCTTTAAACCGCATATTTAATGAAATTGTGTATTGAAATATTGTCTATGACCATAGGTGTGCACCAAAATAAGCGTTCCACCTAACACAGGAGGAACCATTTATTCCACCAGAGGGCCAATATATATTACTCTCTGTACAACTGGGAAAGAACCATCAATAGACCTATTAAAGGTAAAGTACATATATTTCCATGTTTTAAAAATATCACCCATAATAATATTATAGTAATAGGGTAACTTCCCAAGATGATAAAGTAAAGAAAATTTCCTTGATCTAAGGTTGTATAATAACCACCACTTAGGACAAATGACGTCCATTACAATAAGTATAAGAATACTCCGCTCGTTTATCCCCCATCTCCATTTTTTATGATAGAGAATTTTTGAATGATAAAAATGTTTGAATCTATGTATATGTAATATGTCTCTCTATGTATGAATACTTACCATATACATGTACTATATCTCTCTTATTGCTGTATTTTACTTTTGTAGATATATATACTACACTGTATGTCTCTCTTATTGCTGTATTTTACTTTTGTAGATTGGTTTAAAACATGTATACCCCTGATAAAGTCTCATAACAAGACGAAATGCGTTGGGTTTATGTTCCATCCCTAATCTTGTGAAAATTTCACCTCTGATAAAGAACTGGATATGGAAAAAGTGTTTTAAATATTTTCTTTTAATAAATGTTTTATGTTTAAAACCTATTGTGTATGAATTATATAGCTTAGAGAGACAGGAATCACCATTGAAACACCATAGGGCGCCTGGCAATACTATTGGGAGTATATATATATACCTTCCCTACATCGGATGTACCTACAATAAACTGATGTTGCTGATTAAGTCCTTGGTGAGTGCCCATTTCTTCATTCTATATACCTTATGATGTTCAATCATCTGTTGGAGCACCCCCCCTTGAAGATTTAAGCGATTGAGTGCGGACTCTGCCCTTATATATATATATATATATATATATATATATATATATATATATATATATATATATATATATATATATATATATATATATATATATATATATTATATAATGGCAGGTTGGATGTGCTGCAGCACAAAAACGGAGACTGACCAGCAGAGGTATAAGTAAATAATTTACTGAGTGGCAACCACACATCTCTTGTGCTGACGTTTCGGGGTTCCGTGTGCCCCGTTTTCAAGGAAAAGAGATCTCATATATATATATATATATATGAGATCTCTTTTCCTTGAAAACGGGGCACACGGAACCCCGAAACGTCGGCACAAGAGATGTGTGTTGCCACTCAGTAAATTATTTACTTATACCTCTGCTGGTCTGTCTCCGTTTTTGTGCTGCAGCACATCCAACCTGCCAATCTCCTATATATTTGGCTACATCTGTCACTCAAAGTGGGTGTCTGTGTCTATAACGCTCTGTTCCTGGACTTTCCTCTTAATTTGTGATTGCCTTCATCTGTGCTGAACACCTTTCTGAGAAATTAACCTGTTTAAAACAGGTGATGGCAATCATACATTAAGGGGAAGTCTAGAAACAGAGCATTGTGTCCCTCCTGGAGATGGTCATGTTGGGAGGTATGTGACAGAGAACCAGCCCAGTGAGCCCACAGACAGTGCCAGACACCCACTGCCTTCCATGTTGCCCAGCACTGCTACTCCACAGCCACCAGGTGAGTGCCCCCCTCCCGCGATTTGCGGCAAAACCTCCCCCCCCGCGCGCCCCCCTCTCCCGCGATTCGCGGCAAAAACACCCGCTCCCCGCGACCCCCCTACGGCGATTCGCAGCAAAAACACCCCCGCGACCCCCCCTCCCGCGATTCGCTGCAAAAAGAACCCCCCCACGACCCCTCCCGCAATTCGCGGCATAACCACCACCCCGCGACCCCCCCCTTCCGCGAATCGCGGAAAAAACACCCCCCCCCCGCGACCTCCCTCCCGCGATTCGCGGCAAAAAGAACCCCCCCGCGACCCCCTTGCACGATTGGCGGCACCGCCCCTGCGACCCCCCTCCCGCGATTCGCGGCACCCCCCCCCCCCCCCCGCAATTCGCAGCAGCCCCAGGATTAAATGGCACATGCAAAACACTGACATGGCTATGGTCGACAATGAAAAAGGTTGACATGAGTTTTTGAAGATTTATTTTTAATTTTTTAAATTTTTTCATATTCATTGTCATGTGTCGACATGGACACCAATGAAGTGGCACACTTATGTCAACATTTACATGTGTTGACCTTTCTGTGTTGATTTTTTCTTGTGGCGATTCGCGTCACACCCCCCCGCAACCCCCCCTCCCGCGATTCGTGGCACCCCCCGGGACCCCCCACCTCCCGCAATTCACGGCAACCCCCACCGGAACCCCTGTGAACCCCGCCCTCCCGCGATTCGCGGCACCCAACCCCACGACCCCCCCTCCCGCAATTCGTGGCACCCCCCGTGATTCGCGGCAGCTCCAGAATTAAATTGCACATGGAAAACACTGACATGGCTATGGTCGACAATGAAAAAGGTTGACATGAGTTTTTGAAGTTTTTTTTTTCATTTTTTGTATATTTTCATATTCATTCTCATGTGTCGACATGGACAACAATTAAGTGCCACACTTAATGTCAACATTTACATGTGTTGACCTTTCTGTGTTGATTTTTTCTTGTGGCGATTTGCGTCACACCCCCCCCACCCCACCCCCCCCCCACAACTCCTGCGATTCACGGCACACACACACACACACCTCCCCCGCGATTCTCGGCACCCCACCCCGTGACCCCCCCTCCCGTGATTCACGGCACACCCCCGCGACCCCCCCTCCCATGATCGCCGCAACCCCCGCCCCGTAACCCCCGCGATTCGCAGCACCACCCCCGCGACCCCCCCTCCCGCAATTCGCGGCAACCCCCCCACCGGAACCCCCATGACCCCGCTCTCCCGCGATTCGCGGCACCCACCCCCCGCAACCCCCCCCTCCCGCAAATCGCGGCACCCCCGCGATTCGCGGCAGCCCCAGGATTAAATGGCACATGCAAAACACTGGCACGGCTATGGTGGACAATGAAAAAGGTTGACATGAGTTTTTGAAGATTTATTTCATTTTTTGAATGTTTTCATATTCATTGTCATGTGTCAACATGGACACCAATGAAGTGGCACACTTATGTCAACATTTACATGTGTTGACCTTTCTGTGTTGATTTTTTCTTGTGGCGATTCGCGTCACACCCCCCGCAACCCCCCCTCCCGCGATTCGCGGCACCCCCCGGGACCCCCCACCTCCCGCAATTCACGGCAACCCCCACCGGAACCCCTGTGAACCCCGCCCTCCCGCGATTCGCGGCACCCAACCCCGCGACCCCCCCCTCCCGCAATTCGCGGCACCCCCCGTGATTCGCGGCAGCTCCAGAATTAAATTGCACATGGAAAACACTGACATGGCTATGGTCGACAATGAAAAGGTTGACATGAGTTTTTGAAGTTTTTTTTTCATTTTTTGTATATTTTCATATTCATTCTCATGTGTCGACATGGACACCAATGAAGTGCCACACTTATGTCAACATTTACATGTGTTGACCTTTCTGTGTTGATTTTTTCTTGTGGCGATTTGCGCCCCCCCACCCCACCCCACCCCCACAACTCCCGCGATTCACGGCACACACACACACACCTCCCCCGCGATTCTCGGCACCCCACCCCGTGACCCCCCCTCCCGTGATTCACGGCACACCCCCGCGACCCCCCCTCCCATGATTCGCCGCAACCCCGCCCCGTAACCCCCCCTCCCGCGATTCGCGGCACCCACCCCCGCGACCCCCCCTCCCGCAATTCGCGGCACCCCCCCGCGATTCGCGGCAGCTCCAGAATTAAATTGCACATGGAAAACACTGACATGGCTATGGTCAGACAATGAAAAGGTTGGACATGAGTTTTTGAAGTTTTTTTTTTCATTTTTTGAATGTTTTCATATTCATTCTCATGTGTCGACATGGACACCAATGAAGTGCCACACTTATGTCAACATTTACATGTGTTGACCTTTCTGTGTTGATTTTTTCTTGTGGCGATTCGCGTCACAACCCCCCCCCCCCACCCCCCCGCAACCCCTACTCCCGCGATTCACGGCACACAACCCCCCCCGCGATTCTCGGCACCCCACCCCGTGACCCCCCCTCCCGTGATTCACGGCACACCCCTCGCGACCACCCCTACCATGATTCGCGGCAACCCCCGCCCCCGTAACCCCCCTCCCGCGATTTGCGGCAACCCACCCGCGACCCCCCTCCCGCGATTCTCTGCAATCCCTCCCCTCCCGCGATTCGCAGCATCCAACCCCCACAACCACCCTCCTCTGCAATTCGCGGCACCCCCCGCGACCCTCCCTCCTGCAATTCGCGGCACCCTCCGCGACCCCCCCTCCCGCGATTCGCGGACACCTAAGTTGCAATACAGGGCATCTTTCATACAATTCTAACCATATTTCTCATATACAAACGTTCACAAATTAAGGGGGCGCAGCCCCTTACGACGGTGTGAAGAGCGCCCGTAGGGCGCGATGAATCACCTAGTATATATATATATATATATATATATATATATATATATATATATATATATATATGTAAGGGCAGAGTCCGCACTCAATCGCTTAAATCTTCAAGGGGGGGTGCTCCAACAGATGATTGAACATCATAAGGTATATAGAATGAAGAAATGGGCACTCACCAAGGACTTAATCAGCAACATCAGTTTATTGTAGGTACATCCGATGTACCTACAATAAACTGATGTTGCTGATTAAGTCCTTGGTGAGTGCCCATTTCTTCATTCTATATATATATATATATATAACAACGGAGGGGGGGGTCCGGCAACTCCACTTATATCATTCCTCGGCGGGTGCCTGCTAGCAGCTGGGACACAGCTCAATAGTTCAATAGATACGCAGCACTCCAGCCTCGAAAAAAAGTGCTTTTAATTGTCACAGCACAACACGGCAACGTTTCAATACGACATGTATTTTCCTCAGGCCTGAAACGTATTGAAACGTTGCCGTGTTGTGCTGTGACAATTAAAAGCACTTTTTTTCGAGGCTGGAGTGCTGCGTATCTATTGAACTATATATATATATATATATATATATATATATATATATATATATATATATATATATATATATATATATATATATATATATATTCTATAAAAGAAAAGAGGAGCGCTCCTATAGTGCTTATATCGCTTATTTCAACAAAAGTATAAAACTGTATCCAGCAGATATATGAGGACTGGTATCACGTACCGCAAGTGACGGTTAGGCACAACCTTGCGGCCTAGCGGCCAATCAGGAGCCGCTAGGTCGCAAGGCGGCCAATAGCGGCATTCGGGAGGCGGAGCCGCACGATGTACACAAACACCGTGCGGCTCCCTGCTGTCCGGCTGGTTTCGCGTTCTCGGTTTGTTTTTTTGCAAAGACCCTTACCTGGACTACGTCGCCCCGGGACAGGTGAGTATGGTTTCCTTCCACAGCTTCCACATGGATTTCGTCGGACTCCAGACTCCGGACGCCATCGCCTTCGACTTGAAGAAGGACGTCGACATGAAGAAGAACGCCGACACAGGACTGCAGGACATCAGGACCAGGGCTACCTACGGAAAGAAGATAGGTAAGTATTAGTATGTGTGGGCTTTGTATGTATTAAAGTTTTATTTTAAGTGTGTGTCAGTGTGTTTTATTGTACTATTTTTAATACTGTGGCACTACAAGACCCAGCGGGCCCTTTAATGCCCCGCAGGCTGGGACTTGTGGTTCTCCAAGTCCCAGCTTGCGGGGGAGGCTTGCTGGGACTCATAGTGCCCCAGTATTAGACAATAGTTTAATCTTTTTTTTACACCACTATCAGCTCGATGCCCACCGCCCAGGGGCATCGAGGACAGCACCAGGCTTCAGCCTGATCAGGTAAGTCCTGGAGGGGGGGACCCCTTCATTGGGGGGGTCCCCACTCCCCCAGGGCCCCTGGCCAGGCTGACTGGTCGGTAGGGTTAATGTTTTGGCCGCGGGACCTTATATAATAAGTGTCCCCCGGCTGTGACATTACCCTGCTGGCTGGTTTGGCCTGGGGCTGGTTCTTAAAATACGGGGGACCCCTAGTCATTTTGTCCCCCGTATTTTGGGAACCAGCCCCGGACCTGGAGCCTGGGGCTGGTTGTTAAAAATCGGGGAACCCCTATTTGTCGGGTTCCCTGATTTTTAATTACCGGCCCCGGCTCCTTCAGCCTGGGGCTGGTTACAGCTGTGGGGGGGACCCCACGCTGGTTTTTTTATTATATTTATTTTTTTTTTCTATTTTTTTACACTAAAGCCTGCACGGATCTGACTGATCTGTGCAGGCTTAAAACAAATACGACAGGGACATCAAGGTGTATTTTCCTGTCGTATTTGCGTGGGTGTTTTACACCACTTAGCAGCCGTATTATCAGTACGGCTGCTTAGTACATCAGGAACCACCATTCTTTTGAATGGTGATTTCTGTCGTATTCTATCGATGGTGTAGACATTCGTATTTGTAAATACAAATACGAATGTTCCATCTTTAGGAATACGAATTGTTGTATTTTCGGGATTGTAAATCCCGAAAATACAAATTCGTTAAAAAAAAGGTGTATTTCTCCCTACGAATACACCTTTTTTCTACGAATCCATTTTGGTAAATGTCCCCCGACGTGACCACAATAAGACTAATTTAAAAAAATAATCTAATAAACAATATATACACTTAACATCGGCACTCACCTTTCCTAGTTTTGGGGTACCCTATGACTTGTGACCACATTGTTTAAACATACATTGTAGGGGCTCTGCACACACTAAATTAACTGATAGTGGAGATTTGGTTCATGAATTGATCAATGCATTTAAGCCTGCAGCCCCCTTCACGGGACCCCACCTTTCTGCAGGTCCTAACACTATCGCTGAAAGGTACTTGTGAGTTATCCGGGCTGCCGATTTTTTAATCGCGCCCGAAATCGTGGGCATCGCGTCGGTCATGGCCGTTATAAGGAGCCGCGACGCGATGCCCGCGATTTCCCATAGACAGTAATGTTAAAAGACACGATGGACCCGATTTCCGACCCGATTTCCGACCCGATTTCCCATAGACAGTAATGTTAAAAGACGCGATGGACCCGATTTCCCATAGAAAGCAATGTTAAAATAAAATGACAATGTGAAATTGGCCAATATGGCCATTTCACATTGGATATGTTTTTAAAAAAAATGTTTCATGGCCCCCCACCACCGTTAACGCCACCTCGCTATTGACGCCAACCCGAAGCGTGGCGAGCGCAGCGAGCCCGCGAGGGGCGGCGGTACGCGTCCTCCGACCTTTTCATACCCCTACTATCCACGTCGGCGTGGAGTTGAGAGTAGAATAGTGTGGCGAGCGCAGCGAGCCACCGCGCCTGAAGCGTGGCGAGCGCAGCGAGGGGACGCGGACACCTGTGAAGCCCGCAAGGGGACGCGGATACCTGTGAAGGTATCCGCGTCCCCTCGCGGGGCTCGCTGCGCTCGCCACACTATTCTATTCTCAACTCCACGCCGACGTGGATAGTAGGGGTATGAAAAGGTCGGAGGACGCGTACCGCCGCCCCTCGTGGGCTCGCTGCGCTAGCCACGCTTCGGGTTGGCGTCAATAGCGGGGTGGCGTTAACGGTGGTGGGGGGCCATGAAACATTTTTTTTTAAAACATATCCAATGTGAAATGGCCATATTGGCCAATTTCACATTGTCATTTTATTTTAACATTGCTGTCTATGGGAAATCGGGTCCATCGCGTCTTTTAACATTACTGTCTATGGGAAATCGGGTCCATCATGTCTTTTAACATTACTGTCTATGGGAAATCACGGGCATCGCGTCGCGGCCCCTTATAACGGCCACGACCGACGCGATGCCCCCGATTTGGGCTAAATCGCGGGCATCGCGTCGGTCGGGTGTCCTTAAGTTAACTAAACTTAAGGACAAAATCGGCAGCCCGGATAATTCACAAGTACCCGCTGAAAATGGCTACAATACACATAGCTATCACATTAAAAAATTAATCTAATAAACAATATATACACTTAACATCGGCACTCACCTTTCCTAGTTTTGGGGTGCCCTATGGCTTGTGACCACATTGTTTAAACAGACATTGTAGGGGCTCTGCACACACTAAATTAACTGATAATAAATACTGGAGATTTGGTTCATGAATTGATCAATGCATTTAAGCCTGCAGCCCCCTTCACGGGACCCCACCTTTCTGCAGGTCCTAACACTATCGCTGAAAATGGCTACAATACACATAGCTATCACATCAATGTTTGATTCCAGGCATGCTATCTGGTCTGAAGCTCACAGCACACTTTGCTTTTTTAGGTGAGCAGCTACCAACACACCTGTCACTAATCATCTAGGGAAATGGTTAACATAAGCTATGGAATCTGTTTAAACAATGTGGTCACAAGCCATAGGGCACCCCAAAACTAGGAAAGGTAAGTGCCGATAAGTAACTAAGATTCCATAGCTTATGTTAACCATTTCCCTTCACCCTGTCTGCATCTTGTCCTGACGACGGGGGTCCGGCCTCCGAAACGTTGACGCCTGTAAGACCACTTATGGAATAAACACGGTCTTTTGATTTCACCAGCATTTGTGAGTCCTCGAGTGCCCATTCATTTCTTCATTGTATAAATATATATATATATATAGACTCCAATAGGATGATGGCACTCACGGAAAATAACAGACTTAGACACAATAGTTAGCTTAACGTTTCAATTCCAACATAGAATTTTCCTCAGAAGCATTTGACAAGACAACATATACACACTTAAATACCTGAGACCCGGGAGGTGATCAGCTGCACGTTCTTTGCTCCCGCCTCCGCCTCTCACAGCGTCATCCGGAGCGTTGTGGCGCCTCACTAATGACATCACTGATTGGCGGCCCGTTGCTAAGCAACCAGATACACAATCCACGGCTGATACATATCAGGCTCCCGTGCGCAGGCCCCCTTCTGTATGAGGCTTCCGTCTGTGTCAATGTGCCTGAGACATACTCACAGTCTCAGGGATGATGTTGAAAGCGTCGTCCGGTTGCTAGGGAACCACAAGCTGAGGGGAAAATAATTATACATAAGTAGAAATAAAAAACAAAGGGCAATACTATATTTCATCAAGGTCAACATGGGGAAGCAGAAAAATATGGCAATGTGTAGAAATCAATGCATATTCAAAAGCAGAGGTAATGGAGAAAAATTATAAAAAATTATTATAATTTAAGCAAACTCAGATGGACCAAAAAGCAGGAAGCTTTTATCAAAAAAAGGAAATTCTTATAAAAAAAAGCAGTTCAAATTAATTTGTTCGTTCAAACCATGCGGATTAACCGTATCAAGATTATAAATCCAGCGAGCCTCCTTCTGTAGCAGGATCCTGCCACGATCACCACCACGGATGTTATTGGGGATGCTGTCGATTATTTCGTATCTGATGGTTGAAGGACCATGCTTCATCAGACGGAAGTGTCTGGCCACAGGCTGCTCGGTGTCTTTGCCCTCGATAGCCAGTCTTATGGCGCTCCTGTGTTGCGCCATGCACTCCTTGAATTTGCAAGTGGTCTTGCCAATGTAGGCAAGGCCACATGGGCATTTAATTAAATACACCACGTAGGACGAATTGCATGTGTAGATGTTGTTGATTTTATATATCTTGCCAGTCCGTGGGTGGGTGAAGGTGTCACCAGTCTCTAGGAAATTGCACGTAGTGCAACCAAGGCACGGTAGTTACCCGTTTTTTTGGTCAAGAAGACATTGCATCTATAGAGGGGCACCAGGAGCTGCTATTTTGTTTGGAGAGAGTGCCGATATTTCTGGACTTTATATATATATACATATATATATATATATATATATATATATCATTGTTGCCTACCTGACCCTCTCCCATGGTTGCCTACCTGTAGTAATGTCTGTACTGGGCCGTGTGTGTATATGGAATGGTGTATGAGTATCTGTACTGGGCTGAGGGTGTGTCAGGACTGCCATTGATGTTTGGCCTGAAGTACCTCTGGTTTGCCAGAGGTGCTACTGTTGTGTTTGGACTGCAGTACCTACAGATGGCAGATGTGCTGCTGTTATGTTCGGTCTGCAGTACCTATGGGTGGCCAGAGGTGCTGCTGGGCAAAAGTATGGTTTCTGAGAGCAGTCCCAGCTGGTGTAATCAGATGGACTAGGCTGCTCAGAATACTATTCCCAGCTGCAGCACATATTGAAGGGATTGGCTTGCAGGGATTGGCTTGCTCTGGCTTAAAAGCTGCATTTGCCCTGAGCTTCAGGGCCAGTTATAGTCTTAAGGTGCCCATACACGGTCCGTTTAACGGATCCGTTCGGGACTTAAATAGTACACATTGCATCGCATCGCATGCCTTGTGCATGCAGTGTGCATGCAATGCGATGTGATGTGATAAACAGCTAGTACAAAAGGTATGTGCAGCACATACTTTTTGTACCGTACGATGAGATCTGCGGGAGCGCGCATCTCATAGTACAGAACGGACGGTCCGGGAACGGGCAGCTTTACTAGCCTTGTCTGTAGTACTGTACCTTGACTGTTCCTGTACCTGAGACTTGTTTCTGTACCTGATACCTATTACCTGTTCCTGCACCTGATGCCTGTTTGCTGATGCTTAAGCATTGTACCTGTACCTGATTTATTATGCTGATAATTCAGTGAGTTAACATACATCCTGCTTCCGTTGTCTGTTCCTGCGGCAAGTATTACTACTAGTCTTGCAGTCCACTGGGACTCCTAACATTATAACTGCAGCACATATTGAAGGGATTGGCTTGCAGGGATTGGCTTGCTCTGGCTTAAAAGCTGCATTTGCCCTGAGCTTCAGGGCCAGTTATAGTCTTAAGGTGCCCATACACGGTCCGTTTAACGGATCCGTTCGGGACTTAAATAGTACACATTGCATCGCATCGCATGCCTTGTGCATGCAGTGTGCATGCAATGCGATGTGATGTGATAAACAGCTAGTACAAAAGGTATGTGCAGCACATACTTTTTGTACCGTACGATGAGATCTGCGGGAGCGCGCATCTCATAGTACAGAACGGACGGTCCGGGAACGGGCAGCTTTACTAGCCTTGTCTGTAGTACTGTACCTTGACTGTTCCTGTACCTGAGACTTGTTTCTGTACCTGATACCTATTACCTGTTCCTGCACCTGATGCCTGTTTGCTGATGCTTAAGCATTGTACCTGTACCTGATTTATTATGCTGATAATTCAGTGAGTTAACATACATCCTGCTTCCGTTGTCTGTTCCTGCGGCAAGTATTACTACTAGTCTTGCAGTCCACTGGGACTCCTAACATTATAACTAGCCTACTGACTTGCTGGAGGGGGAACAATGAACTTTCCTGTGTGTCATTATGGAGCCTGTTAACTGCAGATCAGATCATGACCTTGGCTGGTTATCTGTCAGACTTGTGTCAGAAGGTGCAGGTCCCCAGAGCGGTGTCTGATGCACACTTCCCCAGAGCTGCATCTGATGTTTTGAGTGCAGGAGGGGTGACCGAGGCCACAGCCAGCGGCGTGTCCCCAGGAGGGTTGGCAAATGCCTAAGCAGATGGCATTTCCCAGGAGGAGAGACCAAGTAGGGTTGGCTGGTGGTGTGTCCCCAGGAGGGGTGGGCGATGCCTCAGCTGATGGCGTGTCCCTAGGAAAGGGTCCTGTCTGTCTAGCCCCAGGAGGGGTTCTTATCTGTCTTACCCCAGGAGGGGGTCCCAACTGAACTGGCCTCCGCGGGCTTAGTCTGTTGCCTGCGTGGCCTGAGTCTGTTGCCTCCGGTTGTCAGTCCGCAATGTCTTTTCTTTCAGTGTACTTACGCCTGATGTGCCAAAGGTCTATGAGGGCCTGCCTGATGTGCCAGAGGCCTTTGAGGGTCTGCCTGCCGTGTCTGATGGTCAAGCCCCAGAGGGGGTCCATCTGCCCTTGCCTTTGGGCATGGGGTTCTGTCTGCCCTTGCCTTTGGGCATGGGGTTGTGCCTGCCCTTGCCTTTGGGCATGGAGTTCTGCCTGCCCTTGCCTTTGGGCATGGGGTTCTGCCTGCCCTTGCCTTTGGGCATGGGGTTCTGCCTGCCCTTAAGAAAGGTGTTGTACTTCTCCACAAGGGAGGGGTACGGGTTGGGTGGCGCTGTGACTTGTGTTGAGTCACTAGCAGCTGCTGGTTTATGTCGGGGTTGTCAAGCCCGAACTAGATATACAGAAAAACAGGGGGGGGGGGGGGGGTAGCAGCGCTGTTAAAAATGAAAATAATAATAATAAATTATAATAACATAAAAATGATGCAGATTGGACTGATTGTACAGTTAAAAGAAAATACAATTTATTCTGATAAGACCAAAATGGGCTGATAAAACACAGGGAATAATCCTGGTGGGGTAAATCACACTGAGGGACTGTCCGTTCCTATTTCGCCTGGAATAAAAAGTCATATGGTGCAAAGTTGCAATGAGTAAAATGGGGTTACCGTCCACCTGTAGACACGCTGGAGGGGTGTGATGAATCTCTCCCTGGGACTCAAGGCCTGAGTGGTGATGAGGGCCGAGTCACCGTCCAGAGTTGGGGAGACACCCAAGATGGAAACTCCCAGTGATGGTATTGGGGTCTTTCAAAATCCAGTTGGATGTCCACGGTTAGGTATTTTCCCAAATAAGGTCCACGGCTGGTCTGGAACAGTCCAATAAAAAGTAGGGAGGGGGGGGTTTGAAGAACACCTGACGCGTTTCGCCGTCTCAACGGCTTTATCAAAGGTGACATGCTGGTATGGCTGAGGGCTTTTTATGCCAGACTTGGCAGGAAGTGGGTTTGGTCACATGATACACAATATACACATAATCAGTCCAATCTATAATAAAAATTAAATGCAGGTATGTGGAGGAGGCAGAGAAAGCATAAAATTAATTACAAACCAACGTTTGTGTAAAAAAATCATAATGTAATGCATAATAAAAAAATGAATGAAAAACGGGGGAATTAATTCTCAGTGCACTATAATCACATGGTTCCTGGAAAGAGCTACCTTACCATAGGTCGTATAGGTTTTACTGTTTTACTAATATGTCCCCGTATTGGTTGGACATAGGAGAGCAGGAAGAAGGGCAGAGGTTTGTGGTACTTGTAAGGGCGGAAGTGGAGTGTCCGTCCGTCTGTTAGTACGTTTATTTTAATAGCTGATAGGACGGCGCCAGCATTGTGCGCGATGACGTGGTGCCTCCAGGCAACTCCCTTCCCATGAGACTGTTCACACTACGTCCAGGCGGACGCAGCGGTGACGCGCCGCCAGCATCGTAGTGTGGGAAGCCCACACGATACAGCCGGGTATGTGCGTGATTGCGTCGCACGTCCGGCGTCCTTATTGTGGCCCTGAGTGGATAGATTTGGTCACGTCTTACATATGCATTATGTCATATACACATAGAAGTCTTTTATCAATGGACCATGTTACTACCTACTCGCTATTAGGTCACGTGATCAGGTGAAAAGATCACGTGATCGGGACAGTCTATGACAGTTGCTATGGTTATCGTAACCAACAAGGAGGTGTGTATAACACTTGAGCTAGGAAGATTCAAAAACAGGATTCTGTTAGATAAAGTATGTTATATGCTGGTATTGTAAATATGACAAATAAACATTGATTGTATATAAAGGGAAACCACATTCTATATAGGGGACAGATAATGTCTCCATACAATTCAACCCGTTCAGTAGGGGACACAGTTATTCTATTTATTTAAAAATAGGCATTTTATAAGAATTTGTAACATAATCTATTAAAGAAAATATATGAGAGGATATGTGCTATTGGCCCTCATATGTGGGCAGTGTCTAGAGGAGAGAGCAGTGGTTACTCGATCCTGAACAGTCATATTTTGTTATATATTAAAAAACTCTTATGCTAATGGCAATATGAAGTGAGGAAATCCCCTGTATCGCAATGTAAGTGAACACAGTATGAGAGGCTCCAAGCAAATATATTAAAAGATAGCAGTGGGGGTCATTCTGTGTACATACAAATATATATCAGATTTTCCTACATCAGGGCTTGTTAGGCCTTTGCGACATCATACTGGTAAATGGATAGAAACAACAAAATCCTCATGAGAGAGCAGAGGAATTCAAGGAGAGAGAGATGAAAAGAGTAATGGGTTCTATTTTTAGATTAGAATATTCAATTCAACGGCCTTATTTAGGCCTTCCGGGTGTATTGAGCCAAACTGGTGCATCCAAAATACCTCCTGACGACACAGATTTCTGTATCGATCGCCACCTCGTGGAGTCGTGCCTATAAACTCAATCCCCAGAATCTTTAAACTCTGGGGGTCTTTGTTGTGGTGGGTGTAGAAGTGTTTGGACACACTGTGAGTTGCTAGGCCGTTTATAATATTGCGCCTATGTTCCAGGAATCTTGTTCTCAACTTGCGGGTTGTCCTGCCTACATAAAAGATGTTACAGCTGCAGGTCAGGACATAGATGATATATTTAGTGTCACAGTTTATGAAGTTTTTGATTGTATATAGATTTTTACTGGTCGGAATTGTATAAGTTTTGGTTTTGAGGATATGTGAACAAGTTATGCATCTGTTCCCATTACAACTGAAACAACCTTTCGGTTTATGGGGTATCCAGGTATTGGTAGCACCTATGTTTGTTCTTTCTTCTTTCAAGAAACTGGGAGCTAGGATTTGTTTCAGGGAATTACTCTTCTTGAAAATGAAGATGGGTTCTTTTGGGAGAGATTTAGCCAGAAGGGGGTCTTGTTTGAGAATAGGAAAGTTCTTCTTTATGATATTCTTTATTTCTTTGCTGGAACTATTGAAAGTAGATATATATGCAACTTCTCTATTTGATGTTTCTTCTTGTTTGTTATTATAAACCAGAAGGTCTTTTCTCTCGACACTCAGTACTTCATTGTAGGCCTTGTCTACTATATGTCGAGGATATCCTCTTTGTAGGAATGCTGACGACATGTCTTGCGCTTGTACCTTAAAGTCACTGGTGTTGGAGCAGTTGCGCCTTAACCTAATGAATTGACTCTTAGGAATTGACCGCTTCCACGGGAAATAATGTTGACTAGTGAAGTGCAAGTAGGCATTTTTTCCTACATCTTTTATATAATTTTTCGTGATAATTTTGTTATCGGATATTTCTAATGAAATGTCCAAAAAAAGTGGTTTGAGTAGCGTGAAGATGATGGGTGAAGGTTAAATTAAATGCATTGTGATTAAGGTGATCAACGAAAGATTGTGCTGAACATGCATCCCCATCCCAAATAATAAAAAGATCGTCAATGTACCGACCATAGAGGACCAGGTTTGCGCCAAAGTCACTACCCCAAATTAGTTGTTCTTCTACCTGTCCCATATATAGGTTGGCGTAACTTGGCGCAAACCTGGTCACCATGGCGGTACCCATGACTTGTAAATAGAAGTGCCGAGGAAAAGAAAATAATTGTGTTCTAAAATAAATAAAATAGAATTCCGTATAAAGTGTTGGTGTTCCACCCTCAGGTCATCATCGCTCGCCAATCTATCCACAATTGCTTATGACCTGAGGGTGGACACCCGTGGCTGTAAAAAACTATCGACATAAAACGAAAGATTAGAAGTGAGTGAATTAATACCTGAAATAATAGGCCTCCCAGGGGGTGCTGTGAGGGATTTGTGCACTTTGGGTAAATGATAATAAATAGGTACCACCGGGTGTTCAGAGAAAAGAAAATGAAATTCATCTTTTGAGATGATTCCGTCGATTCTTGCTTGTTCTAACAGAGTATGTAATTCTGTGAGGAAAGCAGTTGTCGGATTCTTGGTCAATTTCCTGTAGAATGTCGTGTCTTCGAGCTGTCTAAAGGCTTCGGACACGTAATCCTCGCGGTTCTGGATCACGAGTCCTCCGCCCTTATCGGCTTCTTTGATTATTATTGTAGTGTCGGAAGTCAATTTTTTAATAGCCTGTTTCTCTAATTTTGATAGGTTGGGTTTGTTCTGTATTTGGTGGCCTTTTGGAGAAGGTTTACTGAATAGAGATCGAAAGTCTGATAGAGTGGTTTTGTAAAATGTCTCTATAGTTGGGCCCTTGAATTTTATGGGAAAAAACTCGGATTTTGGTTTGAAGCTCCCTCTTGTGATATCGAAAATCTTCTCCATTGTTGGTTCTACTTCGACTGAGGAGTTTGCTGATTGAAGTTCTTCTAATATTCTTAGAGCCTGTTGGTCATCTAAGTCCAGAGTGATGGGGAGGGCTTGTTCATGGTCATTCTGGATGTTTTTATTTGCGAAATAACGATTCCTGCAAAGGCTGCGTATATACCGGTTTAACTCCACAAATAGTGTGGAGATATTGGTGGTGGAGGTGGGGGCAAATTTAAGGCCACGGCTTAGGAGGGAGATTTCTGGTTTGGTTAGTGTTTTATTAGACAGGTTTATGATATTAACTGTTTCTTTCTCATTTCGTTTGTTTATTGATTTCTTGAGTGCCAGTCTTCTTCCTCCTCTACATCCTCTATGCTGTATCTTCTTCTCTTGGGGGGGTCTGGTATCCTGTCCGGACGTGAGGTTCTCCTCTGGCTCAACTCTAAAAAACCCAAAGGTTCATTTGATCTAGCTACTTCTGAATATAATCTCTCCTTCCTCTTTGGTCTTGCTCCAAGTCTGTTGGGGGTTTCAGTTGTATATGATGTTGCTTCTGGTCTTTGTCTATGTGGTGGTGTTAGGTGATTCGGTCTCGGTTGGTGGTAACTCCTTCTTATTGGTTGAGAATCTGAGTATACATTTTGTTGTAATCTATCTCTATATTGTTTGGGGTATCCCTCTTCATTTCTTCTTTTTTCATATGTGCTTTTATTATTAAACTCTCTTGAATTGTGATAATTATTTCTTCTTTTAGTCAAATTGGTTCTGTTTAGAAGTTTGTAGGTACGTTCTTCTCCTCTTTTGTAGTCTTCTAGATCTCTTTTAAACTTTGCGCATTTATTATTTAAGAGTTGCTGCTCAAAACTTTCTACTTTTTCAGTAACTATTTTATCTCTCTCCTTAAATTCCTTACTATTGCTCAGAGGTTCCATTGAGATTTTGAGATCCTCGATCTCTTTCGCTATGGACTCTGCTCGTTCTTTCCTATATTTAATCACCACCTCCATCAGGGAAAAGGAACAACGGTCGAGAATGTTGTTCCATTCTTCCTGGAAGATGGTCTCCTCTTGAAACACAGTTTCAAGACACAGTGAAGTACTGAGTGTCGAGAGAAAAGACCTTCTGGTTTATAATAACAAACAAGAAGAAACATCAAATAGAGAAGTTGCATATATATCTACTTTCAATAGTTCCAGCAAAGAAATAAAGAATATCATAAAGAAGAACTTTCCTATTCTCAAACAAGACCCCCTTCTGGCTAAATCTCTCCCAAAAGAACCCATCTTCATTTTCAAGAAGAGTAATTCCCTGAAACAAATCCTAGCTCCCAGTTTCTTGAAAGAAGAAAGAACAAACATAGGTGCTACCAATACCTGGATACCCCATAAACCGAAAGGTTGTTTCAGTTGTAATGGGAACAGATGCATAACTTGTTCACATATCCTCAAAACCAAAACTTATACAATTCCGACCAGTAAAAATCTATATACAATCAAAAACTTCATAAACTGTGACACTAAATATATCATCTATGTCCTGACCTGCAGCTGTAACATCTTTTATGTAGGCAGGACAACCCGCAAGTTGAGAACAAGATTCCTGGAACATAGGCGCAATATTATAAACGGCCTAGCAACTCACAGTGTGTCCAAACACTTCTACACCCACCACAACAAAGACCCCCAGAGTTTAAAGATTCTGGGGATTGAGTTTATAGGCACGACTCCACGAGGTGGCGATCGATACAGAAATCTGTGTCGTCAGGAGGTATTTTGGATGCACCAGTTTGGCTCAATACACCCGGAAGGCCTAAATGAGGCCGTTGAATTGAATATTCTAATCTAAAAATAGAACCCATTACTCTTTTCATCTCTCTCTCCTTGAATTCCTCTGCTCTCTCATGAGGATTTTGTTGTTTCTATCCATTTACCAGTATGATGTCGCAAAGGCCTAACAAGCCCTGATGTAGGAAAATCTGATATACATTTGTATGTACACAGAATGACCCCCACTGCTATCTTTTAATATATTTGCTTGGAGCCTCTCATACTGTGTTCACTTACATTGCGATACAGGGGATTTCCTCACTTCATATTGCCATTAGCATAAGAGTTTTTTAATATATAACAAAATATGACTGTTCAGGATCGAGTAACCACTGCTCTCTCCTCTAGACACTGCCCACATATGAGGGCCAATAGCACATATCCTCTCATATATTTTCTTTAATAGATTATGTTACAAATTCTTATAAAATGCCTATTTTTAAATAAATAGAATAACTGTGTCCCCTACTGAACGGGTTGAATTGTATGGAGACATTATCTGTCCCCTATATAGAATGTGGTTTCCCTTTATATACAATCAATGTTTATTTGTCATATTTACAATACCAGCATATAACATACTTTATCTAACAGAATCCTGTTTTTGAATCTTCCTAGCTCAAGTGTTATACACACCTCCTTGTTGGTTACGATAACCATAGCAACTGTCATAGACTGTCCCGATCACGTGATCTTTTCACCTGATCACGTGACCTAATAGCGAGTAGGTAGTAACATGGTCCATTGATAAAAGACTTCTATGTGTATATGACATAATGCATATGTACCACGTGACCAAATCTATCCACTCAGGGCCACAATAAGGACGCCGGACGTGCGACGCAATCACGCACATACCCGGCTGTATCGTGTGGGCTTCCCACACTACGATGCTGGCGGCGCGTCACCGCTGCGTCCGCCTGGACGTAGTGTGAACAGTCTCATGGGAAGGGAGTTGCCTGGAGGCACCACGTCATCGCGCACAATGCTGGCGCCGTCCTATCAGCTATTAAAATAAACGTACTAACAGACGGACGGACACTCCACTTCCGCCCTTACAAGTACCACAAACCTCTGCCCTTCTTCCTGCTCTCCTATGTCCAACCAATACGGGGACATATTAGTAAAACAGTAAAACCTATACGACCTATGGGAAGGTAGCTCTTTCCAGGAACCATGTGATTATAGTGCACTGAGAATTAATTCCCCCGTTTTTCATTCATTTTTTTATTATGCATTACATTATGATTTTTTTTACACAAACGTTGGTTTGTAATTAATTTTATGCTTTCTCTGCCTCCTCCACATACCTGCATTTAATTTTTATTATAGATTGGACTGATTATGTGTATATTGTGTATCATGTGACCAAACCCACTTCCTGCCAAGTCTGGCATAAAAAGCCCTCAGCCATACCAGCATGTCACCTTTGATAAAGCCGTTGAGACGGCGAAACGCGTCAGGTGTTCTTCAAACCCCCCCTCCCTACTTTTTATTGGACTGTTCCAGACCAGCCGTGGACCTTATTTGGGAAAATACCTAACCGTGGACATCCAACTGGATTTTGAAAGACCCCAATACCATCACTGGGAGTTTCCATCTTGGGTGTCTCCCCAACTCTGGACGGTGACTCGGCCCTCATCACCACTCAGGCCTTGAGTCCCAGGGAGAGATTCATCACACCCCTCCAGCGTGTCTACAGGTGGACGGTAACCCCATTTTACTCATTGCAACTTTGCACCATATGACTTTTTATTCCAGGCGAAATAGGAACGGACAGTCCCTCAGTGTGATTTACCCCACCAGGATTATTCCCTGTGTTTTATCAGCCCATTTTGGTCTTATCAGAATAAATTGTATTTTCTTTTAACTGTACAATCAGTCCAATCTGCATCATTTTTATGTTATTATAATTTATTATTATTATTTTCATTTTTAACAGCGCTGCTACCCCCCCCCCCCCCCCCCCCCCCCTGTTTTTCTGCCTGCCCTTGCCTTTGGGCATGTCTTGAGGGCCGCCGTGATGGCTGTCAATCATTTTTTTTTTTCAGATTGACCAAGATCCAGCCAGTGTCTGCCATGGCGGAGGTCCTCTCAACATCTGATTTCCTGTTGTTGCCGGAATTGACCATTGCTCTGCCCAGTGAGAAAAGCCTGAACTTGAATTTCCAGGAGGCATCTATAATCCACCTTCTCAAGGGGGGCATATGTCAGGACTGCCATTGATGTAATGTTTGGCCTGCAGTACCTCTGGTTTGCCAGAGGTGCTGCTGTTGTGTTTGGACTGCAGTACCTACAGATCGCCAGAGGTGCTGCTGTCATGTTCGATCTGCAGTACCTATGGGTGGCCAGAGGTGCTTCTGTTGGGTAGAAGTATGGTTTCTGAGAGCAGTCCCAGCTGGTGTAATCAGCTGGACTAGGCTGTTCTCAGAATACTATTCCCAGCTGCAGCACATATTGAAGATTGAGGGGCCTGTCTCTGTGTGCTGCAGGGATTGGCTTGCTTTGGCTTTAAAGCTGCATTTGCCCTTAGCTTCAGGGCCAGTTATAGTCTTATTAGCCTTGTCTGTAGTGCTGTACCTTGCCTGTTCCTGTTCCTGTACCTGAGACTTGTTCCTATACCTGTTACCTGTTCCTGCACCTGATGCCTGTTTGCTGATGCTCAAACATTGTACCTATACCTGATTTATTATCCTGATAATACAGTGAGTTAACACAGTGGAGTAACTCCCAGAGGCAATGGAGTCATTGGCCGTCGGGCATTAGCCATCAGGGGGGGCACAAAGGAGCCGGCACCGAGCCCCTCTAGTTCTAGATAAATTCATTCATGAGCACACGCAGGGGGGTTTCCAAGTATATTGAAACTCCCCTGTGTGTCAATCCATCAGCCCAGCTAGGGAGATGAAGGATCCCAGGCGCACAGCTGGCTTTGTATAACGGGGCAGCATCCGCTTCCGTTCTGGCAGCCAGGGCTAGCTGACCCAGAGGAAGTTGCAACTCCTCTTCTCTGGGCTCCCTCAGAAAAGCCCTGCATAGTGCATCTGACAACGTCACCTCCTCACTTCCTCTCCTCCCAATATACTGCCCCCCTCCCCCACCCCATGATAGCCGCAGTGTAGGTGATGTTGTGATAGCCGGCCCCAGGATCCTGCCAGTGCTCCAGCTGAACCGCTGCCTGGCTGAAGAAATAACGTGGACCCCTCTCAGAGGTAACGGCTCTTCCCCGCACCTCCACTAATGATGAAGATGTACCTCTCTCTCCACTTACTGGGCCGGATGTATCAAGCTTTAAAAAGTGGTAAAATTGAGAGTGATAAACAACCAGCCAATCAGCTCCAATCTTCCATGTCACAGGCTGGATTTGAAAAATGGCAGGTAGTAGCTGATTGGCTAATTGTTTATCACTCTACATTTTATCTCTTTTGAAGCTTGATACATCTGGCCCACTGTATCTAATCTCTCCACTTCTCTTATATATAATCACTTTGGAAGTTGACATATATGGATTTGTGTCTTTTAACTTCTGTTTGCAAGCCTGCTCTAATGTGGAGTGACAAAAATAGCACTCATTGGACTCAATCTATGAGTATCATGCATAGCCTATTGTACTGCAATGTTTGGGGCTTTAGTGACTGTTGTTATGGAGGGTTGCCCACCTTTCCGGGGGGCCGGGAGGGGGACCCGATTTTCGGGACCCTCCCCGCCATTCCAGGAGGGTGGGCAAACCTGAGTAGTGTCTGTACTGGGCTATATGTGTGTATATGGCATGTTGTAGGAGTGTCTGTACTAGGGTGTGGACCTTATTCTGGTCCACACGCAACACTGTAAATTTTGCAGCATTGCATGTGTCGTCAACCATCGAATGATGTGGAAGGTGCATGCATATCTTAGTGACTTTCAGGTCACTTAGATTTGCATGCACACTAGACAGGAACGGGGCGGGCAGCTGATATAGAGCGTGGAAGAAGAATACAGTAGTGTGACAAGTGCAACGAGGCATCATGCCCGAAGCATGGCGAGCGCAGTGAGCCATATGAGGGGACGCGGTATATGGATACCATGTCGACTGTGTCATCATTCAGGACAAAAAAAGTGAAAAACCCAAATGGACCTTTTTGGCCGTCGACCTTCCCAAAGTCGACCTAATGCTTGTGTCAGTAGCTGGTAAGCGAAGTTGTATAGCAAAGAAAAACCCGGTGTAGTATAAACAGAGAAAATGAGGCGTCAAGCAATTGCAACATTTCCAAATAAGTGAAATCATTGATTTTACTGATATTAAACTACTCTGGTATAAAATTATTAGTGTTGAGTGTATACAGTATGTAGCTGGTACTTTGCTGCCTCCATGTGGTATAAGTGGAAAGGGCAAGTAAAGTTAAGTAAATAGATTTTTTTCATATTCACTTTCATGTTGTTTTTTATTGTATCTGGACCCGCTATGAGGAAGTTAGCCCATGATCTCAGCCAAGCTGTATCCTAGGCAACACCTAGAGTGCATGTCACTGATACTGGACTGGAAGTCCAGCAAGCGTGTAATTTCCGGCTTTACACAACTTCGGTCTGCGGACGTCCTTGCTGGCGCGAATGGCGGGGAATGGGGCTATCACCTTCACTCATTATTTAAAGGTAAGCACCATGTTTTGTTCATTCACCTTACCCACCCCCGAAATGTCTGAACATCATTTTTTGAATACAGCACAGTTTTAAAAACCTCAGGGTGCCATCTTTATTTTTCCTTCTTTTTATGTTTCCTACTACCCAGATTGGCACCGGGGTAACTGCCTGCTGAGGGAGAGTGCCGGGCCACACACGCACTATATGTATGTATGTACAGTATGTATGTAGGTATGCATGCATTGGGGGAGGAGACAGCACTCCAAGCGGCTTGTACAAACAACTCTTTAGGCAGACGTATTAAGACAATGGGTACTTATGTAATATCTGGGCTCCCGTTTTTCTTATGAGACCGCGTCCCCTCGTGGGGCTCGCTGCGCTCGCCACACTATATAAAATCAACTCCATGCGTAGTTGGATAGTAGGGGTATGAAAAAATGGGGTGCATTTAACATGGGAGCCCAGATAATACATAAGTACCAGACAATGTTTCATTGCCCTTCATTTAGCAATTTCTTCAGGTCATAGCAAGAGTAAAAAGTGACAAGCTTACCTTATATTCCCCGTGCAGAAGCCACGCACTCGGCGCAAGTGGATGACGTGACATCGCCGGACGTCATCCTGTGCTACCATCACCATAGAAACCTATACCCAAACATGGTACAGCTACCATGTTATGTATTACAAACATCACTACAGCATCTCCTATATATTTGGCTACATCTGTCACTCAAAGTGGGTGTCTGTGTCTATAACGCTCTGTTCCTGGACTTTCCTCTTAATGTGTGATTGCCTTCATCTGTGCTGAACACCTTTCTGAGAAATTAACCTGTTTAAAACAGGTGATGGCAATCATACATTAAGGGGAAGTCTAGAAACAGAGCATTGTGTCCCTCCTGGAGAGGGTCATGTTGGGAGGTATGTGACAGAGAACCAGCCCAGTGAGCCCACAGACAGTGCCAGACACCCACTGCCTTCCCATGTTGCCCAGCACTGCTACTCCACAGCCACCAGGTGAGCGCCCCCCTCCCGCGATTTGCGGCAAAACCTCCCCCCCCGCGCGCGATTCGCGGCAAAAACACCCGCTCCCCCGCGACCCCCCCTACCGCGATTCGCAGCAAAAACAACCCCGCGACCCCCCCTCCCGCGATTCGCTGCAAAAAGAACCCCCCCACGACCCCTCCCGCAATTCGCGGCATAACCACCACCCCGCGACCCCCCCCTCCCGCGAATCGCGGCAAACCCTCCCCCGTGACCCCCCCCCTGATTCGCGGAAAAAACACCCCCCCCCCGCGACCTCCCTCCCGCGATTCGCGGCAAAAATAACCCCCCCGCGACCCCCCCTTGCACGATTGGCGGTACCCCCCCTGCGACCCCCCTCCCGCGATTCGCGGCACCCCCCCCCCCCGCAATTCGCAGCAGCCCCAGGATTAAATGGCACATGCAAAACACTGACTATGGTCGACAATGAAAAAGGTTGACATGAGTTTTTGAAGATTTATTTTTAATTTTTTTAATTTTTTCATATTCATTGTCATGTGTCGACATGGACACCAATGAAGTGGCACACTTATGTCAACATTTACATGTGTTGACCTTTCTGTGTTGATTTTTTCTTGTGGCGATTCGCGTTACACCACCCGCAACCCCCCCTCCCGCGATTCGCGGCACCCCCCGTGACCCCCCACCTCCCGCAATTCGCGGCAACCCCCCACTGGAACCCCTGTGAACCCCGCCCTCCCGCGATTCGCGGCACCCACCCCCGTTACCCCCCCTCCCGCAATTCGCGGCACCCCCCCCCCCCCCCGTGATTCGCGGCAGCTCCAGAATTAAATTGCACATGGAAAACACTGATATGGCTATGGTCGACAATGAAAAAGGTTGACATGAGTTTTTGAAGTTTTTTTGTCATTTTTTGAATATTTTCATATTCATTCTCATGTGTCGACATGGACACCAATGAAGTGCCACACTTATGTCAACATTTACATGTGTTGATTTTTTCTTGTGGCGATTCGCGTCGCAACCCCCCCTCCGGCGATTCGCGGCACCCCCCCGCGACCCCCCCCCCCCTCCCGCAATTCGCGGCAACCCCCCACCCGAACCCCCATGAACCCCGCTCTCCCGCGATTCGCAGCACCCACCCCCCGCAACCCCCCCCCTCCCGCAAATCGCGGCACCCCCCGCGATTCGCGGCAGCCCCAGGATTAAATGGCACATGGAAAACACTGACATGGCTATGGTCGACAATGAAAAAGGTTGACATGAGTTTTTGAAGTTTTTTTTTTTCATTTTTTGAATATTTTCATATTCATTCTCATGTGTCGACATGGACACCAATGAAGTGCCACACTTATGTCAACATTTACATGTGTTGACCTTTCTGTGTTGATTTTTTCTTGTGGCGATTTGCGTCACACCCCCCCCCCCACAACCCCCACTCCCGCGATTCACGGCACACACACACACACACCTACCCCGCGATTCTCGGCACCCCACCCCGTGACCCTCCCTCCCGTGATTCACGGCACACCCCCGCGACCCCCCCTCCATGATTCGCCGCAACCCCCGCCCCGTAACCCCCCCTCCCGCGATTCGCGGCACCCACCCCCGCGACCCCCCCTCCCGCAATTCGGGGCACCCCCCCCGCGATTCGCGGCAGCTCCAGAATTAAATTGCACATGGAAAACACTGACATGGCTATGGTCGACAATGAAAAAGGTTGACATGAGTTTTTGAAGTTTTTTTTTTCATTTTTTTAATGTTTTCATATTCATTCTCATGTGTCGACATGGACACCAATGAAGTGCCACACTTATGTCAACATTTACATGTGTTGACCTTTTTGTGTTGATTTTTTCTTGTGGCGATTCGCGTCACACCCCCCCCCACCGCAACCCCCACTCCCGCGATTCACGGCACACACACACCCCCCCGCGATTCTCGGCACCCCACCCCGTGACCCCCCCTCCCGTGATTCACGGCACACCCCCCGCGACCCCCCTACCATGATTCACCGCAACCCCCTCCCCCGTAACCCCCCTCCAGCGATTTGCGGCAACCCACCACGCGACCCCCCTCCCGCGATTCTCTGCAATCCCTCCCGCGATTCGCAGCATCCACCCCCCACAACCCCCCCTCCTGCAATTCGCGGCACCCCCCGCGACCCCCCCTCCTGCAATTCGCGGCACCCTCCGCGACCCCCCCTCCCGCGATTCGCGGACACCTAAGTTGCAATACAGGGCATCTTTTATACAATTCTAACCATATTTCTCATATACAAACGTTCACAAATTAAGGGGGCGCAGCCCCTTACGACGGTGTGAAGAGCGCCCGTAGGGCGCGATGAATCACCTAGTACTACATTAATTGGCTTAAAATCAAACCATCACAGACTTATTGAAACAGCAGGGATGTAAAATGTTGGACTATTGAGCAAAAAAGAAACGGGATCAGACAGCATAGTAGCATAAATATGTATAGTGTCTATATATGCGGAGATGAAAAAAGGAGCTTCATAGTGCATTAAAAGAGTACATGTCCCCAGGACATGTGAGCTGCTTTTCCTGGTATTTTGATACATGCCTTGTGGCAGGCATTGGGACTAAAAATCGGCCCTGGCATTTTGAGCACACAGGCCCACCTGCTGTGGCCACACAGGCCCACCTACTTTATGACAAACACTGTAATGCCCATTACATATAAGGCTACACAGTCCTTTATGCCCATTACACATTATGGAACACACCCACTGGCGAATCTAAAAATATGGTAATAGCAGGGTTGCCGACTTTCAAAAAATCCTCTCCGGGAGAAGCCCGGAGAGGAATCTTGCATTACTAGTTTTGGGGGTGGGGCTTAACTGTGACGTCATTAAGCCCCGCCCCCATTATGGCAAATAGTCGAAATAACTGATATCCATGGAGGGGGCTCCGCCCCCTCCTCTGAGACCCGTGGATTGCGGCATATAAATGCCGGGGGCCGGGAGGAAGGACCCGATTTCCAAATTCCAGGAGGGTCGGCAACCCTGGGTAATACCCTGGGTAATAGGTGGTCCCATTTACAACCACATTTTCTACTATGGACCTGTGTGCGGTGAAACCACAAGTGCCAAAAGGGGTAGTGGCCTTGCAGAAAGGGGTGTGTTTTAGAGACAGGGAGCTTGACAGCAAGTGACAGTAGGGACACTGGGAGATTGACAGCATTGATGCAGTGAGGAGAGTGACAGCGGGGACACAGCATAAGGGATATGCTTAATACATGCCTTAATTATTCCTCCTGAATAACACTTTAGGGGGAACCCAATGGCAAATGCAGGATTTTGAAAGGGGGGTTACCAAATAAGTGGTTACAGAACCAATAAAAACTGCCCCCAACCCCATAAATAGCCAACAAAGCCCCCATATATATATATCTAGCACAGCCCACCATAGATAGACAGCAAAGCCACAAAGAAAGCACAGCCCCACATAATCAGCCCAGCCCACATAGTCAGCACAGCCCCACCATAGTGAGATAGCATAGCCCCCCCCATAGTCAGCACAGACCTCCACAGATAGACAGCACAGCCCCCCCAATAGTTAGACAGCACAGCCCCCCATAATTAACACCGCCTCCCCATAGATAGACAGAACAGTCCCCCATAGAAAGCACAGCCCCACCATAGATATACAGCACACATCCCCATAGTCAGCATAGCCTCTGATAGACAGCACAGCCCCCCATAGACAACAGCCCCTCTAGGCAGACATGTCAGGTGAATGAATCACTCCCACCCCCACCCATGCTGCAATATTAGAGGCACAAAATGCAACTCCCTTTTCCCTCTCCCTCCTCCACCCCCAGGGTGCAGTCAAACCCAGACATGTGCCAGCTCCCTGCTCCCTTTAAGAACTTTACCTCAGTTTGTGACTGTCACTGTACACAGCTTATGTTCTCTCCTCTCAGGCTGTAAACACGCGAGATCAGCCTGAGAGGAATCGAAGCTGCTCCCCCTGCCTGTCAGCGGCTGTCTTGCATCCTCTTATAGGATGCTGCAGAGGGGAGATGAGCCAAACACAGTAACGTCACTTGGACGGCCCCTCAGCCACCACCACCCGCACCGGAGGTCTGCGCGCCGGCGGCTCAGGTGCTGAGATGCATCATGATGTCATTATGCAAATTGCACGCCTGCGCGATATCCGCTCAACAAAGTGACGCGCGCCTAGGAGGCGGCGCTGAAAGCACTCAAAAATGAATTCACAAAATTGGCCCAGCAGGCCATCGGCCCTTCTGGCATTTGCCAGAGTTGCCAGATGGCCAGTCCGGCCCTGCCTTGTGGTAACAAGCCAGCAGGGTTTTGATTCTTGGTACACAACTAGAGAAAGGTCATCAAGAATGAAATCATAAAACTGCACTTATAATATAGGTGCATGAATGTCTGAAACAATGCTAGACACAATTACATTTTATTTAATAGACTTAATAAAAATATATGTAAATTAGTTTCACAAATAATATTGGAAATATTCAATAATCGGTGACCACCTATCATAAAACTTCACATACATTTCCAGCGACGTAAATAATGAATTTACATATGATTTAATATATCCAATTAAGTACAAGTTATTATACTTCTAATAAAAATAATATATAAAAATATATAGAATCAATGAGACCCAAGGATTTGAGTGCACTACTCTTAATAAGAATGAGTGTCAAGACTATTAATCAAGCGAGCTAAGAGTATCCGTTTTTTAGTTGAATGTATTTGTTCGTTGGGAGGCTTGCCACCTAGCAACAGCTGGTGGGTTAGGCGGACAAGCCTCCTGACGGCGCAGGAAAGGAGAAAGTAAAAAATGTTTCACTTACCTTTCCACAGACCTAGTGAGAGGGTGTGGGGCCTTAGGCATGCGCCGGGCGCACGCATGCTGGTCCACGCACGTGTGGAAGGGCACAGCAGCGCCCCCTCCCCCGGCTCCCAGCCACAGTCCCGAGACCGGAAGCCACCAGAGGGCCGCGCACCACTGCGTGCACCCATATTGTGTGGCGCGTCATCAGTGGGCAGGCCTGTGGTGTTTCCCCCAAGTGGCGGAGAAGAGAACTGCCCAGGACTGAATTGGATTGGAGTGCCCCAGAGCAGCCCAGCTGAGGGGGAGAGCCAAAGCCCAGCGTGGGCTAAGAAAAGGTAAGGCCTCGGTGAGGCTTACTCATCCTGTTCTTTCATCTGTGTAGTTAGCCTGTACTTAGTTGTATTTGATCTGTACTGTGTATTTAGCCTGTATTTTGTAGTTTGCCTGTGTCTATAGCTAGCCCGTAGTTAGCTCGCATCTAGCCTGTGGTTTCATTGGTAGGTCCACTGTGGTTAGTTCATAGAAAGGCTGTATTTTGTTTGTATTCACGCCGTTGTCTCCTCTGCAGAGGACTGTTTTAGGTGGTGCTAGGCCCCAAGCGTGTGTAGCTGGCACTAGGCCGCAGGCCTGTTGTAGGCTGCACTAGGCCCGTAGTGTGTTGCAGGCACTGAGTTCAGGCCCCCGACCGTTGAGGATACCGGGACACCTATGTTGAGGGTGAGTTGTGTTGTATCTGTGTGTTGTGTCATGTGTGTGTGCTCCTTTCCCTCTCCCCTGGAGCATTTCCCACCCAGGTTACACCCTCCGTATTCCACGAGCGGGTGTAACCAGTCTGAGGCCAGTAGTGCCTGTGATGACCACCCCCCCCTAGTGGTACTGGGACCAGCGTTGCCCCAAAGGTGAGAGACTGAGAATGGTGAGGTAAGAAATCCCCACATATTGTGCCAGGCCCCACCCCCATTGCTCTCCCATTTTGCCATAGTCAGCAGGATCTGATTGTCCTAGCGCCATGGACAATGTCAGCGCACCTGCCGGGACTGTGGCACCCGACCTGATGATGGCATTGGCAGCCGCCCTATGCTCTGGGCTACCCATCAGAGCTGCCGGACAATTTTTAAAGTTCGATGGCCGGAAGGACGATTGGAAGGACCAACTGGATTCCACCATCCGGCAATATCAGGTATCCGACACCAAAACAGGCCCTCGATACCCTGCAAGGGGGCACCAAGAGGACCCTGCTGCGCTGGCCAAGTGGCCAGAGGACTAACAGCACAAAGGTATTCAGGATCCTAAAGTCCATCTACGAAACGTCTGTTCGCCCGGGTGCAGCGAGAGGAGAAGAGTATCTCCCAGTTTGCGAATGCCCACCAGAAGTGCATGGAAGAAGTAAAGGCCCGGGAGGATGAAAACCTACTGACGGGCAACCCAGATCACACCCTGCGAGGCCTACTTGTGGAAGGGCTAAGGAACCAGAGGCTGCGGAACTACCTCCAAGCCCAGTTCGAAGGAATGCCCGGATTGACTCTATACAAGGTGCTAACCCAAGCATTAGCCAAGGATCTTGAGCTTGGTAGTAGTGCCTACACCGTGGCCACACAACGGGCCCTACTGGACCCTTCCCTATCCCCAAACTCTCCCCAGCGATAACCCACTCACGGATGTGTTGCGACAGAAGCAATGGTTAAAATATTGTTTACACTCTTAATAGAGTGAGTGGATGTCCTGTGAATACCTGCACTGACCCTACCTCTGATGTTAAATGCCGGGGTCAAGTGGGAGATGTTATGCGGCTGCAGTGTGGAAATGCCGCTCCTAGCGCTTCCGACCTGCCGGCGTCTTCCGTGATGTTGCACCGCTTGTCAGACGTGTGCAGCGGCTTGTAGGACGGGAGATGGTCAGGATGTCAGTATAGCAGAATCTTCACAGCTGACAGGCAGCAAAACCACCCGTTTCGTGCATTGAGCACTTTTTCAAGTTTAAAAATGGTGCTGCTATATTATTCTTTTATTGCAGAAAAAAAACTTTAATAAAAAAACTTTATTTGTAAAAACGGAACTGGTCATCGGGTTTTTGGTGGGAAGCACATGTCCCTACCCAACGAAAGGGTTTGGATATAGTTGTATATTTCATTAAAAATTAAGAAAAATACAATGATAAAAAATTGCAAAAAATATACGGTACTTGTTTCCTAGCACGGCGCCCGTCATGGTAGATCGCATACCTTAAGTTAAGGTAACTTAAGGTATGCGATCGACGCGATGGACGCGATTTTCTGTCAATTAAGTGGCTTTATTGTCGGCAATGAGAAAATCGCGTTGATCGCGTCCATCGCATACCATTATAATGGCAAGCGATGCGACCGACGCGATCAACGCGATTTTACATAGGGCTCAATTCTAAATTAGCTTTCAATGATAAAATCGCGTTGATCGCGTCAATCGCATGTCATTATAATGGCATGCGATGCAATCGACACGATCAACGCGATTTTACATAGGGAACAATGGGAAATGGGCCAATGGGCCCAAATTTTGATTGTATATGCACCGTCATGGGTTTTAAGTATGTGAAATGTCCCCCCATTGTTAATGCCACCCCACTATTGACGCCAACCCGAAGCGGGGCGAGCGCAGCGAGCCCGCGAGGGGCGGCGGTATGCGTCCTCCGACCATTTCCTACCCCTACTATCCACGTCGGCGTGTAGTTGATTTTATAAAGTGTGGCGAGTGCAGCGATCCACCGAGCCTGAAGCGTGGCGAGCGCAGAGTGCCCCACGAGGGGACATGTATACCTGTGAAGTTATGCGCGTGCGCTCGCCACGCTTCGGGCTCGGTGGCTCGCTGGGCTCGCCACACTTTATAAAATCAACACCACACCGACGTGGATAGTGGGGGTATGAAAAGGTTGGAGGACGCGTACCGCCGCCCCTCACGGGCTCGCTGCACTCGTCACGCTTCGGGTTGCCGTTCATCGTGTGGTGGCGTTAACAATGGGGGGGCATTTCACCCATGAGGGGGATATGCAATTAAAATTGGGGTTTCTGGGGCTTTATACATTGGGCCCAATGTAAAATTGGGTCTCAGGGACCATTTTACATTGATTCCAATGTAAAAATCGCGTCCATCGCATCGCATGCAATTTGTTTGCATGCGATGCGATCGACGCAATTTTTTAGGTCCTGATGCTTGAGATAAAAATCGCTGGCGCCGTGCTAGGAAACAAGTACCAAATTTACATAAAGTGCTTTGTAGAAAATTAGACAATAGAAAAATTAGAAAAAGAAGTGGAAATAAGAATACTGGTGGGAGGGAAAAATTGGATTGTAGATTCAGAGAAATGCATTGAGTTCGAAATCGAAGTTTATTCCCTTGGGTAATAAGGTCTGCAACTCAAAAATCCACTTTGATTCTGTTTTTTTCAATTGTTTAATGAAGTCTCCGCCTCTCCAATGATGTTTGACTTTTGTAATGCCAGTAAACTGCAGTCCTTTCGGATTCTTGTTATGGGCTAGGGCGAAGTGGTTTGACAGACTGTGGGTAGTGAGTCCTTTCTTAATGTTATAAATGTGCTCGGAAAGCAGGATTTTGAGTTGTCATTTTGTTTGGCCAATATATTGTTTTCCACAGGGGCAGCAAAGCAGATTACACCTTCTGTTTCGCAAGATATTGGTTCTTTAATTGGGTATTCTTTTTTGTGATGTTTGACATGAAAGTTTTCTGCAGTTTGGTTGAAGTTCTGCCTTCATTTTTGCAAGCCTTGCATTGTAGACATGAATAGAAACCACTTGTTCTTCCCTGTTGATCTACCTGTGGTAATTTGGAGAAGCTTGATACTAGCGTTTGTCTAAGATTTTTTGTCTTTTTGTATATAATCCATGGTTTGTCTGACAACAATGGATTGAGGTGTTCGTCCAATTTGAGAATTCCCCAATTTTTTTCCAAGATTTTTTCAAATGTGCGGTGGTTACTATTAAACTGAGTGATAAAAGTGATTTCTTGAAGGTGGTCTTTAGGTTTAGCAGTATTGTATTGAATGATTTCTTGATGATCTAGAAGGGTGACAGCTTGAAGTTGGTTTTGTAAGGTTTGTTTTTTATATCCTTTTTGGATGATGTTTTGTTTCAGCTCATTGCTTTGTGAGAGGAAGATATTGTCATTGGTGCAATTTCTCCGAAGTCTTTTAAATTGTCCCAATGGAATATTCTTTATCCAGTTTCTATGGTGGTTGCTGTGGGTGGGTAGAATATTATCGCTGTCAACTGGTTTAGTGTAAGTTTTTGTTGTAATGTTATTGTTTTCAATCATAACTTCTAGGTCAAGGAAAGTGACGCTTGTCTTGCTGGTAGTTGTTGTGAAGCGGAGGTTAAGGGTGTTATTGTTAAGGTGTTTTTTTAAATCAGCAACTTCTTCTTTGGTCCCCCCCCCCCCAGATGAAGAAGATATCATCGATGTACCTCTTCCAAATGATGATGTTCTTCAGATGTATGTTGTTTGACCAAATGTGATCTTCTTCCCACTTGGCAACGAATAAGTTTGCGTATGATGGAGCAAGGGAGTTCCCATCGCAGTTCTGCACGTTTGAATATAGAATTCACCATCGTTCCAAAAGTAGTTGTGTTGCAAGATGAATTCAATACTTTCCATTAGAAAGTTAATTTGGTTGTTGGGTAATAATGAGTTGATGAGGTAATGTTGAGTATGTTCACAACCTTCGTTGTGCCTTATGGACGCATAAAGTGACGTAACATCACTTGTGCCTAGGATGTAGTGGTCTTTCCATTCAAAGTGGTTAAGAATCTGAAGGATTTGTATTGTGTCCTTAAGGTAGCTTCGCTGTGCTGATAAAAAGGGTTGTAGGAAAAAGTCGATATAAACAGATAAGTTTGAAGTAATTTAATTAATCCCGGATGCAATTGGATGTCCAGGGGGATTTGTGAGATTTTTGTGAATTTTTGGTAGACAGTAGAAGGTGGGTATTTTAGGATGAGTGATTCTTATGTAGTCATATTCATTTTTATTGAGCAATTGTAAGTGCAAAGCTTCATCCAGAATGATGGTTAGTTCTTGTTGAAATAAATTAGTTGGATCGGTTTGTAATGGTTTGTAAGTTGATGTGTCCGAGAGGAGTCTTGCTATTTCTTCTTCGTAGAGTGTGGTGTCCATTACCACTACTCCCCCCCCCTCTTTGTCAGCCGGTTTAATAGTGATGGTGTGACTTTTTTTTCAAAGTTCTGAAGGTGTCTCTTTCTCCCTTTGAAATATTTATTTTCCTTTTAATTTTTTTCCGGCAAGTTAATAATGTCCTTTTTGACTGCTTTCTGGAATGTTTCTACGTTGGAACTTTTGCAAAATGAGTGATTGAACGTCGATGTCGGTCTAAAACTGGTGGAGTCAATGTTTTCGATTTGTATTGTAGGAGTGGTTTTCTTTGCAAAGAATTTTTTAATGTTGAGTTTCCTAATAAATTTATTGGTGTCTATAAAAAGGTCAAATTTGTTAATTTGAGAGTCTGGAGCAAATTTTAAGCCTTTAAGTAGCGAAAGTTCATCTGTGCTGAGTGGTCGTTTGTTCAGGTTGAAGATAGTGGTCTCTTTTGTGGGATCAGGATTTATTTTATTTTTTGAGCCTCCTCTGCAACCTCTTTTTCTATATTTGAGCATTGTCTCTGTTCTTGGGATTTGCATCTGGTGGTTTCCTTTGGCCGCGATTCAACTCTAAAAAATCTTCGTCGCATGATTCTTCATTGCTGTTGTTTTCCGTCTCCTCATAATACGTTCTCTTTGACAAAGTTTTTCTCCTTACCGTCTAGGTTTCTGGTGTTTCAGTGGATAATTTTTGTAATAGGGTGTTGAATTTGCGTATTTCTTCTGAGATTGCATCCTGTTGTCCCTGTTTGAATGATGCTTTAGCTAGGTGATGGGTATTTTCGGAATAATGAAAATTTCTTCAATTATATAATGGATAGTTTCGTTTTTTTGGTTGAGGGATTGTTTAGATGAGTGGCTCTCTTTTGTGATTGAAAGTTCCTTGCATTGTTGGAAGATGCTGAGGTTGGTGATAGGGAGGTCTGTGTGCCATGTTCCTTTGATACTAATTTTGCTGTGTATGTGGGATTGTCTTTTTTCTTTTTTGGGGTACAAAGGTAATTCTTTTAGATCTCTGTGGAATTTCTTTTTTGTTTGGATCAGAGCTTCTTCTAGTTTGGTGATTTTTTCATTTGTCATTTTAATTAATGTTCTGAAATCTTCCATTGTTCTTAGACTTTCAAAGCGTTTTATATATGCTAATGTTCTCATTAATCTGAGCTAGGCTTGTTTCCCTGTCTTCAACAATTAGTTTCATCAGTTCTTTTGAACATTGGTCCAATATGTTGTTCCATTTATTGTGAAAGGATGTTTGTTTTGGCTCAAAGGTCACATTTTTCGTGATTCGTAGTCCTCTCGGGATAAGGTCATTTTCCAGGTATTTCTTCAATGTGGTAATCCCCCACCACTGTCTGGCTTCTTGGCCATAGTGTTTTTCTAGTTTAAGAAATTGCACCTGAAAGCCGTCATTTTCTACTGGTAGTGTGACGGGGGTAGTGTCCCTTAAAAATTTTTTTTCTAGATTGGTTCTTTTTTGCTGATATGTAAGGTGGATGGAGGTATACTTTGACATATTTAAGCAGCAGTGAATAAACAGGTTCAGAATAAGGATGTTGGGGCACTGCGCTAATTGATAACCTAAAGCAGCTCAAATAATAAAAACAGTAAATAGATAGAAGAATGAGCGCTATGAATTTTTCCCTCCCACCAGTATTCTTATTTCCACTTCTTTTTCTAATCTTTCTATTGTCTAATTTTCTACAAAGCACCTTATGTATATTTTTAGCAATTTTTTATCATTGTATTTTTCTTAATTTTTAATGAAATATACAACTATATCCAAACCCTTTTGTTGGATAGGGACATGTGCTTCCCACCAAAAACCCAATGACCAGTTCTGTTTTTACAAATAAAGTTTTTTTATCAAAGTTTTTTTAAGCAATAAAAAAAAAATATAGCAGCACCATTTTTAAACTTGAAAAAGTGCTCAATGGCCCTTATTCTGGTTGGTGCGGCCAGAGCCGCACACGGGGCTCCGGTCGCACAAACCAATCCCCGCCCACCCTACGGATCGCCACGGCCGTCCGTACACGGACGGCTGGCGATCCGCATAAAAATGGTGGAGGCGTACGCCTCCACCATGGTGGGAGCTGCCCCCTGCATTCGATGGTCGTCGACCATCGAAGGCAGGTCCGCACGCCCCGGCAGCTCCCGCAAGCTGAGACCACACGGACAATCGTCCGTGTGGTAGCTTGTATGGGGGCTGAAAGCTGACATCCGGCGACGTCAGCTTTCCGCCCCCATGAGTTGCGTCATGCCCTCATTACCATGCGTACGCCCCGCGTTTGCATGGGAACGCCCATGAAACGCGGGGCGTATACATAGGGAAATGAGGGCATGAAGCCCCTCACTCCCCTATACGCCCCCTTTGCGGCGTACTAACGTTATGTGCGGCGAATTCGCCTGCACATGCGCAGATTGACCTCTGCGCATGTGCAGACGGAAAACATCGGCGGTACGGCCGCACGCGGGCCGTACCGCTCGAAACAGAATAAGGGCCAATGCACGGAACGCATTGTTTTGCTGCCTGTCTGCTGTGAAGATTCTGCTATACTGACATCCTGACCATCTCCCTTCCTACAAGCCGCTGCACACGTCTGCCAAGCGGCGCAACATCACAGAAGATGCCGGCGGGTCTGAAGCGCTAGGAGCGGCATTTCCACACTGCAGCCACATAACATCTCCCGATTGACCCGGCATTTAACATCAGAGGTAGGGTCAGTGCAGGTATTCACAGGACATCCACTCACTCTATTAAGAGTGTAAACATTATTTTAACCATTTTTTCTTTTCAGGTGCTTTGTACTTTTCTAACCTTTACTATTAATTTTTTTTCTCTTGTCCACTACTCGCATCACAGTGAGACATAATTGTTTAAGTTCATAGCACTCATTCTTCTAATTATTCTTAACTACTTTGTTCTTTACATAGTTGATTGTGCTGACAAAAAAATAACACAAAAATTATCAATGGAAATCAAATTTATTAAGCCATGGAGGTCTGGGTTTGGAGTCACACTCAAAATGAAAGTAGAAAAACACACTACAAGCTGATCCAACTTTGATGCAATGTTCTTAAAACAAGTCTAAATGAGGCTCAGTAGTGTGTAGTATGACCTCACTACAATGCCTTGGCATGCTCCTGATGAGGTGGCAGATGGTCTCCTGGGATCTCCTCCCAGACCTGGACTAAAGCATCCGCCAACTCCTTGACAGTCTGTGGCATTGGTGGATGGAGCGAGACATGACGTCCCAGATGTGCTCAATTGGATGTAGGTCTGGGGAATGGGCAGGCCAGTCCATAGCATCAATGCATTCGTCTTGCAGGAACTGCTGACACACTCCAGCCACATGAGGTCTATTATTGTCTTGCTTAGGAGGAACACAGGGCCAACCGCACCAGCATATGGTCTCACAAGGGGTCTGAGGATCTCATCTTGGTACCTAATGGCAGTCAGGCTACCTCTGGCAAGCACATCATGGAGGGATGTGCGCCCCCCAAAGAAATGCCACCCCACACCATTACTGACCCACTGCCAAACCGGTTATGCTGGAGGATGTTGCAGGCAGCAGAATGTTCTCCTTGGCATCTCCAGACTCTGGCACATCTGTCACATGCTCAGTGTGAACCTGCTTTCATCTGTGAAGAGCACAGAGTGCCATTGGTGAATTTGCCAAACTTGGTGTTCCCTGGCAAATGTCAAACATCCTGCATGGTGTTGGGCTGTAAGCACAATCCCCACCTGTGGACATTGGGCCCTCAAACCACCCTCATGGAGTCTGCATCTGACCATTTCAGTAGACACATGCACATTTGTGGCCTGCTGGAGGTCATTTTGCAGGGCTTTGGCAGTGCTCTTCCTGGTCCTTCTTGCACAAAGGCAGAGGTAGCGGTTCTGCTGTTGGGTTGTTGCCTTCCTACGGCCTCCTACACATCTCCTGATGTACTGGCCTGTCTCCTGGTAGCACCTCCATGCTCTGGACACTCCCATGACAGACACAGCAAACCTTTTTCCCACAGCTCGCATTGATGTGCCATCCTGGATGAGCTGCACTACCTGAACCACTTGTGTGGGTTGTAGACTCCGGCTCATGCTACCACTAGAGTGAAAGCATTGCCAGCTTTCAAAAGTGACCAAAACAAGCATAGGAGCTGAGAAGTGGTCTGTGGTCACCACCTGTAGAACAACTCCTTTATAGGGGTGTCTTTCTAATTGCCTATAATTTACACCTGTTGTCATTTGCACAACAGCATGCAAAATTGATTGTCAATCAGTGTTGCTTCCTAAGTGGACAGAATGATTTAACAGCATTGTGTTGTTTAAATGTTCCCTTTTTTGAGCATTGTACATCCTCCATCTGGGGCAGGCATTTCCAACTCTTTATTACATGCCGTAAACCCTACCGTCCTGATAGACCATCTATTATCCGTAGATGGATAGTCCCTGCAATGAATGTTGCAGGAATAGACACTTCTGTCTTTAAATGCCATTCAATTAGAGGCACAGTTTTTACTTCCGCTGCAGCCAAAGGCTTACCACTGCAATCAATACTGCAAGCCGTACCTTTGTTAAACACAACGGGAGACCCACTGATCCCCAAAGAATTGAATTTATTAGAGCAACCACCAGGTATGTGGTAGTCTACCCACCAGCTATTGCTAGGTAGCAAGCCTCCCGACGAACAAACAGTAGTTTGTAGGAATCTATTACCTGCAAACTTTCTTTGTTCTAGGGAATAGGATTGCCACCTAGCAACAGCTCCCACCCAACCCACCTTGCTAGGTCCGTTGGTTACTCTAATTCAATATTATAATCCTATAATCCTTTTATGCCCTTTCAGGTGCACCAAAAGGCCAGAAGAAACAACAGGCACAAGCAGCTAAGGAGAACAAGTAGATTCATATGGCTCACTCACTCAATCGTCCAAGTTGACCACTTGGTCCTTTTTATTGGACTCTATATAGTATATCTTGTTCTAGTTAGTCCTTACCAGTTCTTGTTCACTAAGATGGTTTAAGATTTCAGTATAATCTTTATGTTGCACCTATCTCCTCTCTGTTATTATTCCTTAATAGTTTGACTAAGGTAGAACAACAAGTGATATAGAATGAGACCCCTATTTGGCGCTTTGCTGCCCCTAATTCGTACTATCTCGTGGTTATCACCCAACAACCAAAAAAAACAACAGAATACAGAATTGAGATTTCCAAACTGTCTGAGGCGCAAATGATCCTGGTGGTGTTCGGACCGTCAATGTTTTCAACCAACTTCTCCGTGTGTATGAATCCCCTCCGTGTATATTTTGAAATATAAACCAGAGAAACCAACAGTTAGGCTGAGTTCAAACACATAGATAGATTTCACCAATGAGGCAAAAAGGAAGAATTGAGGGTGAGCGTACCCCTACTCACTCTGTGAGCGGCACTGTAAGTGCACGTAGCGTGCACTTTCTCCTGTTGAGATCAACCTTCTCTATTCTCTCTCCTCGCTCCAAATGGTGTGTATATCATAAAGAAAAAAATAAATAGTATTGTGGAAACCCGTTTACTTCTGGGTATATATAGAATTTTCAGTGAAAAGCACAGTGATTCGTGGGCGCACCTCACTCACCCGATCTCAGGGGGAGGTACACATATAAAGGTATCTTTATATAGGGTGAACTTGAAACACAATTCAATGGTGAAAAAATGGGCGTACCCCACTCACGGTAGATGTAGATAGTGTATATGCCCGTAGCAGGTTCTTTAAGTCTTCTCATTCGACGAGAGATTCAGAATTTTTCTCCAAAGTGTGGATATAAAACATAAATAAAAAACAATGTGTAGTTTCGTCCTGACTGATATATATATATATATATATATATATATATATATATATATATATATATATATATATATATATATATATATATATATATATATATATATAGCAGGAGGGTATAAAATAGCCATAAGCGATTTTATTACATGTAACACCAAAAATGTGGTGTACACCATTGAATGTAGTTGCAGTAAGCACTACATCGGTAGAACCACTAGGCCCTTAAAAACCAGACTGGGGGAGCACTTAAGAAATGTGAGGAATGGGATGGAAACCCATTCCCTATCCTCCCATTTCAAGAATGTACACAACTGCTCTACACAGGAGATAGTTTCCTTCTGTGGTCTCAGAATAGCAAAGGGAAATATTAGACAGAAGGACAATATCACACCCCCTGGCTAAATCTGAGATGAATTTAATATTTAATTGTAACACACTTATACCGGGAGGGCTTGAACAGTGATTTCGAGCTGAAGTGGTTCTTGTGACTGGCATCGCTTCGGCTCGGCATTTTTTTTTTTTTTCACTGACGTCAGCCCCCGGTATCTTTTTTTCATTGTCAACCCCTGGTATTTATTGTATGTAATATGTTTAAATACACTATCATGTAGACATGTATTGTATATATAGAGGTCGTTTATATAAGGACCATCTTTGAGTTTTGATGATTGGCGCTGTGACGGTAATACTTTGATTGGTGCCGTCTCACTGTCAAGCCCACAGCCCTATTAATTCCGAATCTTGCCACCCATACATGATATATGTTACAATATGGTTGAATATGTCAGTGGATAATCTGTGTACCTTTTTTTCGTTATTTAGGGCGAGAGGCGTTGCCATGACAACAGGGCGTCCTATAAACATTGGCAATACGAGCATCAGAACACACTTTCGCATATTGCGGTTCACAGAAAGCCAGAAGACTCTCGTAGATGCAGCTCACCCAGGGACCCCTCCGAGCTTCCGTAGCTGCGGTCCAGCAGCCGGAAGAAGAGGAGAGATCTGGGTAAGTAAGTCCGCTCTAACAGACTGCTCCGTTCCCGGGAACATCTAAGCATTTCTGCAACACAGGATCGCGTACAGGTGGTAGCACGCAAGACGCACTCCTGGTACGGATAGAAATCCCCCACATATTTATCAAATTCGGGCTCATCAAAACAGTGCTCTCCCCACACCGGAAGGACACATATGGTTGTCATGGCAACCGCTAACGCTGGACTGTAAAAAACGGACTTTGCTGTACAAAAATTGTTATGGCTTTGAAAAGACTGGATTGTATAACATGTATACAGTGAAATGTGACATGTTTATGTACACTTTGAATATGGGAAATGTGCAATATTGTAATAACCCGCGACATCACTTCCTGTTCATGGTGATTGGCTGCTCCGGGTATAAATAATGGCTTCTCACACTCCACCAGCATGTCTTGAAAAAGGTGTTTGTACACCGAAACGCGTCGGCAGTTGGTGTGGAGTGTGAGCAGCCATCACCCTTTTGTCCACAAACCTTCATTGGATGTATGTATTTTTTTATTTTTGGATTTTTACGCTTGATGTTCTGTTTTTAAAATAGTCTTGTTTTTTCTATATGACTGTGTGGGTCACTTTTGTACTGTGTTTCCCCCTGTTGTATGGTGTGTGACCATCAAATGGAGGTAGAACTCTTTTTAACTTGCCTGTTGAAATAAATTTTTAAAGAAAAAAAAAAAAGGAACACATTTGGTCTATGGTCAATAAGAGATAAATAGATGACCCCTTCCTGCTTTTTGAACATAAAACACTGAGACAAAAATACTTTTTTCTTTTGTCTTATCCTGCACCAACTGGTGCATATGGGGCCTTATCCTGGTTGATGCGTACTTTCCCGAATACTTTCGGATCGCGTTTTTACGGCGTCTGCGCATGCGTGGGGAACGCAAGGCGCATGTGCCAAGCATGGACTCCGTACCTGTTCGTGCTAATCCCGTACAAAACTGTGCACCGCAATCACTCGGGAAATATGGGCGTATTGTGGGCGTCATGCGGAATGACACAGGGGCGTAGTTTCAAAGTGGGCAAAACTGGGTGGAAACATGGGCGGACACGGGGGAGTACACTTATGTTGGGGGGCGTGCATTCGGATAGCACTCCGAATGCACGCGAACAAAACCGATAGAAATGTGCGGTGTCCATAAGCAAGTATTGCTTTGTGGAAACCACTCGGTCCTGCGGTAGGCGAACGGAACGCCTAATGACTACAAGCAGTAACAGCTGAACACAATACAATCGACTCCTTTACTCATTACTCACTAATGACACGCTTGTCAGTGCTTCAATTGAAACCATTGCTGCTTCAAGGAACCTTTACTAAACACACACATATATATATATATATATATATATATATATATATATATATATATATGCTGTACTTGTCACACACTTTGAAACTGCTAAGAATGGACATCACTGAATATTAATACTATCAATACACATGTGTATTCTACATGTACTAATTAAACCACACAATGTAGGTAAAAAAAATACATTTATTTAAATAAATGTCACAGAAACTGACACTGTGAATAAATCAAAAAGCATGGCAGGAATGTACATAAATAAATTATAACATAAAATAAATATAATTTTACACATTCATAACCACAGCAGAATCATTTGGAACACAAAGGGACTTAGCAACATCACTTCAAGTACAGCAGACAGTAATGGCAGGCAAAAGAGGGCAACAGGGGAACCAAAACTGACATTTGAAACAAGGGCTAATCTGGTTACCCTCAGCACGTGATTGGACACAAGAAGCTGACACACACAGCACAATGAAAGATTTGGGACCACATAACGGTGGAGATTAATGCACCCACAAGTTCATTTGCGGGCACGTTTGCCCTTGGTAGGCTCCTTGGCATGTGCAGCAGCTCTTCGGCCACGGCCACGGACAGATGCTGGCCCAGGTGGAGCAGATGCTGGTGAGGGGGTGGATGGTCTTCCCCCTCTGCCAGCAGGGAGTGTTGCTGGTGGTAATGCACCAGAAACGGATGACATTAGGACCCTATTGCTGCCAACTAGCTCCACCATAAGCTCATTATGGTGGAGGAGGAGATCATTTTGACGCGTGGCTTGCTCGGCCAGCACCTGAACACTTGCAGCCATGGCCTGATGCGCCTCAGCCATGGCCTGCATGCTCACAGCGATGGACTGCTGGGTGCTGGCCAAGCTCGCCATGATCTCCTCTGTCCTACGCATCCGTTCTGATGCCAACTCTCCCTGCTGGTTAATGTCTCCAAGCATCTGGGCCAAGCTGGCATAATCGGCTTGGACCGATGGCTGCTGCTGCACAGGCCTACCACTGGGGCCAGGTGGCACGGACTCCTCCACCTCCTGAGAAGAGTCATCACCAAACAGTGGGGTTTCTGTTGAAAATTATAAACACAATTAGGACACATTCTAAGATAATTACTTCCACAATCTTATGGCATGACAAATATTTACCTTCCACAAAAGCCGCAAACACTTCAGCTGGGGCCTCGCTGTCCATGGTGCTCACCCCCCTGACCTCCTCAACTGCAACACAGCACTCGGCCATCAACTCCAGGGGGGTGAACTCTAGGCGTGATGGCATGGGCCCGGCCCCAGATCTGTGGCTGTGTTCCCACCGCTTGGTCATCTTCCTCTTCAGGTTGGTTTTGAAGTCGTGCCACCTGCAATGTAAGTTGACATATTAATACATGTCACTCCAGATGTTTGCTGTTGCAGCCATTGCTCTATGCTACATATTACGACATGTGGTTAATGTCAAAAACATAACATTAGATTCAACTATGAAATCAACCCTTACAATACACATTCACACTCACCCTACTATAACTATCAACTAAATGACATGTCAATCATGTCTGTGTATCGTACCAACCTCACAGACCATTTGGAAAATCCATCTACAGTAAGCATGAATTCACACATTACTGGTCTATTACTGGTCACATTTAACACAAATGAACTTGCCTCTTCTTGACGTGCTCTGCCTCACGAACTTGTGGCGCCACTGCATTAATCTCCGCTGTTATGTCTTCCCAAATCTTCCATCTGCGTGTGTGTGTCAGCCTCTCCTGTGGACACTCGATCCAATCACGTGCTCGCGGAACCAGGATGGCAAGCTCCTGTGCTTCATATGCCATATTTCTGGAACTTGGTTCCTCTGTTGCCGTCGTACGGCCACGGCCACGCCCACGCCCACGGCCACGTGTCGCTGTACTTGAAGTGCTGCCCATGCTACTATCTTGGGAAGTCACCGGTTGTGTTCCAAATGATTCTGCTGAGGCTGCATATGAGCCAGCTGCAGATTGGCCTGATGTAGATGGGCCAGCTGCAGGTTGGCCTGATGTTGATGGCCCAGCTGCAGGTTGGCCTGATGTAGATGGGCCAGCTGCAGGTTGGCCTGATGTAGATGGGCCAGCTGCAGGTTGGCCTGATGTAGATGGGCCAGCTGCATCATCATTTCCCACTGCCTGCCTGTTCAGTGGTACATAGGAGGTGCTGGAGTCCATGCGGGCAAAGAGTTGCTGCAACTCCTGGTCTCCCTCAGATTGAGATCCAGCCATGTTTGCAGCAACTTTGTCACATTCTAATACACCTTTATATACTGTTTGTGTAATTGGCGTACATCAGCGACACCTGCGTTCCGTGCGCGAGCGTAACGGCCGCCAGCGTACGGCGTGCTGTTTTCGCGCCGCATACGCCACGCCCATAGTTGCGGAAATTCCATTGTGCAAAACCTGGCGTAACTTATACATTAAATATCGGTCACCTATTATAAGATTGCATATAATGTTCACCTGTGAGTATCGCACAATATACATGCTATTTGGGAATGTTCATGACTACTGTGGTATTGTTGAGATTGAGTGAAATATAATAGTAACCCATTCCCTTAGAAAATCCAGGCCACAAGTCATGCAATACTCATCACTAATGTTATACACAACACATGTGATAGGCCTATAAATAGTGGTTTGATGCTAGAATCATTTGTCTCCAGATCTGTAGTTGGCCAGGTTCTAAGGTAAGCTCTTCCATGGTCCTTGTAGATATGATATACATTAACAATGTAAGTGTATTAATGTATGCACCATTGGCTCACTGAGTACAGATTGTTGGCCCAGCAAAGGCTTTGTAGCATTATTGAAACATGTCACATGTTCACTATTTCACTCACAGGTGTTAAACCTGTGTGTGTCCATCTATTGCAGGACAACATGTCCCAGCAGTAGTTGAAATGTGTCATAGTACATGATGTCGGCATCAAATGCAGACACCTATAATACTCAAGTAGTGTTTAGTAGTTACATGTTGTAAGCATCTGTGTGTTTCGGACGGTGTGTATTGAGTTCATATTATTGTAACATCATTATAGATTAATATGGATCTTCGGGACTTCACTGGGCGGCCGTCTATTGTACGTATTGAAGCATATAAATATATTCATTGTCGGATATGGCCATTATGTGCATAGGTGCATCATTATTTATGTGCATTTATTTATAGGTTGCTGAAGCAATGATGGCTTTCATGGCTAGGAGGCTAAGGGCACTTGCGGCTCTCCCCACTCGTCGGGCAAGGAGGCCAGGACGTGCTAGAATCTATCGCACACGGGTGACACTCTTTGGGATGCCCGATGATGAGGTACTTACTAGGTACCGGTTACCGCCACATGTCATTCTGGATCTTCTCTCGCTAATTGAGAGTGATCTGGAACCTCTTCATGGGATCACGACAGCAATTCCGCCTCACACTCAGCTGCTGGCGGTCTTGCATTTCTGCGCCTCAGGATCATTCCAACAAGTAGTGGCAGTACTTGCTGGAATATCTCAGCCGGCCTTCTGTCGAATCCTGAGGCGTGTGACGTCAGCCATGTTTAGGCGCAAGGGGCACTTCATGGCCATGTCTTTTGCCCAAGAGACCCTTCGCAGAAGCCAGCAGGCCTTCCATCAAATTGCTGGCTTCCCTAATGTGATAGGGGCTGTGGATGGCACCCATGTACCATTTGTGCCTCCATCAAGAAGTGAGAAGATCTATAGGAACCGAAAATTGTTCCACTCACTGAACGTGATGGTGGTATGTGGCCCATCCATGGAAATTCTCGCCTTCAACTCGAAGTTTCCCGGAAGTGCCCATGACTCTCATGTTATCCGACAAACCGGGATTTGGCAGAGACTCCAAGAGCTAGAAGGCCGTGATGCGTGGGTTCTGGGTGACTCTGGTTACCCATGTACGCCCTGGCTACTTACGCCGTACAGCTCCCCAGCACCTGGCCCACAGGAGGCATTCAATCGGGCGCATGTTGCCACCAGGCAAGTGGTGGAGCGCTCAATTGGCCTTTTAAAGGGACGATTTAGAGTGCTCCACCGCACTGGTGGTGACTTACAGTATGCGCCTGAAATGGTGTCGAGGATCGTGGGCCTGTGTGTATGTTTTCATAACATTGCTGTGCGGCGTGAGATACCCTTTGATGAGTGGGAGGTTCCATCTGAGCCGCAAGATCCGGCCCTGCGCCCATCCCGCTCCCCAGAATGCCGTAGGGGATACCAGCTGCGGGACTCTGTGGTCCAAAGATTCTTCAGGTACATTTTATATAGTTGAACAGAACACACCAATTATTGTAAAAATCACCCCTTCAAATATGTACAGTGTGTTAGTTGTCAGTCTTATAAAACAACAATTAGGCAGCCTGCCCTCCTAATGGCAAAGAAATAGGAGATATTTATCATATGGCCTTAGTTTTGTTGGAAGTACAATATAGCTGCTCATAATTATACCTTGTGCAAGGGATCTTATGTGTTTGTTTTATCTTCATTATTGTAGTTGATACTATCACTGATGTCTGGTGAGTACATTGATTTATTCTCTTTTTAACACATGTATGTTTGTTATGTGTTGGTGACTTTTTTATGTGTTGATGTATGATTTGTTTGCAGATATATATATATATGATATTTGAATTTATTAACATGTTTAGACATTTCAAGTAGGAGCCAGGCAGGCAGGCAGGCAGGCAGCCAGGCAGGCAGCGCTGGTGTATAATGGTGGACTCAGGATACCTGCACGTATGTGTATGTGTCTTTTAAACATAAATGTACGCATACACATAGATGCATAGAGTAAGTAATGCGAAGTACAGCTATGCGTTGCAAAGCTATAGCACGCGTTGCTTGGCGGTGCGATGCGTTATTCGATTGGCAAAGTGCATACACACTGTGTTTTATATATATCAGATTTGTTCATTGCCATACATCAGCACTACCGTTGTTAAGGCATGCGAAGTTTTCGCCATTTGTGTTGGCGCAGAGACGCTGTTCATGTAAAGATGAACAATAAAGTTATTAACACAAATAACTGTGATAAACCAATTACAGCACATGATTGGTTGATTGATGCCAGTGCTAACATGGCGGAGTCACGCAGAGCAGACCCATTTTCGCATGCGGAGCTTCGGGCACTGGTCTCCGTCATGGAGACAAGGCTGGGCCGTGCAGGGCCCTTTATTACCAATGGCCAGAAACGGCGTGCCTATGCTGCGGCAGGGCGCCGTATTTACTCCCGCACCCGGGTGCGGAGGAGCATCGCCCAATTGGAGAGGCGCTGGTCAGACCTCCGCAGGCGCCAGCCAGAGCTACTCCAGGAGATTAGGAGGCAAATAGCTGATTGTGAGTATTTACACAAGGAAATTTCGCACTTACATCATAGCATATATAAACTATAAAAATTGTAGTATGTTAAGTGGGTGTCCATGGGTTTAAAAGTCCATAGACTGTTATGTGTGCTTCTTCCTGGTTAACATGCAGTCATGTGGCTTTTATATGTAATTACATAGCATTATTGATTCTGATGCATACAATGTGCCTGATGTAATATGTGTTAACCATTGATAAATGCAAGGGTTGTCATGATTGAACAAATTACTAACAATCACATAATAACTTAAATTTCAGATTTTTAAGTCCATTAACCCCTTCATGACAGAGCCAGTTTGTGCCTTCATGACAGAGCCCTTTTTTTCAAATCTGACATGTCTCACTTAAGTGGTGATAACTTTTTTTTGCTTTTACTTATCCCAGTGATTTTGAGATTGTTTTCTCGTGACACATTGTACTTCAAGTTAGTGGTAAATTTGAGTCGATACAGTCTGTGTTTTTTTGTGAAAAATACCAAAATATCGTGAAAAAATGGAAAATTTAGCAATTTGCAAAATGTTCAATTTTCTGCTTGTGAGACAAATAATCATACCACTCAAAATAGTTAATAACTAACATAGACCATATGTCTACTTTATGTTTCCATCATTATTTCAACTTCCTTTTAATTTTTTTGGACACTAGGAGGCTTACAATATGAATAGCAAATTCTCAAATTTTCATGAAAATTTCAAACACTGATTTTTTTAGGGACCAGTTCAGTTCTGATGTGACTTTGAGGGACTTGTATGTGAGACACCCCCATAAATGATGCCATTTCAAAATCTGCACCCCTCACAGTATTCAAAACAGCATTTTGGAAGTTTGTTAACCCTTTAGGTGTTTCACAGGAATTAAAACAAAGTGTAGGTGAAATTTCAAAATTTCTTTTTTTTTGCAGAGTTTCAATTTTAATACATTTTTCTAACGAATACAGTAGATTTTACTAGAGAAATGTGACTAAAAATTGATTCCCCCAATTCTTTTGTTTTCAAAAATATCCTATATGTGGCCCTAGTGTGCACGTTGACCAAACCACAGGCTTCATAATAGAAGGAGCACCTACTTGATTTTGGAGCCTCCTTTTTATGAGATTTTTTTTTAGGCACCATGTAGGTTTCTAGGCACCATAAGTGCTAAAAGTTAGGAACCTCCCCCACAAGTCACCCCATTTTGCAATCTACACCCCTCAGGGAATTCATCTAGGGGTATAGTGTACATTTCAAACCCCCAGGGGTTTCACCAATTTTGGTACAACTGGGATGTGAAAATGAAAAATTAAATTTTTTTACACAAACATGCAGTTCTGGCTCAAAATTTTTCATTTTCACAAGGAATGAAGGAGACAAAGCACCCCAAAATCTGTGCCCCAATTTCTCCCGAGTACGGCAATGCCTCACATGTGACCAAAAAATACCAGTTGGGTGCATGGCAGGACTTAGAAGGGAAGGAGTGATTTTTGGATTTTGCAGCTCAGATTCTGGTGGAATTTTGGTGGGTGCTATGTCGCATTAGCAAGACCCCCCAAGCACCAATACAGTGGAACCCCCCCACAAGTGACCCCATTTTGCAAACTACACCCCTCAGGGAATTCATCTAGGGGTATAGTGTACATTTCAAACCCCCAGGGGTTTCACCAATTTTGGTACAACTGGGATGTGAAAATGGAAAATTACATTTTTTTACACAAACATGCAGTTCTGGCTCAAAATTTTTCATTTCCACAAGGAATGAAGGAGACAAAGCACCCCAAAATCTGTGCCCCAATTTCTCCCGAGTACGGCAATGCCTCACATGTGACCAAAAAATACCAGTTGGGTGCATGGCAGGACTCAGAAGGGAAGGAGTGATTTTTGGATTTTGCAGCAAAGATTTTGGTGGAATGAATAGTGGGTGCTATGTTGCATTAGCAAGACTCCCAAAGCACCAATACAGTGGAACCCCCCCACAAGTCACCCCATTTTGCAAAGTACACCCCTCAGGGAATTCATCTAGGGGTATAGTGTACATTTCAAACCCCCAGGGGTTTCACCAATTTTGGTACAACTGGGATGTGAAAATGGAAAATTACATTTTTTTACACAAACATGCAGTTCTGGCTCAAAATTTTTCATTTCCACAAGGAATGAAGGAGACAAAGCACCCCAAAATCTGTGCCCCAATTTCTCACGAGTACGGCAATGCCTCACATGTGACCAAAAAATACCAGTTGGGTGCATGGCAGGACTTAGAAGGGAAGGAGTGATTTTTGGATTTTGCAGCTCAGATTCTGGTGGAATTTTGGTGGGTGCTATGTCGCATTAGCAAGACCCCCCAAGCACCAATACAGTGGAACCCCCCCACAAGTGACCCCATTTTGCAAACTACACCCCTCAGGGAATTCATCTAGGGGTATAGTGTACATTTCAAACCCCCAGGGGTTTCACCAATTTTGGTACAACTGGGATGTGAAAATGGAAAATTACATTTTTTTACACAAACATGCAGTTCTGGCTCAAAATTTTTCATTTCCACAAGGAATGAAGGAGACAAAGCACCCCAAAATCTGTGCCCCAATTTCTCACGAGTACGGCAATGCCTCACATGTGACCAAAAAATACCAGTTGGGTGCATGGCAGGACTTAGAAGGGAAGGAGTGATTTTTGGATTTTGCAGCTCAGATTCTGGTGGAATTTTGGTGGGTGCTATGTCGCATTAGCAAGACCCCCCAAGCACCAATACAGTGGAACCCCCCCACAAGTGACCCCATTTTGCAAACTACACCCCTCAGGGAATTCATCTAGGGGTATAGTGTACATTTCAAACCCCCAGGGGTTTCACCAATTTTGGTACAACTGGGATGTGAAAATGGAAAATTACATTTTTTTACACAAACATGCAGTTCTGGCTCAAAATTTTTCATTTTCACAAGGAATGAAGGAGACAAAGCACCCCAAAATCTGTGCCCCAATTTCTCCCGAGTACGGCAATGCCTCACATGTGACCAAAAAATACCAGTTGGGTGCATGGCAGGACTTAGAAGGGAAGGAGTGATTTTTGGATTTTGCAGCTCAGATTCTGGTGGAATTTTGGTGGGTGCTATGTCGCATTAGCAAGACCCCCCAAGCACCAATACAGTGGAACCCCCCCACAAGTGACCCCATTTTGCAAACTACACCCCTCAGGGAATTCATCTAGGGGTATAGTGTACATTTCAAACCCCCAGGGGTTTCACCAATTTTGGTACAACTGGGATGTGAAAATGGAAAATTACATTTTTTTACACAAACATGCAGTTCTGGCTCAAAATTTTTCATTTTCACAAGGAATGAAGGAGACAAAGCACCCCAAAATCTGTGCCCCAATTTCTCCCGAGTACGGCAATGCCTCACATGTGACCAAAAAATACCAGTTGGGTGCATGGCAGGACTTAGAAGGGAAGGAGTGATTTTTGGATTTTGCAGCTCAGATTCTGGTGGAATTTTGGTGGGTGCTATGTCGCATTAGCAAGACCCCCCAAGCACCAATACAGTGGAACCCCCCCACAAGTGACCCCATTTTGCAAACTACACCCCTCAGGGAATTCATCTAGGGGTATAGTGTACATTTCAAACCCCCAGGGGTTTCACCAATTTTGGTATAACTGGGATGTGAAAATGGAAAATTACATTTTTTTACACAAACATGCAGTTATGGCTCAAAATTTTTCATTTCCACAAGGAATGAAGGAGACAAAGCACCCCAAAATCTGTGCCCCAATTTCTCCCGAGTACGGCAATGCCTCACATGTGACCAAAAAATACCAGTTGGGTGCATGGCAGGACTCAGAAGGGAAGGAGTGATTTTTGGATTTTGCAGCTCAGATTCTGGTGGAATGAATGGTGGGTGCAATGTTGCATAACCAATACAGTGGAACCCCCCCACAAGTGACCCCATTTTGCAAACTACACCCCTCAGGGAATTCATCTAGGGGTATAGTGTACATTTCAAACCCCCAGGGGTTTCACCAATTTTGGTATAACTGGGATGTGAAAATGGAAAATTACATTTTTTTACACAAACATGCAGTTATGGCTCAAAATTTTTCATTTCCACAAGGAATGAAGGAGACAAAGCACCCCAAAATCTGTGCCCCAATTTCTCCCGAGTACGGCAATGCCTCACATGTGACCAAAAAATACCAGTTGGGTGCATGGCAGGACTCAGAAGGGAAGGAGTGATTTTTGGATTTTGCAGCAAAGATTTTGGTGGAATGAATGGTGGGTGCTATGTTGCATAACCAATACAGTGGAACCCCCCCACAAGTGACCCCATTTTGCAAACTACACCCCTCAGGGAATTCATCTAGGGGTATAGTGTACATTTCAAACCCCCAGGGGTTTCATCAATTTTGGTACAACTGGGCAGTGAAAATGAAAAAAATACATTTTTTTTACACAAAAATGTACTTCTGGCTCAAAATTTTTCATTTTCACAAGGAATGAAGGAGACAAAGCACCCCAAAATCTGTGCCCCCATTTCTCCAGAGTACGGCAATGCCTCACATGTGACCAAAAAATACCAGTTGGGTGCATGGCAGGACTCAGAAGGGAAGGAGTGATTTTTGGATTTTGCAGCTCAGATTCTGGTGGAATGAATGGTGGGTGCTATGTGGCATTAGCAAGACCCCCGAAGCACGGTGAAATGATGAACCTAATAATCCATAGATGTGTGGTATATTTTGAAACACTCCTTTATACATAGGCCGGGTTTGTCGGGGCAAGTTTCACAGTGGAAAATAGTTTCCTTTCTTATTCCCTTTTTATAACAAACTTTGCACCTTTTTTGTGTCCTGCCCTTTCTTGCAGTGGAGGGGATTTCGTTGGGAAAATGCTGCCCTGGTACAATACGGGGGCCAGTACTAGAAGTACTGGGGCCCTCTGCCTGCTGATTCCCAAATGTTAGGCTCTTTATGACTTCCTCTTGAAAGTGCATAAATGTCCCCCTCTGGCCGGTAGAACGGAATAGCACGTAAGCGTTATACAGTGCCATCTGGATGATATACACGGCCAGCTTCTTGTACCAGATATTTGTTTTCCGCAGGGCACTGTACGGCTTTAGTACCTGATCTGAAAGATCCACTCCGCCCATGTACTTATTGTAATCTAGGATACAATTTGGTTTGGAGGTGTGGGTACTGGTACCTCGTACAGGGATGGAGGTGGTACTGTCTCCATGAATTGTTGTCAGTATAAGGACATCCCTCTTGTCCTTATATTTGACCAACAACATATTTTCGGTGCATATTCCCCTGCTTTCACCCCTTCTCATTACTTGGGCAATGTGCGTTTTGGGGAGGCCTCTTTGGTTCTTGCGCACAGTACCGCAAGCTGCTGTACCTCTTGAACCAAGGGCCTTAAACAGGGGGATGCTGGTGTAAAAGTTATCCACATAGAGGTGATAACCCTTATCCAGGAAGGGGTGCATTAAATCCCAGACAATTTTTCCACTAACACCTACGAGGGAGGGGGGGCATTCTGGTGGTTCAATTCTTGAATCCTTCCCTTCATATACCCTAAACTTGTGGGTGTACCCTGTGGTGCTTTCACACAGCTTATACATTTTTATGCCATACCTTGCCCTCTTACTGGGAAGGTACTGGCGGAATTTAACCCTTCCTTTAAAATGTATAAGGGACTCGTCGATACTAATACATTTATCAGGGATGTATAGCTCTGCAAATTTGGCACTGAAATGATCAATGACCGGCCTGACTTTGAATAGCCTGTCAAAGGTGGGATCATCTCTGGGTGGGCACTGTGCATTATCGGTGTAATGTATAAATTTATGGATTGCCTCAAAACGAGCCCGGGGCATGGCCATACGGTGAAATGGGGTGCTGTACAGAACATCTGTACTCCAATATTGCCTAATTTGTGGCTTTTTTACTATGCCCATATGTAACACCAGACCCCAAAACGTCATCATCTCTACTGCATCTACAGGGGTCCACCTAGCAAATGATGACGTGGGGTTTTGAGCAATAAACTGCTGGGCATATAAATTAGTTTGGTCCACCATTAAATTTATAAAATCATCAGAGAAAAATAATTTGAAAAAGTCAATTTCTCTGAGACCTGTTGAATCAAATTGGATTCCTGGGATGGCCAAAAACTCAGGAACCTGGGGCTCAAAATTGTCTGGTGGTGGGGTCCATACGAGATCAATTATTGGGGGGGGGGTCTCAGCTGCTCTACGGGGGCGTCTTTGAGGGGGTCCCTCATCATCAGAGGAGGAAGAGGAGCTTAAGACAAATCCTTCAAATTCCCCGCTTGCCTCACTGGCTGTGTCAGAGTCAGATGCAAGCATGGCATATGCCTCCTCCACCGAATACATTCTCCTGGATGACTGGGACGACATTTGGGATGACATTTGGGATGCCATTTATATTTTTGTGTTACTGGTAGTGAAATGTTTCAACACGTGTATAGTGTAGGGGGGGGGTACAAACTTTATTTCAACCCAGGGGGTATGTAGTGTGTAGTGTGTATGTAGTGCAGAAAAAAAAAATACAAAAAAAAAAAATTGAAGGGTTCAAAAAAAAAAAAATGGAAGGGGTTAAAAAAAAAAAAATGGAAGGGGTTAAAAAAAAAAAAATGGAAGGGGTTAAAAAAAAAAAAAAGGTCCTGCGCCAAAAATTGAGCACAGATGTTGGTCAGTAACGTCCGTCACTGAACAGCGCTCAAAGGCAACAGGAATTTGATCAAAAAAAAAAAAAAAATAGATCAACCCTGTGCCGAAAAAGCTGATCAGTGATGTACGTCACTGATCAGTGCACAGTGGCCACAGGACACACACAAAATCACAGTGTGTGTAAAAAAAAAATGTAAAAAAGACCCCACAGCACTCACAAAAAATAAAAAAAGGTGATCAGTGATGCGACACTGATTACCAGTGAGGGGCAGCAGGTGCACAACCTTTGGTGGTACTGACAGGTATATATAAAAAAAAAAAACCTCTGTACCCCCAAAAAGTTGCTGATCACCTCAGATATAGTGATCAGCACAAAAAGGCGGGGGCAGCCGACACAAAATTTAGCACTCTATCACTATCTCTCTCTATCTCTCACTATCTATCACTCTATGACACTGCAGCAGTTATATAAAAAATATATAGCACAATCTGTCACTATCTCTCTATCTCTCTCTCTCTATCTCTCTCTATCTATCTATAGCTCTATCACACTGCAGCAGCACAAAATATAGCACTAGGCCTCTCTATCTCTCTCTATCTCTTTCAGTTATATAAAAAATATATAGCACAATCTGTCACTATCTCTCTATCTCTCTCTCTCTATCTCTCTCTATCACACTGCAGCAGCACAAAATATAGCACTAGGCCTCTCTATCTCTCTCTATCTCTTTCAGTTATATAAAAAATATATAGCACAATCTGTCACTATCTCTCTCTCTATCTCTCTCTCTCTATCTCTCTCTATCTCTCTATCTATAGCTCTATCACACTGCAGCAGCACAAAATATAGCACTAGGCCTCTCTATCTCTCTCTATCTCTCTCTATCTCTCTCTCTCTAACTCTCTCTAACTCTCTATCTATCTAATAAATCGCAGCAGCACAAGATGCAGCACAGGATGTCACAAGATGTCACAATATCAATGATCAATGATCAGGTAAGGGTTCTGGTCAGTATAGGCGGCAGGTGGGGCACGGTGACCGCACTGCACGCTTTTCCAGACCGGAATGGCGTCTGCAGTGCAGTCACCGTTAGTTTAAACCCCCCTCCACGGCTGTGATTGGTCCGTCGGTCCGACGGACCAATCACGGCCTTTGGGGGCGGGCGGGGTGAGGTGGGGTGACACCAGTGTCACCCTTACACCCCGCGGTGATTGGTGCTGTACTTTACAGCACCAATCACCTCCGATCCCGTGTCACCGGCGAACGTTATTCGCCGGTGACACAGGAAAACGCTGTGAATGGCTGTTCACACTGAACAGCCAATCACAGCGATCGCCGACGGGGGGGCGGCATCGCAGCCCCCCCTGGGCATGCAGGGACATGTCTGCTGTCAGGGACAGCAGACATCGTCCCTCTGTCACTGCGTCTCTAGACGCAGTGACAGTTTTAAGCCATGACGTATATATACGTCAACGGTCGGGAAGTACTTCCCGGCCATGACGTATATATACGTCAATTGTCGTGAAGGGGTTAACAGTAAGGAGCAACTTTCAAGCATCATTTTCGATCAATCTCACCCTTCCATGTATCTCTTGTTATGGCTTAATACATGTGCCCCAATGACCCTACATTGACAATGATGTTTGTTTTCTCCCACACAGCACGAGCCCAAGCACGACAGGCACGGGAAGAGGCAGAGGCAGCCCAGGCCGAGGAGGAGGTGCCTGAGGAGATAGAACAGGATGATGTGGAGGAGGAGGTGCCGGAGGTGGTGGAGGAGGAGGATGTTGTGGAGGAGGAGGAGCAAGTGGAGGAGGAGGTGGTGGAGGAGGAGGATGTTGTGGAGGAGGAGGAGCAAGTGGAGGAGGAGGATGTTGTGGAGGAGGAGGAGGTGGTGGAGGAGGAGGATGTTGTGGAGGAGGAGGAGCAAGTGGAGGAGGTGGTGGTGGAGGATGTGGAGGAGGTGTTGGTGGCGGAGGAGGATGTGGAGGAGGTGGCTGAGGAGGTGTTGGTGGCGGAGGAGGATGTGGAGGAGGTGGCTGAGGCGGTCGTGCCTATTGAGGAGGCCAGGAATGTCGAGGAGGCGGCCGATTCAGAGGAGGCGTGTGAGGTGATGGAGGGTGAAGAGATCGGTATGTGTATACATAATGCATCAGTTATTTGTACTTGTATTTGTTATGTAGCACTGGTGAGGATAATTTTTGTTACAATACTATTAATACATAACACAAAGTGGGTAGCTACAGATACAGGTACGGGTTAGATGGGGTTACCAAGGCATCCCTTTCATCCAGGACACATCTTAATTACACAGGTTTGTGGGATGGCTTGGAGCTCCATTTTGACTGCCACATGTTGTAGTTAAACAGGATCCTGGAGTAAAGGGATGAGTTTATCATTTTTGGATTAAATTCACCAGCTGCAAGCGTAGATTCTGTCCCATCATATAGCTGAATATATGTTTTAGGTGAATGATATTTATAAACTATATGATGTATGCTATAAATGGAGTATGGCCAGGCCTGCCTTAGAATGGAGTCACAAGTTGTCAGTGTCCCTGGAGCCTCCTCTACCTAAACACCCCCTGTGGTTCAGATTGTTTTTTTCCCCTCACAGAATTGTAGGTTGGTTTAGACTGAATAATGATTTTGAGGATGTGTACTGTGCATTCCTGACATTTGCATAACTCCCATGGCACGAACCATCACTGAACTTAGACTGAGGAGATTGTGACAAGTTGTTATTGACGGAGGACATGACATGCTTGTCATTGCTTAGTCATGGGTGGGTTGTGAATCAGAAGAAACACTATGACTGTTAGGTCTTCTGCAGAGTAAAGGGTAGAGGGACAAAAACACAGTATGAATTAAATATGTTTGCATGTATGTATATATGTATGTGTCATATATATTTATCTATGTGTGTGTGTCTCTCTGTGTCTCTCTCTCTCTCTATCTCTCTACATATATATATATATATATATATATATATATATATATATATATATATATATATATATATATATATATACATACATACATGTCACCTTGCATTTCTTCGATTTATGTAGCAGTATGTGAAATGTATGCATGAATATCATGACTAATTTTTGCCCCTTTTACATGCCCACAGATGCCACAACACAAGCAGATGAGGGTGTTCGTGGGGCCCTCATGCGGATGCGGCACCACTTACAGCTGCTGATCGCAGACCTGCAGGACCTTAGCGACTTGCTATTGTAAATGTTTTTTTTTTTTTTATATTTAACTGTTGCAAAGTTGTCTGAATAAATGTTTTATGCAAGTTCGAAGTTGTTGGTTTTCTTTTCACATTAAACAGTATATGTGTAGATTGTTTATAATATTTTACACAGGGACAAATACAAACCATTGCACTTCAATTGATGTAAGGGTTAATGTGTGCAATGGATGTGTTAGGCATGGGTTTAAGTATATATTGGCATTTAAGTGATTCCAATTACAAATAAACATTTATTTATGAGGATAGGTAATTGAATAAGTGGGTCATGTGATGTATTGCAGAGTAGACATAATAGTGGCTAGTTTTGCGTAAATACACCGCTTAGGTGCGGACGCCCCGCTTGGCATCCATTCGGATGCGGTATCACCGTGCATACTCTGTAATACCGTGCCGAATCTGAGTGTGTCCACCGCACACGCATGGTTTGTATGTCGTCCGTAAACACGCCCTGTTCTTAAAGAGTGAGTCCGTCCGAATGCGGAGGACACGTGGGCGTTTCTACGGACGATGGCCGCACGCTGCCGCACAGCGTGGCGTGCGGCCCGCACCGTAACAATTCGGGAATATCCGCACCGATCAGAATAAGGCCCATGGTCGGATGGAGCATTTCTCAGTGGGGTTAAAAACACAAGCCCAACAAAGAAAACGCTATGAGAGTGTAAAGCCTTACTAAGTCGTAAGTCTGGTATGCCATCATCCTTCATAAATCCCGTCACCCCTGGGTAAAGAAAATCTATTACACTTTGGTCTTGGTGGAGGAATCTTCTATAAACTCACCCCTCACAAAGATACCTTTATACACTTTACAAAAACCTCCTGGTACGATTTGTACACACCATTCTGGTTCCCTGGTTGAACACTTATATATATATATATATATATCAGTCAGGACGAAACTACACATTGTTTTTTATTTATGTTTTATATCCACACTTTGGAGAAAAATTCAGAATCTCTCGTCGAATGAGAAGACTTAAAGAACCTGCTACGGGCATCTACCGTGAGTGGGGTAAGCCCATTTTTTCACCATTGAATTGTGTTTCAAGTTCACCCTATAAAAAGATACCTTTATATGTGTACCTCCCCCTGAGATCGGGTGAGTGAGGTGCGCCCACGAATCACTGTGCTTTTCACTGAAAATTCTATATATACCCAGAAGTAAATGGGTTTACACAATACTATTTATTTTTTTCTTTATGATATACACACCATTTGGAGCGAGGAGGTTGAGAATAGAGGAGGAGGAATAGAGAAGGTTGATCTCAACAGGAGAAAGTACACGCTACATGCACTTACAGTGCCGCTCACAGAGTGAGTAGGGGTACGCTCACCCTCAATTCTTCCTTTTTGCCTCATTGGTGAAATCTATCTATGTGTTTGAACTCAGCCTAACTGTTGGTTTCTCTGGTTTATATTTCAAAATATACACGGAGGGGATTCATACACACGGAGAAGTTGGTTGAAAACATTGACGGTCCGAACACCACCAGGATCATTTGCGCCTCAGACAGTTTGGAAATCTCAATTCTGTATTCTATAGTTTGACTAAGGTGTTTCATCCATATTGTTCTACTTTGGGATTGCCATCAGCGAGCTAATGAAAAAATAAAGCTAGGAGGCGGGTTCCGGTGCTCAGGGGAGTGCGTGCATATGGCTCATGCACGTGCCCAAGACCCCGGACCCGTTCCCTAGGTCTGTGGAAAAGTAAGTGAAAATTGTATCTATAAATATATATATCCAAGGTTCTCTATCAGAGATATGCGCACTCTCCACAATAATCAAAGTCAGTGAACTTTTGCTAAAATCCAATATGGGATATTTATTTCTTATAAGTTCATCATGATAATATATCAACAGAAATAGCCCCGACGTTTCGGTCCAACAGCAGGACCTTTATCAAGGAGCCTGCAAGCAATATAACATAACAAGTATGCCAGTCACTTACATATTCAAACAGCAGTGTAACAGACAAATAGTGCAAGTCTTGTAATCGAAGCACTTACGTTTCTGAGGTAGCGTCAGGTCAACAACTGATAAAGCTGAGTAACACAGATCAGCATGGTGCAGGTACCATGGCTGTATCCCAGACTGCCCGGGCCCGGCTTAAATACCTGAATAGCGGAAGTCACATGGGTGGCCGATTCGCGCTGCAAGTTGCGTATGAAAGAAGACAGCCAATGGGTGTCAGCGGTGAGTGCGTCCAGGTTGCCGGCGTTAGTTGGTCCTACGTGCGTGTTGCCACTATCCGGAATCGTGGTGCGCTGTGTTTATATTTATATTCTGCGTACCAGTAAATAGCAAGAAATGTGCATGTAGCAGTATCTCTCTCTTGAAGGGGTCTCCCTCGTTCCTCTCTGTCCGTCTCAGTAATGCATTTCAGACATGAGGGAAGTGATACGGAGAGTATGTTACCATTTGCCCCGAGAGAGATAAATGAAGTGACTTTGTGGACAAATTATTAATATTATAAGTGCTTGTGCATAATAAATTAGTTGGTGAACAACGCCACCCTGTGGTTAGGTTAAAATGAACATAGTGGTCACCTTGGGCCTTATTCTGATCGGTGCGGATATTCCCGCATGCGGACGGACCGCCGATGTTGATCGTCTGCGCATGTGCAGAGGTCACTCTGCGCATGTGCAGGCGATTTCGCCGCACAGATTCTTTATACGCCGCACAGGGGGCGTAGAGGGGCGTGAGGGGCTACTTAGCCTCATTACCCTATGCATACGCCCCGCGTTTCATGGGCGTTCCCATGCAAACGCGGGGCGTATGCATGGTAATGAGGCCGTGACGCGTGGGTACGAGGCGGGCATCTGACATCGCCGGATGTCAGCTGCCCGCCCCCATACATGATTTCACACGGACAAGTGTCCGTGTGGTCTTGTGTGGCGGGACCTGGTGGAGCGTGCGGCCCTGCATTCGATGTTCGGCGACCATCGAATGCAGGGGCTGCTCCCAAGACGGAGGAGGCGTATCCCCGTCCAATTTCATGCGGATCGCCACATATCTGCGTACGGACGGCAGGTGGTGATCCGTATGGAAGGCGGGGATTCGCCTGCACGGTCGCGGCCGCATATTCTGATCGGGCCGCACCGATCAGAATAAGGCCCCTTGTGAGAAAAGTAAAAAGGTTTAAATATCATGAAACTCACACTGGGATTATGTGTGACCAGGTGATGTTTCCAGCAGGTATCCTCCAAGGCCCTTAAAACCAAAAAATTCTCCCAAAGTGGGAAGAACTCATAGCGTAATATTGTTTTATATAAAAAAAAAAAATTATTTACAACAGTATAGATAAATGATAATAAAAAATACTTATAAAAAATATGTTACATGGAAAATAATATGGGTGGACCCGTACATTGAAAATATTATTCAATAGCTTATCTGGTTGTGATGCAAGCGGGGATGGAGAGGTGTTAGCACAACCGGTTTCGTCCCTTTAATCCATAGAATGAGACTTCTACGTATGAGCACTACGTATAAGCAGAGCAACTACTTTTGGCAACTGGTGTGGACTTTATAAATAAGCTGCCCTTCAGATGTGGGCATATGCAGAAGTACTCGGGGGGGATAGGTAGATGGGGTTTTTTCATTTAGATAATGCAGACTCAGATTCTGATTATTTTCTCTTCCGGGTCACGTGATCGGAGCAAACATCATGTGACCGAGTCTAAATGGTTTATAGACAAACTATTCTGTTAAAAATCTATGTATCCTGCATTAAAATCAGTTTCAATTATATCTCCCACTGTGACATATAAATAAGTATTAGAATTATGTATATTTTAGTGTTATATTTTGGACAGCTTCTTCTTTTTTATTGAGCAGCGTACAACTGCAATCTATTACCTAATTAATTATAGGGTATATATATATATATATATATATATATATATATATATATATATATATATATATATATATATATATATATATATGTACTCTATGGAGACACACTTAAGTCTGCTCCTGATGAAGCTGGGAGACACAACCCAGAGAAATGCATTGAGCTGATGCCCCAAACTGACACCACATCTCCCGAGGACTGTTTTCCCAAAACCTTATCTCCTGAGGATTCCGGATTCTCCTTTGCTTTGGACAATTAAATGGCTCCTTTCACAATATAAGGACCAGACCACCAGCAACCTAAGGACTCTCCTACTAAGGCCCCTTGGATTCACCTGCAAAACTTTATTCTGGCAATTGCTTTCCAACTTGGAATACGTGCATGTGCCTTGCAATCATTTCGTCTTCCTTATTTAATACCCAGGTTTACCGGATACAACACACCCAACATCTGTGGACACAGCAATTCACACTGGGGACTTGTATGGCCACCTGGAAATATATAATCTGCTGTATTGAAAGCACAATTTCACAATTGAATCTGCATCCGTGATATAGGAGAATTATTACTATTTACAGTCCTAGTCAGTGTGTCTAGTTGCAGTCAAATCTGTTTTTATATTTACACATATATATGCTCTTTTATTTTTTATTTAATTCTTTTTGTTCTTATAAATGTGTAATAAATATTTGTTATATTTTTTGAAGAGGCCGTCATCTAATTGCCAGCGTTGGTTTTACCTCCCCATTTTTACTCTGTTTATTAACAAGTGGATTGACAATCCATATAAACCAGCAGCAGTTAGCAGCGCACCTTTTATCCATTTTTTTCTTTAGCCATACAGGAGTAGCTCCTGTCCTCTGAAGGGAGCCACCATCTTGTTGTAGCCATCCAATGGCTTGGCAAGATTTGATTGCTCCTACAATGAGGAGCAAGACCAGGGGATAAAGCCTTTCACCTGGGGACAAGCTGGTGCCAGTGCTTCGGTACCTGTTCCCTAGGGAGAATCCAGCGTACTGAGCTCCATAACTTACCAGAGCATTCTTAGCCACTTCCTGTGGCCTGCTTGTGCTTCAAGAGGCTTCTGCCTTGTGTTCACCTGTGGTCACCTATTACATGCACTGATGACATTCAGGTACCTGCACCTGTGGTCACCTATTACCTGTGCTTCTGCTGCATCAACCCCGTGCTTCCGGAACTTGTTATCCTTGGCTGGCTCTATAAGTTTTCAATTAGCCTAGGGTGAGGCAGTACCTTAATATGTTATGGAGAAAAAAATAAGACTTTATGCAAATTAGTTTAGAAATGAAACCATCTGCTTGGTCTATGCAAATTACCTTGGAAATAAGCCATTCTGATTGGTTTACGCACTGTCATCCAACAGCTTTCATTTTACAACTTTTGCTGGGTCCATCATGCTATATTCTTCAATCAGCAAGATCCTTGGTCAAGAATGCACTTGTCATCAACCACCTTTGGCTGGTTCTATAAAATTTCAGTTAGCCTAGGGTGAGGCAGGACCTTAATATGTTATGGAGACTAAATAAAGCCCTAATACAAATTGAGACCATCTGATTGGTTGATGCAAATGTCCTTCAAAATAACCCATTCTGATTGGTTTATGTACTGTCACCCGACAGTTTCCTATTTTACAATTTTTGCTGTGATCATCACACAATAGTCTTCAATCAGCAAAATGATTGGTAAGAAATGTTCTTGTTATCAACCTTGGCTGGTTCTATAAGTTTTAAATTAGCCTATTGTGAGGCAGGACATTAATATGTTATGGAGAGCAAATAAAGCCATTATGCAAATTAGTTTAGAAATAAGCCATTCTGTTTGGTTTACGTACTGTCATCCGAAAGTTTTCTATTTTACAACTTTTGCTGGCACTAGGGATGGCCTATCGACCATTGATGATTCAAAATCATCAATGGTTCATGGCCGAATACTTTTGCTATCGATGGGGGAGAACCAGATGGTTTCCCTCCATCGATGGAACAGCAAAAAGATTTTTGCTTTTTTTTTTTTTTAAAGTGCCAGGACACAGAGCATAGCCCCGCCCCTGACATCCGCAAAGCCCCGTCCCTCATGTTTTGATTGGCCCACATGCAAATCAATAAAACACAATGAATGAACATCGATATGTAAAAATATCAATGGTCATCCATTGCATAGTTTAGCACTATTGATGGCAATGGCAACAGATGGGACCCTAGCTGGGACCATCATGCAATAGTCTTCAATCAGCAAGATGATTGACCAAGAATGTTCTTGTTTAAACCATCAATAGCTGTATCCATAGGTGTTCAATTAGCCTAGGGTGAGGCAGGACCCAAATAAGTTTAGAAATTAGGCCATCTGATTGGCCAATGCAAATGACCTTGGAAATAAGCCATCCTGATTGGCTTATGTACTGTCAATCAACATTTTTCTATTTCATAACTTTTGCTCGGACCATCATGTAAGAGTCTTCAACCAGCAAAATAATTGGTCAAGAATGTTCTGTTATCCACCATCTTTGGCTGGTTTTGTAGCTTTTCAATTAGCCATAGGCGAGGCAGGACCTTAGTAAGTATGGAGAGCAAATAACGCCCTTATGAAAATTAGATTAGAAATGAGACCATCTGATTGGTTGATGCAAATGTCCTTCAAAATTCTGATTGGTCTTCCAACAGTTTTAAATTTTACAACTATGCTGGGACCATCATGCCAGCCTTCAACCAGCAAGTCTTCAATCAGCAAGACGATTGTTCAAGAATGTTCTTGTTATCACCCATCTTTGGCTGGTTCTATAGGTTTTCAATTAGCCTACCTTAATATGTTATGGTGAGCAAAAAAAAAAAAGACGTTATGCAAATTAGTTTAGAAATGAGACCATCTGATTGGTTGATGCAAATATCCTTCAAAATAAGCCATTCTGATTGATTTATGTACTGTCATCTAACAGTTTTCTATTTTACAACTTTTACTGGGAACATAATGCAATAGTTTTCAACCAGCAAGGTGATTGGTCAAGAATATTTTTGTTATCCATCATCTTTGGCTGATTTTGTAGATTTCAATTAACCTAGGGTGAGGCAGGACCTTAATATGTTATGGAGAGCAAATAATGCCTTATGAAAATTAGTTTAGAAATGAGACCATCTGATTGGTCAATGCAATTAACCTTGGAAATAAGCCATTCTGATTGGTTTACATACTGGCTTAAAAGAGCAGTCCACTGCTGTACTATCGTAACTACGCTTTTGACATTGTTGAGTTGAGTTCATACTGTATGTTCTTTTTGGTACTTGTTTCCTATCTGGGCGCCCACTAAGTTAATTGCGCACCATGCTATTCTCCGTAGAGAAATCTGATCGCATCGCATCCTACACATACACGATATTGAACGATGCGATGCGATGCGATCCGATTCGATTTTCCATAGGAAACAATGTTAAATGGCTCAATTTAGCCAAATTATCATAGGAACAATAGTAAATGGGCCAAAAACACCCCTGAACATTGAAATGTCCCCCCAAAAGTAGTTGACGCCACCCCGCCATCAACGTGAACCCGAAGCGTGGCGAGCGCAGCGAGTCCGCGAGGGGCGGCGGTACGCGTCCTCCGACCTTTTCATGCCCTACTATCCACTAGGGCGTGGAGTGAGAATAGAATAGTGTGGCGAGCGCAGCGAGCCACCGAGCCCGAAGCGTGGCGAGCGCAGCGAGCCCCGCGAGGGGACGCGGATACCTTCACAGGTAAATGCGCCCCTTTGCGGGCTTCCCAGGTGTCCGCGTCGCCATGGACACCTGGGAAGCCCGCGAGGGGACGCGTATAACTGTGAAGGTATCCGCGTCCCCTCGCGGGGCTCGCTGCGCTCGCCACGCTTCGGGCTCGGTGGCTCGCTGCGCTCGCCACACTATTCTATTCTCTCTCCACGCCCTAGTGGATAGTAGGGCATGAAAAGGTCGGAGGACGCGTACCGCCGCCCCTCGCGGGCTCGCTGCGCTCGCCACGCTTCGGGTTCACGTTGATGGCGGGGTGGCGTCAACTACTTTTGGGGGGACATTTCAATGTTCAGGGGTGTTTTTGGCCCATTTACTATTGTTCCTATGATAATTTGGCTAAATTGAGCCATTTCACATTGTTTCCTATGGGAAATCGAATCGGATCGCATCGCATCGCATCGTTCAATATCGTGTATGTGTACGATGCGATGCGATCCGATTTCATTACGGTGCCGTACGTAGAAAACCTGGGCGCCCAGATAGGAAACAAGTACCTTCTTTTTCAAGTGGCCTTTTGGCACACGTGTATTCCTGGCTATAAGTTTTTACTGCAGCATGGATGCTTGGCCAAAAAAATCTAACTGATTTCATTAGAGAGTTTTTTCTTCTCCTAGGTGACCAAATTCTTATGATCTGCCGGCAGTAATAACTGTTCATGATTTCTTCGGAGGAACAACTGGTTGATTTTTTTTCTCTGCTAATCAATGAAAAAATCATTCTTTTACACAAAATATGGGGTGCCTTCAGGTGGCTAAGCAGTTAAAAAAATATACAGATTATAACCCCAACAGGTTTGTGGTCACCTATTACCTGTGCTTCTGCTGCATCAACTCCGTGCTTCTGGCCCCTGTGCTTCTGCTGCACCAACTCCGTGCATCTGGCCCCTGTGCTTTTGCTGCACCAACTCAGTGCTTCCGGCCCCTGTGCTTCTGCTGCATCAACTCTGTGCTTCCGGCACCTGTGCTTCTGCTGCATTAACTCCGTGCTTCCGGCACCTGTGCTTCTTCTGCATCAACCCCGTGATTCCAGCACCTGTGCTTCTGCTGCATCAACCCCGTGATTCCAGCACCTGTGCTTCTGCTGCATCACTCTGTGCTTCCGGCACTGGTCCCACCAGCCGAACTATCTTTGTCTTTTGCATCAGCACTCATCCAGCACCCTTTGTTAGTTCCGGTCCAAGGTTAGGTATTATTCTCAGAGGTTTGGGGGGTCAGCCTGAAGGGAACACCACAATCTAACACCCTTGTCGCATGGCGTAGAGCCACAATCTCCATTAAACGTGAGGTGTTTTTATCTGGTATCATCAAGGCTTTGCCTAGTCTGGACATTTATGCCAGCTGAACCCTTGGAGCTTTAGAGGGATTCAGTCACATATCATGAGATTGCTGGGCTCTACAGGGTCCTGTCACACCAACCCTGGAAAGGTGCTGATAAGAATTGATGTCTGCCACAGTAAGCTGATTGAGTCAGCTTATGCAACACATTCCACTCATGTCCACCTTTTCTAATCTCCCCCAATACATAGTTGTTGTTTTTTGTCAGGAACCAATTAACCTATTGATTTGTATAATTAAATCTAAAGGTGCCCATACATGTTACAATTATTGTATACAATATCGCATCTCATCTCATCGCATCTCGGTTTTGCGATAAGATGAGATCTAGTACAAAAAGTATGTGCAGCACATACTTTTTGAACTAGATCTCATCTGATCTCATTGCAAAACCGAGATGCGATGAGATGCGATATTGTATACAATATTGTATACAATAATTGTAACGTGTATGGGCACCTTTAGTACCTAGAGGAAATCCTCTCAAGCATGGGAAAACTATCCAAACATTTATGGTCAAAGTTATCAGAGTTGGCAACAGAAATTATAGGGCCCTGTACACATTTTTGGGACCCACCATCTTTGGGTCTCTGACAGGTACAAACAGGCCAGTCGCTTGAGAGTCTGCCTTACCTATATGTGACTTACCTTCATGTTTGTCTTCTGGTTACTCCCTTTTCTTTTCAGGAATCAGCAGTGTGGCACTACCTGATATTATAATTCTGCAAGGCCATTGCTGGTCACTGATAATCAATCCACAGCAACTACCCTGGCAGACCCCATATCTCCCCGGGTGATCACTGCAACAGTGCATTCATAGGTTAAAGTTAATACTGTATTAAAGAGATAGCGGGTGTGCATAATGAATTAAATGAGGTAGGAATAATGGGATCTTCTATACTGTGGAGGTCACCAGCCTCCCCGGTTAGTGTATAGCTAACAAATATAGATAGTGTGCACCTTATTGATGGTTACTACAAAATTAAGTATAATTTGTAAGGGAAAGGTCCCATAGAAATGACACAAGTGTACATTAGATTAAAGGTACTGTAAAAAAAATGCAATTTCTAAAAGAAAAAAGATGAATTTACAGATAATGTACGGAGGGACTCCATAAAACGAATATCTACTATAAAGTGGCAATTTTAAAGAAATTATACTGAAACATATAGAATAACAAAATGAAGGGCAGGTGGAGACAAAGAGAAAAAACAGTGGTAAAATATGCAAGCAACAGCTGTAAAATCGTGCAAAATGTATTTGTATCCAACAGAATTGTTGGATACAATTCAAACCACATTACTATTCAAATACATTGGAGATGTCACTTTTGTTTTACACCAGCCAAATGTTCCATTAAAAGAAAAATCTGTTGTCAAACTTTGGAAGATTTAGATGATGGAAATACGTTGTCTCCTTTAAATCCTTGTTCTTATAACCTCCACATGTTATTGTATAATAAAGAGCTATTTGTCAAGTACACATATTCACAATCATAACCAGCCTTAAGACCTGTTACCAATTGCTTTATTTACACAAAAATTATGTACACAAAAATAAATCCTCTATGGGTTCTGAGTAACTTTGAACCAGTTTTAAGGACAACGTAATATCTCCCTGCGTCACAGTCTCTTTTATCTTCTCCAAACATTTGTTATCTTGACTAGTGTTTACTCTTTAATTTCTTGATTTCTAGCAACTTCTAAAAACTGAACATCTAGATTCTAGATGAATCCTATAAAGTGTAAATGTTGCACAGATACAGAAACTACTATTCCAACCATTACCATTGCTAGAGACTTTTACAGGGACTTTCTTTCTTGCTTTCTTGACTTCAGCCAAGAACAATTAATTTGCTTTGTATGTTTGTAAATTGTGACTTGTATTCTGATCATTTTTCATGATAGTTTCTATACAAGGGTTTCATAGCGTACAACTGGATATACATACACTTGCTGCAAGGCACAGTTTTGCATGGTTTTTTTTGATTCATTCGTTCACTCTTTTTTAATGCCCATCCTCTCTTTCTTTTGGTTTCTCTCCTTCTCGCAGCTGTATTACTCCTTCCCCTCAAACACTTTCTTCAGTGCATCATATACACTGGTGGGAAGTAGGCAGAGTATGTACTGATGATCATTATAAATATGGCAACTGGGGAAGGGGATGGGGGGGAGTGATGGTCAAACAGAGCACAGGTGGCATGGCTGGCCAAGTGGAGGGTAGTGTGGAGGGTGTAGTGTGCTTAGACTGAGGTGATCCGACATATGTTTTATCCAATAAACTAGTCTATATGATTGTTGAATAAGTCAAACATGTCTCTGATATGCTTATACTGCTTTTTCATTTTATTAAGGGTACCCAGGGATGATGAAGCCCAGGACAAATAAAAAATGGCATCCCTTGAAAACTCTACTTTAAAATGGTGGATGAATTCTTATATTCAAAATCAGATAAACACATAATGGAAACTCAAACCCCTTGATGGAAGTGAAAGAGCAAAAGAGTTGAATACACACTCAAACTGTTGTGGAAGGAAAATGTGCAGTGAATGATCAAGAACAGACACAGACTTTAGTTATTAAATATTTACAAATGATTTGTGTCCTGGGACTTGATGTGATGACATATAGGCTGTTATTTTCATTGTGGGAGAGAAAAAAAATGTGCTGAAGTGCATGAGCTTTGCCTGTACTTGAGTCAGAAAAGTCTCCTAATGGGAAAATGGGGACAATTCAGACCTGCTCATAGCGGGCCTCTTCCTGAATCTTCGGTATTTCTGCACATGTTCAAACCCAGGGAGTGAACTAGCTGAGCCGTTCGCTCCAGAGGGGGCAGGCTGGGGCAGTCACTGGGATGGAGCAGGGGAATTCCCAGTATTTTATGGGCGTCCCCATGAAAAGGATGGGCGTTTCCCTGTGAACACATGTGATGTCAAGTGCCCGTCCCAAGCAGGCATCGCACTACCTAACATCAGCATTCACCATTTTTTCAGACATCTCTGGATGAAATAAAAGTCACAGTTTTCCCAGACTATTATTTACGTAAAGGAAATAAATCATTCAATGTTTGGCAACCATTGAATGGTTTCTTCCCCTGTGGCCACATGCGATGGGATGTGAGTGTTCATTGGGGCAGTGCTTGCCCACTTGCTAGGCAGCAAATACTCTCTGCCTAGCGACCAAGTCTGAATCAGGACCAATATTCCATGAGTCTCCTAGACATTTTGGGAAGGTAGTATAGAGAATGGCTTGTAACCTTCGCTCTCAGAGGTCTCTAAATTACAATAGTGTGTGTCAAAAAGGAGGGAAATGCTGCACTAAGGTATTTGTTTTGCATCGCAAATGATGTACTTAGATGCTGAGGTATTGTAAAAATACTAACCGGTGGTTGGCTTGGGGAGTCAGGCTTGGCAATAACCTGTGTCCTTGGGGGTTATTCTAGTTCACTCTTTCTGACAAATTTCTTCTTAGATGGGCAAAACCATGTGCACTGCGGGTGGGGCAGATGTAACTTGTGCAGAGAGAATTAGATTTGGGTGGGGTTTTACTTCAAAGTGAGATCTATATTGCAGTGTAAAATAATGCAGTCAGTATATTCCCTGCACAGAAACAAAATAACTCACCCAAATCTAATTCTCTCTGCACTTGTTACATCTGCTCCACCCTCAGTGCACATGGTTTTGTCCATCTAAGAAGGAATTTGTCAGAAAGAATGAACAAGAATAAGGGCCCTTGGGTAAAAAGCGGGGACTGCCCCCCCCCCCCCCCCCCTTTTTACCCAAGGGACACAGGTACATCTTCTACTGGGCGTACACACTGAGAACACTCTGTGAATATACAAGATGCTGATAATAACAGGGTTCAGTATAATCAAATATCAGCTGAAGACATACATGTTACAATTGAAGCTCTGAAACGTAATGGAAACTAGTGTCCAGCATGTATGCAGTCATTAATAGACTGGAGAAATAAAGCAGATAATACTGTGGGCCTTATTCTGGTCTGTGCGGCCGGAGCCGAATATGCGGCCAGGACCGTGCGTCCTAAACCCCGCCTTCTGTACGGATCGCTCACTCCGTCCAAATGCAGTAAGCCGCTGACCGCACGGAGCACGAGTGGATTTTTCATGGATACACCTCCTCCATCTCTTGGAACCTCCCCCATCATTCGATGGTCGCATACCATCGAATGCAGGACCGAGTGGTCAGGCAGCTCCCGCGAGCTCAGACCACACGGGCATTTCTCCGTGCAAAAGCAGGGATCTGGGCGGGCAGCTGACATCTGGCAATGTCATATGTCCGTCCCCTACACGTGCGTCACGGCCGCATTACCATACTTACGCCCAGCGTTTTCAAGGGAATGCCCATGAAACGCGGGGCGTATGCATATGTTAATGAGGCCAAACAGCCCTTCACGCCCCTCTCCTCCCCTTGTTCGTAGTGTAGACAATTCATGCGGAATTTGGACATATGTCCCTTTCGCACATGCGCAGATATGCCTCTGCACATGCGCAAACACAAAACATCGGCGGCCCGAACGCACACGGATATATCCACACCAACCAGAATAAGGGCCTAAATGACCACATAAAACTAATAACCAGAGATGATCTTTTCATCTGAGGAAGCTGATGAAAAAACTTACTGACTTCTGAAAGCTTATGTTGGGACTTGTGGAGCCACTGCCTGCTATAACCTGTATTGTTAAAAGAGCCCAACTCATTCAGTAGCCCCAATGGCAGGCTGTTTCTTGTTGTCTCATCAGCATAGATGTAGACAGTGAGAATAGCCCACCAACTTTCAATCATGTTGCATATTTCACAGGTCACAAGCTAGCTATTGCCCAGGTCATCTTATTCCATTTGAAGGTGTAATCCCTGAACGAGGCCTAGTGCCATCCTATCCGAGCTACAGGCCTAAGGCCTGATTTGTGGCCACAAACCTAGTATCTTCCTATCTGTGGATGGGGTGAGGCAAATTTGGCTTAGTGCCCAATGCCATCTGGGGAGATCTGCAGGGCCCAACTCCTATCGGTCCCCAGGCCTATAGCCTTTATTTGTGCCTCAGGCCTAGTGCTTACCTACTACACCCTGGGCCAAGATAGACCAACTTATTTGCCACAGGCCGAGTGCCTGCCTACTTGGGCCAAGGGGACCCAACTAATGTGCCACAGATCTAATGCCTGATCCCTGATGGTATAGAGAAGGGTTATGTAACAAGTGGGTCTCACAAAGGGCCTACCTGTGCCATTGGAAGAGGATACAGGGGAGAGCTTTGTTAACTAATTTGCTTTCTGCCATTATAGCATCTTCGGCCTTCAAACTTCTTTCTTTAGGGTGCTGGCCCATCCTGGCCAGTGCCCCCCTTCTCTTCTCTTCCTCCAGCTGGTGCTATACATCTTCTTGCTTGATCCCAGAATCTTCTGGCCTTTTCCATGGCCGCTGGAGTTATTCTCTCTCCAGTGCTGCCTGACTGACTCCTCTTTTCCCTGGAAGTGTTTGATCTTAGATACCAGGGGCAGGGCCTGCTAATGCATGGCAAGCTCTGCTTTCTATTAGATGCAAATTTGTGAGCTGTGATTGGTTCACAGAGGACGCCAAATTCAGTCATGCTGCTTGCCATCATTTCCAGTTTGGTACCATTAACAAATAGATGTTCCAGTCCCTGGACACCAGCCCCTGCAGAACATGCCAGTGATGTCATTGGACACTTGATCCCAGCACTGTATGGTGCTTTTCCGCAACCCACAGTTCTTTCAGTGCTGTGACCAGCCATGCTGTCCCAGTACCAGGCTACAATTTGCCAGTGTCAGTGCACAGCTCCACGCCCCATTTTTATTTGACTTTTGTAGTCCCTACAAAGACCTCTATTTAAGACTTTTTATAAACTCTTTCTAGCAAGGTGGATTTTGAGGGCCCAGCCTGGACCAAATGTGACCTTACATGCTTCTTTCACTGGCTTTGGACAACTCTTTTTCATACCCACTGACTTTAATCTATGGATAATCTCAGCCTCTCACCATATACTATGAGGGGAAATCTTCTTCCAAGGGTGAAGCGGTCATCCCCGCTTTGTCTTTCAACTTGTCTAGGGCATGATCATTGTCTTCATGGTGTGGGGCTCACCAACAGTGGATTCCTCCGGGGCTTCATTTTCCTCCCAAACAACCACTATATGCAGAACTTCCTAAATTCGGTTTCTCCCATGGTATCACAAGCATCTCCTTACCATATGTCCATCCAACTCAGTTATTCTGGCAGGAAGTCTTGCTCCAGCATCTTCTCCTTTTCACAGAGGGCAATTGACTGTGAACACAGTTCCAGTAGATCTGCCAGTAACATTCTTCGGCATGTACTTCATCCATCTTTTCTTGATGAACCAGACAGTCTTTGGACACGGCTGACACCTCCAAGTCTGGACACTTCTCCACAGTTTCCTTCATCAAGGGGCTATTTCCCTTTTTAGCATATACCCCTTGATACCCAGAACACTCCTGTTCCATAGGTCAAGGTTGTGAACTTTTCCAACATACAGTAGGAAACTTCTGAACTCCTTTGCCACTGGGTCTTCAGGTTTTTTCCTTGCAGCGCATCATCTTCATTTCCCTGAGATCCATGTCTGTCTTCTGGATGTAAGGATTCTTCTAAGGGCATAACAGTGCTAAATAATCTTCCCTGTTGGATACACTTAAAGCCTGGAGTGGAGAGATCATAGCATCCTTGCACTGATCTCTACCCCAGGTTTTTGCTCCGAGTAAATGGGCACCTTCAAACTCACCTCCAGCAGGCTCTTCTGCTCCAATTCTTTGGTTTCTTCCTTCCGTTTTTGGGCTTGCTTTCCACAATCATCCACTTTTCATCCCATGGACAGTCTTGAAGCAGGTGCTCAGGGTCTCCGCATACTTCGCACAGGTGCTATATTTCCTAATGACCATAGTTTCCAGCAAATCAAACATCCAGGATTTTTCTTCACATGGCTGTATCATGTGAACATGTGATATATCCTTTGAAATATCTTCTCTAAGAAATTATATAGATATGCCAAAACCTCACACTATGGCCCTCATTCTGGTTGACCCATAAAGCTGAGAAATTCACAGCATTGCAGGTCATGTAAACGCCACGGCACGAATGGCCACCCCCCTCACACATCTATTTCCCCGCACACATGCTAATGGATGTTTAGCATAAACATCCATTTGCAGCCTTGCATGCGGGGGGCAAAATCATTTGATGGTCACCGACCATCAAATTATTTTGCATTAGCATGGGATCTCCCATGAAATGCTGGGCATTCTTATAGGTGCTACCCCATCGCGCCACCCCATGCCCCCCGTCGCACTGCTAGGTGCGAACAGGCCGGCGAATAAGCAATTTGCCACGCCCACTCGCACAATGCAGCTGCACATGTGCATAAATGTTTATGCGCATAATCAGTTGCTAAACATCGCTTCCCTGTGCGAACGCACAGGGGAGCAAACAAAATAGAATGAGAGCCAATATATGTGGGCTAAGGCAAACAAGAATCGATTCAAATCCTATATCTACTGCTTTATTTGGGAGAAAATATCAATTTAACATGTACTCTAGGTTATATCTTGAAATATCTTCCCTGTGCCAGGCCTGTCATTGGCGGGTGTGTGTTCTCCTGGTAGAATAGGAGAAGCACCAGGAGAACACACCCAACAATCCCAGGCCCGGCAACTGTGAGGCACCGGTGACGTCAACAGAAGACTGTGCGGACTTCCAGCAAGAAAACCCGGCTGCAGACTTCCGGCACAATACCCTGCTGCGGACCTCTGTGAACCGGAGAGTCTGAAGAGACTCCAGGTAAGATCTAAAATAGGACATTGGGACAGAATAGCAGGTGCACCATACACCATTTACATTGTTAGATATAATATAAGGCTTTTGGTATAGTATTGGCCAATAGTATGAGCCTACGCACCACTCGTCAAGGTGACCTTGTCAGACAGGTCCCTAACATTATATGGGTTCACCCCTGGGGTGCAAAGCAACCCAAGATCACCCTTCCAGACCATCTCAGGCCAAATAAAAAGATAAATTGGAGTATCAGGGTATAAGTGTTAAAAAAAAGTAAGGCATCAGAGTGTTAGTATGAAAATAAAATTGAAGTGCAGTATCAGTGTTAGGAAAGTAACAATGGCTGCTTGGTGCTAATTGTTAAAAGTGAAAAGATAAGTGTGTGAAAGTGTTACATATCTTCCAAGTGCCAGGCCTGGGGTTGGCGGTGTGTGTTCTCAAGGCCGGGCAACTATGAGGCACCAGAAGACTGCTGCAGAATTCCGTCAAGAACACCCAACCACAGACTTTTGGTCCTGGCACAATAACCCGCTGCAGACCTCTGTGTGAACTGGAGTGTCTGAAAAGACTGTTTAGGAAAAGGTAGTGGATCTCTCCTGGATCACTTGCCAAGGCAAATTCCTTCTCAAATGGAAAAAACCATGTGCACTGCAGGTGTGGCAAATGTAACTTGTACAACCATGTGCAGATTTGGGTGGGGCTTTACTTCAAAGTGAGATCTACAGTATATTGCAGTGTAAAAATAAAGCAGTCAGTATTTTCCCTGCACAGAACTCACCCAAATGTAACTCTCTCTGCACATGTTACATCGGCCCCACCTGCAGTGCAAATGGTTTTGTCCATTTGAGAAGGAATTTGTCCTTGCGATTGAACTAGAATTATTATCCTTTATTTATATGGCGCCACAAGGGTTCCACAGTGCCCAATTATAGAGTATACATAATCAAAACAGGAAAACAGTGACTTACACGTGAATACAATACAGGACAAGTACTGGGTAAATGATTATAGGAACATCAGCCAATTACTGCAACATAAGTATCCAGGAGGCAGAAAACAGCATGCTTTGGTGCAGTTGAAGACTATTGAAGTAAGAAAAGTATAAGCACATGAGGTAAGAGGTTCCTGCTCATGAGAGCTTATATTCTAATGAGGAGGGGCAGACAGACAGGGGTAACACAGGAGGGGTATACACCTCCAAGAGACCCCCAAGTCCCTAACTGGTGCTCCCCATATACCCACAAGGGACTGTAAACATTTAATTGCACCATTTTGTTATTTTTATTATTTTTGTTTGTTTTTTCACTTAGTTTATGTTATGTTTTTGGTTTTAATAATTTTGTATTATTTTTTTTTTTACATCAATAAATTTTTATTGAAAATTTTCATAGAAATGGGGTACAGAAAAAAATGAGGGAAACAAAACCAAGGGGGAATGGAGCTCACACAGGGTCCAGCGGTATACATAAAACTGTAAATAGTCATATCAGACAGTATAAACAGCAACTGAGCGAGATTATTACAATTTAAACAGCTCAGATTAGGTATCTACTGGGGTATTGATAGATGTTGGGGAGGCAGTCTCTTCTAGTTAAGACTAAATTGTAGGGGGCTTACTCGGGAGGGGTCGGGGAAGTACTGCGCTCCTTCGCCCTCGTTAACGTATGAGTGCCAATAGGCCCATTTGACTATTGTTGAGGATGTCGAGCAGGTGTAAGATGTGAATTCCGTTTCCATAATGAAGTGGTAATGGGTTTTGTGGATCACTTTCACTATCAGAGGTGGGCCTGCCTGTTTCCAAAGTTGTGCCAGGGCTGCGCGTGCAGCTATTAAAATATGGCCCAAAACATTCCGTTTGTGACTAGGGACGGAAACAGGGATGACATTAAATAGAGCCAGAGAGGGGGATGGGGTGAGCTGGAGGTTGAGAACGGCATTGAGAAGATCAAAAACATCTGACCAGTATTTGGTCAGTACTGGGCACGTCCAGAACATATGAAGTATGTTTCCCACCTCCCCGCATAGACGCCAGCAGAATTTAGAGCACGAGGGCCAGAATGTGTGCAACCTATCTGGCGTTAAGTAAAGTCTATGGAGCAATTTGACATGCATTTCGGTATGGTTTAAGCATTTGGTCATAGTGTAGGATGAGAGGAATATTTTGCTCCATTGTGTAATAGTTAGATCCAGACCTAATTCAGTTTCCCATTTCCTCTGGGTATTAGATTTTGTGGAGGGTGTCAAGTCTTGTAGGAGCTCATACCAAAAGGAAATGTCATGTTTAGAATTAGACTGCAGCAGCCTGGAGGTAACAGATGACAGTAACGGATTAGGGGGCTTGCCGTCATTAGGGGTGGACTGCCACCAATGTGAGATCTGGAGATAATGCATCAATTCGCTATTCGGGAGAGAAAATTTTTGTTGGAGACTTGGAAAGGACAATAGAGTGGGGCCTGATAGTAGGTCTGCCAGTATTGCCACTCCACAGGCAGACCATCGTGCTAGACTTAAATTCAGGATAAGAGTTGATATGGTCTAAAGGGAGATATTAGTTAATGTGTGTGAAGAAGGAGGGAGTTTGGAAATTAATTTATCCCAAACTGATAATGCGGCCTTCATGGATGGAAGCGTGAGTGTGGGGGTGGGTCGTGTATGTTTGGTGAGTAAAAAGGCATCTTTAAAAGAGAATCGAGAACAAGCTGAGGTCTCAAGGAGAGCCCAGCTGATGACGGAGTCTACTCTAAAATATTGTTTTAACTGGGCTAGAATAGATGCTTCATGATATAAAGTCAAATCGGGTAGGGCTAATCCGCCTTTGGTTTTGGGGAGGGTCATTTTAGAGTGGGCTAGTTTAGGAGGATTAGAAGACCAACCATATTTAGTCATATTCTTAGTGTATTCTTGCATTATCTTCTTTGGGATAACATAAGGGATTGTTCGAAATAGGTACATCAGTTTTGGTAGTAGATTCATTTTAAAAGCTGCTAGGTGGCCCAGCCATGATATATCAAACGAGAGCCAGGATCTAGTTAGGGCTGAGATGTCTGCTATGAGGGGAAGAAAGTTTACCTCAAACACTTTAGAGGGGTCAGCTGGGATATTTATGCCTAAATATTTAATCGCTACTGAGCGCCATTTATATGGATACAGAGCGCGGAGGGACGGGAGGGAGTCAGAGAGATTAATTGGTAGGGCGTCTGTCTTTGTGGTGTTCAGTTTATAGTAAGAAGCCTCACTATATTGGTTCAAAATCTCATGTAAAGTGGGTAGGTTTTCCTTGGGGTTCGTAACAAAGAGGAGGACATCGTCCGCAAATAAATATAATTTATGGGTGGAAGCACCTATCTTCAGGCCCGGGAATTGATCAGTTTTGCGTATTTTCATTGCCAGGGGCTCAATAGCTAGTACGAAAATAAGTGGGGAAAGGGGGCACCCTTGTCTCGTTCCATTAGATATAAGAAAGGAGTCAGATAGGAAGCCATTGCTGTACACCCGTGCTGAAGGGGAGCTATATAATGCACAGATGGATGCCATAATGTGGTCTTTAAAACCAAATCTGAGGAGTACCTCATGCATGTACATCCAGTTTAATCGATCAAAGGCCTTCTCCGCGTCCAAGGACAGCAGGAGGAGGCCTTCCCCGTGCGGGAGAGAATCTATCAAATCAAATAATCTGCGCGTATTGTCTGACGCCTGTCTACCAGGGACAAATCCAGCTTGATCCGGGTGTATCAGCAATGGCAGAAAAGTATTAATACGTGTGGCTATCATTTTTGCGTAAATCTTGAGGTCACTATTCAGCAAAGCTATTGGTCTATAGTTTTGACAGTAAGCTGGGTCTTTACCCGGTTTAGCGATTGTGACTATTTGGGCCTCTAGCATCTCTTTAGGGAGGGGATTTGCTGATGTGATGGAGTTATTTAGATTAGTCAGAATGGGAATAAGTTGTTCTTGGTGTTGAGCGTAAAAGTTATTGATAAAGCCATCGGGCCCTGTGGCCTTCCCCTTGGGTAAAGACTTAATAGCTAGTTCTATATCGCCAGTAGACCACGGGGTATTAAGGGCGGCTAATTGTTCTTCAGCTAGTGAGGGCAGATTTACAGAGTCTAAAAAGGAGTTGATTGAAGTGGGGGAGGGCTGGGGTGTATTAGGGTCTTGTGATAGATTATAAAGATTTGAGTAGTAGGTAGCGAACTGGTTCCATGGGCCAAATGTAATAGGGTGAGAGTTTCAGAAAGTGAGAGATTTTGGGAGAGTTTTCCCCTTTTTTTTAAAGCAGCAACCAATTACACTGCAAAACCAGGTTGATTTTGCCATGTAGTTGATTGCTGCTTTAAAAAACATGGGAAAACTCTCCCAAAATCTCTCACTTTCTGAAACTCTCACCCTATTACATTTGGCCCCATATGTCTTTAGGAATTAATAGCTTAACATTGGATGGAGAGAAAATATGTGATATCCTATTTTTTGCTTGCTGCATCCTTAGTTTGCGAGCTAACATTTTGCCCGATCTATTACCAAAAAGGTAAAAACTCTGTCGCAGTCTATTAAGAGCAGTTTGCGTCTTAATCAGTAACATCTTTTGAAGTTGGCTGCAGACTTCTGATAGTTCTTTATGAAGAGATGGGGATGGGGACTCTCTATTTTTTGCATCTAGTTCTCTGATTTTGGTTTCTAGGGCACTTTGATGGGCGAGGGACTGTTTTTTAAGGATAGCGCCTGCTTGAATGGCGGCACCACGGGTGACGGCCTTGAGGGCGCACCAATGAGTTGTGGGTGAAGTGTCTTGGGGGGAGTTAGTGGCTAAGTAATTAGTGAGGCTGTCAGACATAATTTTCTTTGAAAGGGGATTGGACAAGAGATGGGGGGGATAGTCGCCAGGGACGGGGAGGTACGTTACGATATTCGATCTGCCAGAGCCATATGATAGGGGCATGATCGGACCATGTGATGGAGAGGATGTCCATTTTTTTGGTGTGTTGAAGTGTCCATTTGTTGCCTAGAACCAAGTCTATCCTGGAATAAGTGTTATGGACTGGGGAGTAATAAGTGTATTCCTGGCCTGTCGGGTTGTGTGTTCTCCATATGTCATACAAGTCGAATTCAGATAGCAGGTTAGTAAAGGCTGATGAGGAACCCTTAAGGTTGTGCCTGCCGGGGGATTTAGGGCTACAGGATTTGTCAAGAGAAGGATAGAGGACTATATTGAAATCGCCCATCATGATTAGCGAACCCTTAGCAGAGGCACGTATTAATGTGCACAACTTGCGGAGAAACGGTACTTGATTTGAATTTGGTGCGTATATAGAGACCAGCGTAACTAGTGTGTTATCCAACATGCCAGTCAGCATTAAGTATCTACCTGCCTTATCAGCAACTTGTGTATGGAGGGTGAAAGAGACATGTTTACTGAATAGGAGGGCTGTCCCATTCCGTTTAAAGGGGCCATTTGCGTAATAACCCAGAGGATAATGTTTATCTTTAAAAAGTGGGGGGTTCACTGATGAGAAATCGATTTCTTGTAGAGCGATTACATCCGCTCGTTGTTTGGCAAAGAAGGACAAAGCTAGTCTACGCTTATTTGGGGAGTTCAACCCCTTAACATTCAACGAGAGAAGCTTAGGCATGGTAGAGGTGAACCTAGCTTGCTTATTAACTTGCACCTAAACATAGTATGAAATGTTAGAGTGTTTTGAGACCAGAGTGACCCTATGGACCTTAGGTGAACAACTAAATATAGAGAAATAAAAATAAAAGAAGGGACGGGGAGGGAGGAGGAAAAAACAAGGGAAGGTGAAAACCAAAATGACCCTGTATATCGGGTCTGCATAACTACTGCAGGGAGCAACGGAACTTGCAGTAGTGTACTAAGGGGTATAGAGGGGTTGTGGCCTAGGGCCTCCACCCATGCATCATGCCCGGTTGTGGGCGGGCATACATAGGACTTGAAGCGAAGGGAAACGTAACTGCTTCTAAACATGTAACAGAGAATGAATAGAAAAACAAAGCTAAAGAGTGGATGACATAACATATCGATATGGAGCTAAACTCAGTCGCCAAACATCAGTATTAGAGAGGTATAAGTCAGGGGGTATACTCAGTAAGGGCATACAATTATAACAGTGTTCGACAATAGCAAAAAAGAACTATAACAAGGTAGAAATATACTCAGCCGGGCTTCTAGGCTTGTGGGACCTCAGACTTCGATCCAGTCAGAGACAGGGACCCAAATAAAGAAGTGTCCAGCAGTTTTTCAAGTGGTTTCCCACTCTGTGCGGGGGGTCGACTTCCGTTTATCTTCCGGGGCTGATTTAACTGAGATATCCCAGTCCATCAACAGTTTGACCCCAGCATCCAGGGATGAGATAGTGTAGGTGCTGTCCTCATAGGTTACGATAAGTTTCACCGGGAATCCCCAGCAGTACAGAATGTCTTGGGAACGAATGGCTGCTGTGATTGGCGCAAATGATCTCCTCTTGGCGATGGTCAGGGCGGAGAAGTCAGGGAAAATCTGAAGAGGAGGGTATCTCTGGGCAGCGCTGACGGTACTGTGCGAGGTTTCGGGAGGCGATGGATGCGGTCAATCAGCAGGTCTTTTTCATCTGTATTGGGTAGAAGCTTGTGAAAGAGTTAGGGCATAGCCTTCCAGTTCGGAATTACCCACGGAGTCTGGGATGCCTCTGATTTTTATATTGTTCCTCCTGGAGCGATCCTCCAGGTCCGCTAATTTAGATTTATAAGTATCAAGTTTGGATTGTTGAAGATCGGGAGCGGAGATGAGGTCATTGTGGGATGCCACTAGCTCCTCCATTTTTTTCTCTAAATGGTCGCCACTAGCTCAGTTTGGACCTCTCGTATTGAGGTCATGAGATCCCTGGTGAGATCTGTTTTAAAGGCCTTTAGGACTTTACAAAGAGTTTTGACTGTAAGTGGAGCCTCCGAGTCGCTGTTGACTCTCATCTTGGATAGAGGGCTTTGATCTTTTGTATTGAAGGGTGTGGCCATACTGCCGGATGGTGAGGCGGCAGTAGCGGGTGATTTTTTGGATGGGAATGTCACCCTGGGAGGGAGAGCGCCCTTAAGGCGTTTGGGAGGCATAGCTACAGCAAACTTCTGGTGGAGGGGGATGGGGTGACCCGGTGTACTCTTAGTATCGTAAGCAGTTACGAAGATTTATTTTTGCGTATGAGCAGATATAGGAACAGTCAGCATGGGTGGAGGGACACTTGTGTCATAATCACATTGTGGGGTATGGGTGGGTTGTATAGCCCGGTAGTGGAGGGTTGCTGCGACACCTAATTTTAGTTAAAAGCGGGAGTGTGCAGTGTATAGCCACAGACACGAAGTGCCGGCTGTGCTTTGTGCGTTTATAAGGAGAGTGCCACTAAAGAAGTGCGCAATAGGTTTGGAGTTATTAAGTAGAGCGCATGGTGGGCCACAACCCAGGGGGCCGCTGGTTCGCACAATATATGTCCCTTTGTGGCGTGGCAGGGGTCAGGGACAGGGCAGCATCCTGGGAGGGGAAATGAGTCAGGTCAGGGAAAGGGGAAACCGTGCTCTAAGTGCACCAATGGGGGTGGGCCAGCCCAATCCCCTCTTTGTACCTTTCAGCAGTAGTAGTAGAGGTCTGTTAGGCAGGTGGGGTCCCCGACGTCCTCAACAGGCTGGCAGGAGCTGTTGGTGCTAAGCCTGGGCAGGTGAGCAACTAGTGTGGGGCGTCCGGGTCCACACCGACACCCCAGGCTCCAGTCCCCAGGAGGCAAGCAGGCCGCAATCCGCAAGCGCCTGGAAACAAGCACTCCGACTCCGCGGCCGCCCACAACCGATGCCGGGGGACACAGGAAGGGCCCAGAGGTCCAGCAGGGCAGCAGGGGATGTCCAGCAGGAGCTGAAAGTCTATTTTTATTATTTTTTATTATATTATATTCACTCATTCTTCTTCTGTCATGTTGTGATACTATCACTTCTCTTGTCCTGATCCACATGACAAGCACTTGGTTCCTTTGCTGAATTTTGGCAAATTCATATTATAACTTGGCTACAGAGCACTGATGACTGGAATTTTATTCACTGTTAATACCCTGGATTTGTCCTATGCAGGTTTTATTAAGCAGTAATACTGTATATCCAGGGCTGCCAAGAGAAATCCTGGGCTCTGGTACAACAACTTCCTGGGGCCCCCACGGACGGAGCTCCCCGCACGCTCTGCGGACCTGTTGTTACGCCACTGCTTCCAAGGTGGATACATGTACAAAAATTTACACTGTAATGCCTATTACACATGTCACACACCCATTACATATTATACCACATGCCATAATGCTCATTACACGTTATGACACATTTTTATTCATTGCATATTAGGGGTTAACATGTTCATTGCCATGGGATTAACCTGCTCTGCCAGGGGTTAACATTCTCTTTGCCATGGGATTAACCTGCTCTGCCAGGGGTTACATGCTCTGCCTGTAGTTACATGCCCTGCCAGGGGTTAACATTCTCTCCCAGGGGTTAACATGCTCTTTACCATGGGATTAACCTGCTCTGCCAGGGGTTACATGCTCTTTTGCAAAGGATTCATGCTCTGCCATGGGTTACATGCTTTGCCAGGGGTTAACATGCTCGTTGCCATGGCGTTACAGTACATGCTCTGCCAGGGGTTACATGCTGACTTCCAGAGTTGAATCTCAGCCCCAGCAGCATGCAGGGAGGCAGCAGACACAGAGCAACCAGCCACCCACTTTCCACCTTGGAACACAGTGACCTGGACATGGCGGGGGAACCAGGTCTGGGACTGCTGGGCTGGAGACATGGCACCAGCACCTGCTGCTGCTGATGGCGGCTGGGATGGGGAGCGGGACGGGCTGGATTCTGCGGAGTGGGTGGTACTCCCACGGGAAGTGACCTTTCTCTGACCCAGCTCCTCCCAGCACCCAGGGTCTACCTACCCTAAGTATCCTCCTGCCGCCGAACCACAGTAAACTCCCAAGTCACGTGGCTGGCTCTCAGCAGGCCCTGGAGTCAGAGAGCGGAACGACGCTCAGAAGGACCTCTTTGAGGCTGCTGCCCCCACGCCAGCCCACGTCCGCACTACCAATGCCGCCGCTGAACAGCTAACTCTGGCACACTCAGACCCAGCGCACTCGCCACCAAATAAAAAAAAACTGTGTGTCCAGACCAGTGCCCCCCTGACAGGCCCGGGCCTGGGTAAATTGTACCTGCTCCCCCCTCTCGACACCCCTGAATATATCCCAATTTTCTCCTCCCATTATCTTTCAGGCTACTAAGATCTGTCAGGCACTGAGGGCTTTAACTAAATTGTATGGTTTGGACCCGGAGACTCCCTTCTCAAAGGTTCCCCGAACTAAAGTCTCTGACGTGAGGCGGGGTGTGGGCTCCTAGATCTTTAACAACACTATCCCAAATATATTGTGATGGTTGTGAATTCTTTAATGTATTTACAACAATTAAGGGATAACTCATATTTTTATAGATACCTTCAAATAAGCCATGCAATACAGACAATTCAGGGATTCGCCACCTACGCTTCTTCCTTTTCCTATTAAAACTTTTATACTAAAATTGGATACTTTACCAAATTTTACCTAAGATGATCTCCTTTGCCTAGTTACATCTCCTTACTAAATACCATACTGTAAATAAAAAGTTTGTGAGTTGCGCAATTAACAGCAGCTGGCACGGGGTCATTCCACTAACAATATTGTGTTAAAAAAAGAAGGAATGTGCCAGCGCTGGTTGAATGATTACAAGACTGTTCTCTAAAACAATTAGTTTTTAATTTTTAATAAAGAACAATATTCATGATAATATACAGTATACCACAATAAAAAAAAATTCAAAACATGATATGAAACCTAAAAAATAAATAAAATAAATGTACACTAGAGCTGCATTATCTGTGGATGTAGATAGGATCTGAAGGAGATAGGGAGTTTTTTGTTATCCCATGTGTGCAAACATGTCTCCTGTATCCTCCTTTAAAGTGCACTTGAATTCCGCTTAATATGCCGGTTAATTAGGGGCAAGGCAAGGTCCCACATGCAATGTCCAGTGTTAAAATGGTGAATTCTCAGGACAAACAGCCAATGGATTATATGTCAGTGTGCCCCTATACCCTGTGCATTTCCAACCCCAGGCTTATACTCAAGTTAATACGTTTTACTCGAGTATATATTGTAGTTGTTTTATTGCTTTGCAAGTTTGTACAGAATGTTAATAGTATCATGTGTACATTTTATTGAACTGTTTTTATTTACCATGGCCCTAACTGTCTGCTATGTAAGAAACTTAATAAATAAATAATTCTGGTATACTGTCTTCTTGTATTATGAACTGCAAATGATCTTTACTTGCTTATTTATATCATTTAATTTTTGTACGTGACAATTGTATTCTTGAATAAAAATATTTACTATAAAAAAAATCTAGTACTTAAATTAACCATTTTGCTATCTGTTTTCTTCTCTGTTTTCTGCCTATTTAATTTCTACCGATTTAAGTTCTCTTTTACTTTTTTGTTTTTTTGCTCTTTCTTGACCGCCTTTAAAAGGAGGGAAATACACTTTTCCTTTCTTTGGGGTTTATTCTAGTTCCTTCTTTCTGACAAAATCCTTCTTAGATGGACAAAACCATGTGCACTGCAGGGGGGCAGATGTAACATGTGCAGAGAGAATTAGATTTGGGTGAGTTATTTTGTTTCTGTGCAGGGAAAATACTGACTGCATGATTTTACACTTCAATATAGATCTCACTTTGAAGAAAAACCCCACCCAAATCTAATTCTCTCTGCACAAGTTACATCTGCCCCACCCGCAGTGCACATGGTTTTGTCCATCTAAGAAGGATTTTGTCAGAAAGAATGGACTAGAATAACCCCCTTTGATACTGCCGGTGTCTTTGTAAAAAAGTAATGCCTAAATACGTATTACTTAAAACTTTATATCTACTTGCCAGATGTATTAATGAGGAATGGGTTGGTCCAAAATCCCTATCATGATTATCTTGAGATTGTGAACTATTTTTATTTTAGTTTAACCTGAATCTTTCTCTTTTTTTCCAATTATTATAGGTTTACTTTGTAAAATGTCTAAGTTTGGGATCTTGATAATAAATTTTTGAGGTATACATTCTTTGAAATTACCTTAATTCACACTATCATCAGTTTGTCCTGATGATGGATTAAATAAATAATGAAAATTCCTCTTATCCCTATTAAACAAATTATATGTGATTGACCATACACAATCCATATTTGTATTCTATAGCTCCAAATACCTACAGTATTTAAATTGCTAGTCTTGCCCTGTTCCTTCAAATGTCTTTAACAATCATATCCTGGTATAATTAGATCATGGATCATTTGGTTTACAGCACATTGGTCGAACAGCATTGCTTCGACACGGTTAGGTCGACATGGGTCTATGTCGACATGTGTTTAGGTAAACAGGTCATTAGGTCGACACGAGCATAAGGTCGACAGTCAAAAGGTCGACATGGGTGTATTCGATGTATTTTGAGCCAAAATGCGGTATTTCATGCCCTACCATCCACTAGGGTGTGGTGGGAGCAAGGCACCGTGCCCAAAGCATCGCAAGCTATGGGAGGAGACGGTGCACTGGAAACTCTGTCCATGTCGACTGTGTCAACATTCGGGTAAAAAAAACAGTGAAAAACCCCATGTCAACCTAGACACTGTCAAACTAATGCTCGTTTCGACCTCTTGACCTAAACCCATGTCGACCTAGAACAATGCTAACCTCCCCCCATGTCGACCTAATGCTTGTTGTCCAACATGCTGTAGAACAAACAATCCCAACCCATTTGCTCTAGGAATGCTCTAATAGTAAAAACATATGCAATGAAAAGCTTTGGCGATTATGGATGGCCAATTATAGGTACAGTATATGGCTTGTAGAATAATAGTCATTCGAAAGATTAAGGTTTGAAACAGTCAAAATAATAAATGTTTTATCTACTAAGACAGTTGTTCCCAACAAGTACCCTTCAGTAGCGCATGCAGGGGGGGTTTCTGAGTACCCAGAAACCCCCCCAGGAGTCTAAGGACCCTAGGCTGAAAGCTGAGGGTCCCTTCTTTCCATGGGTATAAGAATTTTAAAAATCGGCCCTTGGGAACCGGAGATATCTGACTTCAAAGCAGTGGTCCCCATCCAAGCCTATTAATTGCTCTACCCAGTCAGATATTTCAGGTTCTGTCTGACTTAAGAGTTTTTTGAGGGTATATTCCAAAAGCTGGGACTCTCCCCCTTTGATGGACACTAGTAGCTTGTCTCTACTGTTCCCAGAACCAGAGATATCAGCCTTCCAGCAGCTGGTTACTGCTCCAGCTCCACACACCTGGTATGTAGTTTTATATTCTCGTTGGCAGATTGCTCTGCCTCCTGAACTCTCATCCCCTAGTCCCCAATACCATTTGGTAGGTGGGATTCTCTAGTTTTTAATTCCATTAAAATCTAAGAAATCTATTTCTGGGAACTGGAGATATCTGCAGTCAAGCAAGCTGTCCTCCCACCAGAAAATTATGAATAATAAGCCCACTCCAATATACACCCCTCCTCTGCATATTAAACATCCTCTACCAGCCTGGAAGTTATGTATCAGGGCCCCTTCATTCAGCCCAATGCCCCATTCTCCCACCATCTGTGCAGTAAAGGGGTAATTAGTGGAAATTACTGATCCAGGCCATACATGCTGAGCAGTTGATATAATACCCCCTACCGCCCGCGGGACATCAAAGCTTCCCCCACCCCTACCGCTGGAGGATCAGTAAGTGCCCCAATACATTGCTATGCCCAGGGGTCTACACTGCTGTTGATGCCCCTGTATGTATGTATATATATATATATATATATATATGTATATATATATTTTTTTTAATTATTATTATTTATATACATTTGGTCTATCTATAATACTTTAACTGACCCGGCATATACTGGGTCACCTAAGTGTCCATCTCCATGCTTTGCTCCGCCCCTCTGGAAACCCCCTTCTGAAAATCCTGCGTTTGCCACTGCCCTTAGAGGTACTTGAAATAATTATTGGAAGTGGTGGAAAAAGAGACAAAAGAAGTCTACCATTGCCCTGGAGATAAACTGGGTCTCATCCCTTCCGGTTCTATCTGCAGCATCATCAGTGTCTCCTCATGCTTTTTCTGACCAGGAATCCACTGGGAGCTACCCATGCTTCCCTCGGACATCAGCGTTCACCCGGAGGAAGCAGCAGCATTATTCCTACAGGCATTAGTGGGAACCTCGGAAATAGTACACAGCCAGTGGGCAGATACAGAGGGACCCGATTCCAGACCATACACTACTCCTCCACTACTTCTTTATATAAGGACACGCATAGGGATACGCATATGGCTCACTTTCACTAGACTGTACGTAATGTGGTTATTTCAAATTTAGATGAAGGATATTCATAAATGAGAAGCCTAATCAAGGGGTACAGGAGAAAAAAAAGGTTGGGAACGGCTGTTCTAAGATGACACAGGGGAATATGTGCAATACACAGGTCTTGTGAAGTCAACAACCATTTCTTTGTAAGGTCTAATTTGCAGAATACAGAAGATCACTTCACCAAGTTGTGCTGTGCATGTTTGGCATACTGCTGTTACAATTGTACAGTTATAATTGTACAGTACACAGCTGTTACAATTGCTGTTACAGTTGCACAAAGCAAAGACAGAGGCTTATAGTATTCTTTCTTCTATTTGGTGAACCACACCTGAAAAAACGGTTCTGTCTTATTTTGTCTTTTCAATATTTTTATTACTTTCTCCACAGACTGCAAAATTAAATGATAAGTTGTATATATTGCATTAAATAAAAATGAACAACCCAACATATGTTGTTTTCTCTACTCTCTGTTGTACAGTATATTTGGCTACATCCCAGTTACTCAAGATAATCAGGTGTAAACTTTAGATAAAGCAGCACTTACCTCTTCATCCAAGGTGATGGAAGGTTTCCCATCAGATTCAGTGCCACTGAAGGGCAGAGGGTGGATGCTTAAAGAAGTATATAAGTGTCTGAGATTTTAGCACTACCCACTGTTCAGAGGCTGATTCTAACCCTGACACTTCATAATTGGCAGTCATGAAGATCCTTCTTCTATTGGGGCTTGTGGTTCTGGCGCAATGCGAGGTGGTGAAGTATGTTACAAAAGACCATTTTAGTTTAATTGATCTAACAATATATATCAGTATGTGTTTGTGTGCATTATATATAATCAGCGGCTTCTTACCTTTATTTTATAATGCAGTGCCTTGTTTTGTGGATTTTACAATGTTAACTCTGACCGGCCATTTTCAACCAATACAGCCACATGGCATTTAATTTATGCACAAAAGTAGGTTTTGTAGCAAGCAATGATTCTAAACCACTAGTGTAGTCTTTAGTACAAGAGATATAATATACTCTCTTTCATAAGATTGGGATTTATCCTGTACAGGATTACTGGTCATTTGTAAAAAGCTAAACCAATATTTTCCTACATTATGTTAAAGATCTTTTTTCTCATATACTTGTATTCTTGGTTATAAATATAAAAACAAATCTTCATTGGCAAGGTGAACATTTCTGTAGAACAAAAAAAGAAATAGTTTGTCAGGCTGAGCACTGAAAGTTCAAATTTGTATAGTGATATGTATTATACCAGTGATCGAGAACCTTGGCATTCCGGCTGTTGTTGAGTTTTAGCATGACCAAATAGCAAAACTCAATGGGGCGCTGTTCAAAATTATATTACCAACTATAATCTCCCTGAAACTAGTTTTCAAAAGTAGGCAAGTATGGGCATAATTGTGTATTACATATCGCTAAACATATTTGATATGTTAGTGCCCAGCATTGTTATTTATTTATTTACAGTTTCTTATATAGCGCAGCAGATTCCGTTGCGCTTTACAATAGTAACACAAACTCTTCCTTTTTATTCTACATAAACGTAAAGATCTTTCTATAAAAAAAATAATGCAGAAATAAAAAATTCCCAAATAAAATCATGGAGCGGATAACGTTCACAACTTTTACCAGTACATTGACAGTTCTAAGTACTTTTCTGGTTTGGGTGCGTGATGGGGCCAAATGGAGGATCACATATACCTGCAGTGCATTCATCTTCATTTATCAATATTTTTTACAGGGTCCCCCTCAGAAAGGCGGAGTCTCTCCGGAGTCGCTTAAGCAGACTGGGGTTACTGGGTGACTATCTTGCAAAACATCCTTACAATCCAGCAACTAAATACTTCACCAGTTTGGCTCAGGCTTCTGGGGAGCCACTACAGAACTACATGGATGTGAGTGGCAGTTTATGTTGTTAAATTGTAAATATGTAAATTACAGTATACTGAGCCTTTATTTTTAATCTAAACTTGTATTTATATAATTTACTGTATAGGAGCTGTCCAAAACTTTGGGATATTTATTTTTTCATTCATTTTACACTGCTAGTGCACAGCAATCAATCATGTCAGAGTGACAAGTAAAAAAAAAAAAAATAGAACCCCTTTCATGTGTTCTCTGTGAGGTTGAAGGGTCATGTTCTTCCCTTTGTCAACCCAAAGTTCTTGTATGTAACTTGTTTAGAAGTGTGATATTTGGAAAATAGTCACTGGACATCATTGCTTTAAACCTATTTTATTTAGTTTTAATTTAAGTATTTTAGCCATCACACTTTTCAACATCAGTTATAGTCATGGACTTAATATTTTACTTTACAGTCTTTGTACACTGGTTTCTAAATGGACATATTTTACAGACAATAAAAGGCTTCAACTACAGTATACAAACTAACACATCCCTTATTTTCCGTCACTCATTTAAGATTAAACAGTCAAGTATTACTTAAAAAAACAAAAAGGATATGTTTATTGTCTTGAAAGAAATGGGTTGGACGGTGGACATTTACCCTTTTGCAGAGTGCACTTTTTTTGATTTTTTTCCCACCTTGGTGTATGTTTGAAATATGATAGGCGTACTGGTGAAAATGCATTGTGCATAAAGTGCATTTTAAAAAGGTAGACCAAGATTGTGTTTATATTCACCAAGCATCTCCCATTTCTGCACATGGAGGGAAAGGACAGAGTTTACATAATATGTGCTGCTGTTACCAATATACTACTCTTATCTAGATCTACCCATTTTAGCTTTAATTCATGTGGTTGTAAGGGTGTTTGCTGTGAATGGCCAGTAACTACAGAACTTCTTTACTTTGACAGATATTGATATGGTAGCACACAAACAGCAACAACTCAGGTTACAAACATTATCTGTAAAAGATGCAGTTTATACCTCAACGATTTGCACAACCCAGGGTGAAATAAAATACAACTCTTCTGTCGGTTTTTCTTTCTTAAATGACTTTCATTTTTATTTTATCCAGATTGAATATTTTGGGACAATTTCCATTGGAACTCCACCACAGTCCTTCACAGTCATTTTTGATACAGGATCCTCTAACTTGTGGGTTCCCTCTGTATCTTGTTCCAGCCCAGCCTGCAGTGAGTAGTTTAGGAAAAACTTTAAGCCTTTAAAGTGAATTCTCCAAAGTTACATAAACTGTATGTCATTTTATGCCTACTTGTTATACCTTCAATTATGTTAAGCTAATATTGTTGAGGTATTTCCAATATTGCACACAAATCCCTAGACTGGCAAGATGCTCCACTTCAGCTGTCACCTTACAAACAATCTACATCTCTACTGTTCTGATCTATTCCACACTGACTTCCTATTATCTGCAGTAACTTCTACTGTCCGATCCATTTTCCTTGAAAATAAATAAAGTGGATGGAGATAAGTTACCAGTCAATCAGCTCCTACAGTAACTGCCATGTTCCAGGCTGTTTTTGCTCTGTTTGAATATAAGACTATGCTGCAGCCCCTCCTCTGGAGCAGCCACTAGTTGGTAAATTCGGTTTCTTCATGGCTAATTACCAGCTGCGGCTCCTACCTGATTGTCAGTGGGGTTGCTGCTGGCTGCAATTACCCCCCACAGATGCTGCTCCCTGCCACAGTCCTGGCATCTGTACAATGCACCTCTATGGGCTGCTTTGGCTGCAGCACATAGAAGCCAAATCACGGTTCCATTTAGAGAGTGATAAACAACCAGCCTGATTGGCCTGACATTTTTCAAGCACAGTCTGTGACATGGCAGGTAGGAGCTGATTGGCTGGCTGTTTATCACTCTCCATGTTATCACTGTTGAAGCTTAGAGAATCTGACCCAGAGTGAGAGAGAGTAACAGAAAGAGGGTGTCGGGAGAGACAAATGGGGAGAGTGCTTCATGGAAAAAGAGGGTGAGAGAAAGAAAGAGGGTAATTAAGTGAGAAAGGGAGGGGGTCAGCAGGAGTGAGACATTGTCATGGAGATAGAAAATGGGAGCATGGGAGAGAGCGTGTCAGCAAGAGACAGGGAGAGAGGTTGTTGTGGAGAGACAGGGCTAAAAATAGAAGGCATTGGGGAGAGAGAGAAATAAGGAAAAAGACAGTGCCAGGTAGAGTTGTGGAGAGAGACTGTCAGAGAGGGTGCCAGACAGAGTGTGTGCCTTTTAATCAACCCCCCCCCCCCACACACACACACACACACACCCACTACAGGTGATGCTATGTACATTTTAATTACCCCCCTTACCCAGTACAGGTGCTGCTATGTTCCTTTGAATTACCCAACCCCTCTCAGTAAAGGTCCCGCAGTGTACCTCCCCCACCCACCCCCCAGGACGGGTGATGTTACCTTTGGCAGCACTGCTCCTGCTCCACTGAGTCTTCACTCTTCTGGGTCTCCACACAGCAAGCACCGCCGGGTCTCTGCACCAAACCGCGGTGTCTCCACAACACACCGCCCAATCTCTGCTGCACCAGGTCTCTGCACCACCACTCCACCGCACTGCCATGCCACTGCACGCTGCTGGGTCTCAGAGTCTTATGCACATCCTGTCATCAGCGGCGGCGGCGGAAGCTGGACAGGTCTTTTGCATTCATGCTGAATTTTTTTTATATTTCTTGGGTCTGCAAACTGGCTGACGATAGAAACTTACAATTAAAGTTGATATTTTGAAAATTGTATATCATATACTGTACAATGTGATTTCCGCCTTCATGTATGTATGTAACATAAGGGGATGCTACATGTTGCTTTCAGAAGTCTGCGGCTATTTATCTTTGAAGAGTTCCTTACCAACAGTTATAAGTGGTAATGTGCACAACCAGACGTGATGAACATAATGACCTCAGTAGCACATTACTGACTACTTCATTGCCTTTATAATGGCATGTGACAAAATAATGTACATTAATTGCTGACAAATCCACATATTTCATCCTTGCATACAGTATATTTATACAATGGCACATTCACTACCATTGCTCTGTACCTTACTAGAATATACAATCTTTTTACAAATTGGGTAGTTGTATAGTGCTTGTTTATTTTGCTTCTAGCTGTGTATATATAAACATACTGTATGACCATATGTGTTTCAGCAAATCACCACATGTTTAACCCACAACAGTCATCCACCTTCCAGTCCACCAACACCCCATTATCCATACAATATGGCACAGGCAGTATGACCGGCTACCTGGGATATGACACTGTCCAGGTAAGTGTTACTTCTATAAAGTCATGGCTTTAATACACAAGGGCCATTAATACATGTATAGACAATTCTTATTCTAAAAGCCAGTGGTTTTGAATCACAACACCCTAGATTATAAGAATTTTTTTTTACACCTCTAGGCCAAACATTTCTTATTGAGAAATATAGAAAACAAATAGGAAATTAATTCAATTGTGTTCATATATAATCCTTAGGTTCAGTTACATTGTAAGGGACAGGATTCAATTGTTTTTGTCAACATAGTTTATGGTTTGCAACCACAAGCACGGGGGTTGCCTATTATATTGACAAGAAATAGAAAAAGTTGATCATGGACCACCAGTCCTAGGCAACACTGCAATTGCCTAGGGTGCCATGACACACAGTTTGTGTACCACAGCTATAGCCAATTTTTGTCATGATTTATAATTCATGAATGTTTTAGCATTTATGTATTTTCCATTAAGGATTATAGACTTTTAAATTGCATTCAGTGACTTTTAGGTTAATAAGACTACAATGCCAGAATCCAGACTGTTGGGAGGTCATCTGGGACCAGTTAGGGTGGACTCCCTCATGTGCAGCAGTGACTGAGAGCTGCTTCCACCAGTCGCCCCCTCCCCCCCGCCCCCACCCATTAAGCGGCAGGTGACACGGCTCAAACATTTGTGACAGCTCTTTTTGCCTGTAGTTAGAAAAGTAGTGCCCACTGTGGGTCCTCATCACTGATGTCTGGGCGGACAACCCAATCACGTATGCTTTTCCCACGTGAAAAAGCAAGACATGATTTTCTTACTGTTCAACATATTTAAATCCTTATTGGATTGAATAATGTGCCAGTTTTACTCTGTCCTGCGGATATCATGGCTATTCGCATTGTACCTAGCAGGCCAAGTGATGTGATTGTCTGGAATGTTATATTACATTTTTTTTCTGACTAGGTAGGAATGTACTAGCCTCTGACCAGAAATTTTTCCATAATGTTGTTGAGTTGTATTATGAAATCCTCCTCATCTTTAAAATTGTTCTTACTTGCAAAAATTGCGAGTAAGGAAGACTATTAATGGTAGACACCAGATGAAAACTACTTGGAAGCAATACAGTGCTATGATCTGTCAGTTTGATATCTAGGGGTAAATTTACTAAAATGGGAGTTCTACAGGCAACCAATTAGAATCTGTTTCCTATTTATTTAGCACCTTCTAAAAGATAATAGATTGAATCTGATTGGTTGGCCATAGCAACATGTCATCTGAAACAGAACTCCCATTTTAGTAAATTTCCCCCATATAGCGTCAAGAGTTTACCTTGTTTAACATAGATCGCCACATCCAAGAAATCTATGGTGTTACTGTTAGTAAGGCGTTCTCTGCACCTGTCCCCATGGCATCCCTAGCAGCAGCTTCAGCCAGCACGCTGTTTTGTCCCTCTGTGGCCACCATTGTTAGTGGTAGGTGGCCCCACATCATGTGACAGCGCACTTAGCCAGGGCCGGTGCAAGGCTTCTCAGCACACTAGGCAAAACTTCAACCTACTGCCCCCCCCCCCCCCATACTGCCACCAATACCCACTTTCCAACCCCAGCCCCCCAGGAAGGTGGAAAAGTCCCCTACTTTCCTTGGAGGCCTCCCTTTGCCACCCACAACAGAGTACAAGGAGGAAGGGGCAGAAAATATGCCACAAGGAAAAGTATGGAGGTGAGGTCTTCGAGGTTCCACTGCCGCCATCTGCATTAAGTACAAGGATCCTCAAAAACATCCATTATTTTTTGGTAGGCAGACTTGGTGGTGCCCCTATCAGATCCCAGGGCCCCAGTCAGCTGCCTAAAGCTGCTTGATGGTAGAGTCAACCCTGACTTAGCCCATCAGCAGGCAGCATCCCCTTTTACACCAGCTTACCTCAGTGTGTGTCGCCGGCTGTGTCAGTTACCACAGCGCTCCTACAGTGTGTGTGTGACAGGGAGAGCTAGTGTGACAGCACATCCTGAGCCCCGCTGTCTTTCCCACTGGAGAAAGAGCCTGCTGTCAGTCACTGCCGGAGAGTTTCCCTGCACTTAGCGCCTGCAGCACTAGAGCAACCGAGACCCTCACAGACCACAGCTATTAGCCTGCACGCTGTGCAGACTCCAAGCCTGTTTCAAAGAGACCTCAAATACCCTTCTGTATCCACTACTGCTACAAGGATACAATAAGTACCTGCACCATACACCTGCCTATAATTACTTGCTACATCTGTACCTGAATGCTATATACTGCATATCTGCAAGTTAACCATTTTAGTACTACTGTAACAGTAACTCTATGCTCATTACTACATAAACCACATTCCTGGTTAAGCTTCCAAAACGTGTCTCGTCTAACATCACCACATGCACCGCTATATACTCTGCCAACAGTTACAACTTAATTTGTAGGTAATTTTAACTTGGCTACTAGAATGGTTTTGAGTCTATTTGATCTCAATTAACTAATTTTCAGTACCTATCCATGGCAGGATATCATCAATACAGTAAAGTATAGTACAACACCCTGCTGCTAGTGTGGTCTTTAGATAATAGAAAATACATTAGGAAGACGGAAAGGCCCTTTAAGAAAAGGGCAGCCTTGCATCGATCAGCCATTCAGTGGCCATCCAGTCAGAGCAAAGTAACCGATTTATGGCAAGACATTTTGTCCAGTTTAGTAATAATTTGTCTTCTATGACCACATCCCTCCCCTACCAGATTGTGGTAAATTGCTACTACACAGAGAATCAACATGGATTTTTCATCTAGATACTCTCTCTCCCAAGGGATTTAATGAATCCTTGCGGCTACACTGTTTCTTGTGAAGCATAACTCAAATATGTTGTTCTCTCAGTGTTATTATTAGGGTACCATTCATATCTCTGGCCACAAGATGGCGATATTGTATAACACTGATGTAGCTTTCACATCACACTTTTAAAACGGTATATTGCCGTTTTTTTGCCTTTTCAAACGTTTAAGGCTGCAGTGTGAAAGTGTCATAGTTGAAATACCATTTAAAGTTAACTGGTATTTCAACATGTTTAAAAAGCAGAGTCCTACCCGTTTTAAAGCCAATTCAGAGCCGTTTTTTGTGCTGTCTGAATGGCACTGAAATGGTATTTAGTAAAAAATATAGGTTAGAGCACTGTGATAGGCTGTCCCTTGTCTTGTGTCCCTTCCCTGAACCAGGAAATAAGGTGTGGGTAGAAACGTGTTCAGAGGTTAAACGGCTTGACTGGTGATGTGAATGGTACTTAAACTGTATTTTTAAATGGTAATCTGCTGCAATATGAACACTAGACCCGTTTAAAATACCATTTAAAATTACAGTTTTTCAAAACGTTTCTAAATGTTTTATGTGATGTGAAAGCTATTCCAAACAGTTTAACCTCTGTTTACCTTTTAAGATACTTTAAATGATTATTAATAACATGGGTGAAATTTAAGGGCGCAACACATGCCCTTGCTCTGGGCATCGAGGCATCTAGCTACACTGCTGAGTACCAGTCCTCTTACTTCTGCCAGCCAGTGTCACCAGGGAGTATCGCTTAATATGATAATATATCTTCATATGTAATGTATTATGTTCAGTGTATGCTTTAAAGATTACCCTTTATATTAAGTGTATTCATCAAAGTGTACCCTTTTATTGCATAACCTAGTCCTGAGGCTGCTCCTCCAACCCCCTGCCTCGTGCATCTTTGCTTTACATCCTGCCTGCCATCAGGCCACCTCCCACTTGCTCACATATCATGTCAACTGTCTGTCAACTCTTCCTAATAGAGTGTTAGCTATTAAGAGCAGGCCCCTCTTCTCATCACATTTCCCTTACAGCTCTCTCCCACTCAGGGACCATCTTTTTGCCTGCATACTTCTGATGGCAAATGCTCATCTTTAGCTATGGCCGCAAGTCCCTAGTAGTATGCAAATTCCTCCTTCGCTACATCTAAGCTGAAGTGTGTCTTGAATTGCGGTGCTCTTTCTTACCTGTACTATATTTTGTTATTTATTTACCGTCATTTAAGTTCTGTTTCCCTGTATTGTTCTATTATATGCCCTAAACAGCGCTGAGAAACACTTGTGGCACCTTATAAATAAATTGTAATAATATGTACCGGTATATTAATATATTAAAGTGTTTCTTAACATAAATCCAGTTTATGCAAAACTATAAATAGCATGATTAAATATGTGTTAACATACATTGCTTATATAGAATTAACATGTTTAACAGGGTTATCCTCTTTGTACTTTAAACTTCAGGTGGGAAACATCCAAATAACCAACCAGATATTTGGTCTGAGTCAGTCTGAACCTGGCTCTTTCCTCTATTACTCTCCATTCGATGGGATCTTGGGACTTGCTTTTCCAAGCTTGGCATCATCTCAAGCTACACCAGTATTTGATAATATGTGGAGCCAGGGACTCATTCCCCAGGACCTCTTTTCTGTCTATCTAAGCTCGTGAGTTATAAAGAATACGAAACTATACATCTTGATAAATTACCTTACATGGACAGGGCTAATCCTGAAAAGGTCATACCAATTCATCATGCAATAAACATTGTTTATGGAAGCAAAGGCAGCACCTTGAGGAAATACAATCAAACACAAAAGAAAATACAAGCTCTACACAGATAGGGCCATAGCAGGAATTAAACCAAAGCATGCCATGCAGTGAGGCAGTAATGACACTGTGCCAACCATACTGTACTTCTGTAGTTTTAGGTGCACTTCATTAGATAAAGTTATGGATTTCTTTAACCTAGTGTTATTGCAATTCAACTGCTTCTACATCATATGCTCTTTCCTCAAGCTACAACTGATTGAACCGGCTTTATATAAACCCAAACTTAGGCCCTTATTCTGATCGGTGCGGTAATGTCCGCGTGCGTTCGGCCCGCCGATGTTTTGTGTCTGCGCATGTGCAGAGGCGTCTCTGCGCATGTGCGAGCGGGGTGTACGGCCAAATCCCGCATGATATGTTAACACTCCAAACAGGGGGTGTAGAGGGGCGTGAAGGGCTATTTGGGCTCATTACCATATGCATACGCCCCGCGTTTCATGGGCGTTCCCATGAAAACGCTGGGCGTACGTATGGTAATGCGGCCGTGACGCACGTGTAGGGGGCGGACATATGACATCGCCGGATGTCAGCTGCCCGCCCAGATCCCTGCTTTTGCACGGAAAAATGTCCGTGTGGTCTGAGGTTGCGGGAGCTGGTGGAGCACTCGGTCCTGCATTCGATGGTCTGCGACCATCGAATGATGGGGGAGGTTCCCTGAGATGGAGGAGGCGTATTCCGTGAAAAATACACGTGCGGTCCGTTCGGACAGCTTCTTACCGCATACGGACGGAGTTGGCGATCCGTATGGAAGGCGGGGTTTCGCACGCACGGTCCTGGCCGCATATTCGGATCCAGCCGCACCAATCAGAATAAGGGCCTTAGTGTCTACATTGCTATATTGTTTGTATACGTACTGATTCACTGCCGTCAGGCAACTGCATGTGATCTGGGATGATTTTTCTTTTCTTCAGTCAAGGGCAGAGCGGCAGTTTCGTTCTGTTTGGTGGAGTGGACACATCCTATTACAGCGGAAACCTAAACTGGGTCCCACTGACAGCTGAAACTTATTGGCAGATAACAGTGGACAGGTGAGTTCGAAACATAATTTGATGGCAGATAACAAAAACTTGGCCATCTAGTCTGCCTGTGCGCATACATTTGCACATTAGAGTTTTTGTTGGGTGCCTCCCACAATCCAAAAATATACCTACCAAAATATTTTTGGATTTTGGGAGGAAACTGGAGCACGCAGGACGAAAACCCACACAAGTATGGAGGGAATATACAAACTGTACACAGTTGGGGCTAGGGAATTGAACCATGACCTCAGTGTTGTGAGGCAGTAATGCTAACCATTAAACTATACATATTGCTGAACTCAGGGCTCCTAATAATATCTAGGAATGTATGTTTATTAAAAAGGAAATTGTTTACTAACCAGAATAAAATAGACATGGATGTTACAAATACTTAATGTATTCCTTTTTTTCTCTCCTAAATCAGCATATCTATCAATGGACAGGTCATTGCTTGCAGCGGATCCTGCCAAGCAATTGTTGATACTGGTACCTCCCTGCTAGCTGGACCATCAAATCCCATTGCCAACATTCAGTACAACATTGGAGCAAGCCAGGACTCAAATGGACAGGTGAGATGAATATGAGGTGGATAACCGTTGTTGAGGTATTGCTGTACATTCAGTTTATGATATCAATATTGGATGCATCTTTCTATCTTACTCTTAGTATGTGATCAACTGCAACAGCATCAGCAACATGCCAACTATTGTCTTTACTATCAATGGTGTTCAGTTCCCACTGCCAGCCAGTGCATACGTGCGTCAGGTAAGTTAGCCCATATTTATTAGCAAATACAATATACTGGTATTCCACAATTGTGGTGCGCTTGGATGAATGCAATTTCTATGCACATATTGACATGATGTTCCCAAAATCTAACATACTTTCTTATGCAACAGAATCAACAGGGATGCACCAGCGGTTTCCAGTCCATGAATCTGCCAACCAACTCAGGAGACTTGTGGATCCTGGGAGATGTATTTATCCGTGAATACTATGTGGTTTTTGATAGAGCCAATAATTACATAGCAATGGCTCCAATTGCATAAAGAAGAGTTCAGCACCTAACCCTCATCTACACAGACTGCATTGTATATGTTACTGGTTATAACGGTTTCATTTCCACTTTTACCATAAAATAAAAAAACATTATATATATATATATATATAATGGTATAATGATTCTTTGAATAGTTTATGGTCTGGCTGTTTTGTCCATTTAACAAACAATATTATACTGTATAAAACCGAAGTTTGTGTTATGGTAGAATTGGAACATTTGGAGAATGTCATGCAATAAAAGTTTCTGAGCAATATAAAAAATATTTAACTTGTTATTAAAATGATGAAGATGATACTTCCACTAACCACGTAGGTTCTCAGCATTAATACTCTAGACCCCAAACAGTACATGACTTCCAGGTCTCCTCTCAGAGGGCGGGATTCACCAAACACAAAATTCTGTAAAAACACAGTTTTCTGGGTTTTTACCGCATTTTCATATGCAGCAAAGCCCCACCGCCGGGGCTTCACTGCAGGGGGGTTACACCAGTTATAGATGGCGTAACCCCATGGAAGCCTATGGGCTTCCCTTCGCCTCCCCGTCCCCCCGCCAATCCGCGCAGCACCCCCCTCACCTATGTCCAGGCAGCCTCCTGTTGTGCTGCCCGGACCAGTGATCTCCTCCTGCCTGCACCGCTTCTGGGTGTAGGGAGGAGGAGGAGCCCTCTCACAGCTGGCTGAGGGTTCAGTGAGGGAGGGGGGACCAGCTGCACATCGCCGCCCATCACCTTTGTATTAATAATCGCATATGTTACTGCATATGCCATTATTAACATTGCGAGTGCTGGCGATGTGCGGCCGGGATTATTAGAGAATCCCGCCCAGAAGTATAATAATTAACTCTACCTGTGGTTCTTTTAAAATGGGTCAGTAATGAATACTGTTTCCCTGTAAAACACAATGTTTCCCCCAGCACCCTAACTGATACCAGTAACAAGATATAAATCCTATATGGTAACAGAATTCAGAGATCTTGGTTACATATATTTGCGTAAATGTATGAATAAGCTCCAAAGCTGTCATCAAGGATTCTCTGTGTAATGTGGGTCCCTAACACTACTGGGGTGTTTGGGGGTGCACCAAATACCCCTCCTGATTTCCAAGGGTGAAACGGGTTCAATGTGAAAGGTGCAAAAACGGTAATTAATCTGTAATACACAGTTTAGAACATGCTATGTGACAGGGGTTTTACGAAATGTTTTAAATACAATGTCTTAAGCAGGTTTTGCTATGTGAAAGCAGCAAAAGATAATGAAATGTAATTAATATATTAAACAAAGTGTTAGTGAAGAAATTAGTAAGTGCTAAGTGTAATTAGAATGTAATAGTGTGCCCAGGGCCACCTTCAGGGGGATACTGTGGGTACAGCAGACTCGGGCCCGGCCACTGTGACAGAGAGGAGAGGTCCCGGACAGCTCATACCCCCACCACTAGTGTTCCTCCGGCATCCGCAGCTTTGCCAGTGACGCCACTAGGGGGGTGTAAGTGGTGCGGTCCACACCCGGGTGGAACGAGCCAAATCCCCCCGCCCCCCCAGGCAATAGCAGTGCACCTGCATCCTCCACAGCTGCAACTGCGCAGCCACGGAGGACATATGCAGCGTCAGGAGCCGGAGTCCCACAATTTGTGGGTATTTAGGGAACGGAGCTTAATGCCAGGAAGGGCCGCCCCCCATCATAGTCGCCTGCAGCTGCAGACAAGTGGCAAAATATAATACCTGCTTCCCTCTGTCTATCCTCGCACTACTTGGCGCAACAGGTAATGGGGGCTCTGCATGGCAAAGCTTATATATGGTATGCTTTGCCATGCAGAGCCACAATTTCTAGTGGCAGCCCTGAGTGTGCCACACTAGAGCCATCCAGCCTGGGCTTTCTGGTTTATGAACCTAGATATATTGCTATTCTGTTAACTTTTAGGATTTATATCTTGTTACTGGTATCATTTAGGGTGTGTGTGTGGGGGGGGGGGGGGGGGGGGACACAAAGCAGGTCTGATTCGGCCCAGCACCTTGAATTATACCTGTAACAAGATGTATATCCTAAAAGTTAACAGATGGTGTGGGTCTGCACATGTACATAGCCGTAAACCCCCACAGCGAACGCCTTTGGCAAGATTTTCACTCGCCTCGGCATTCGCGGCATAATAGCAGCTATGTTCTGTGGTGGACACCGGCGTTTCACGGGCATACCCACAAAAACTGTGTGCACGCCCATAGAACCACTGGGCAGGTCCCAGGGAGCGCACCCAGACACATCAGCGTACATATCGCTCATAGTGTACCAAGGGGATCTGGTTGACGGGGGGGGGGGGGCATGGCGTTAACCTGCTTGCTACGCTTAGAATATATGCAGCCCAAAGTGTGTTTTCCTTAGTGAGAATTACCCCTCTATTGCGAGCACCTGAGTGATTACACTAAACTAATTGAGCATCTGCCAGTATACAGTATATATACACCTCTGTACCTGCTGGGTGGAAACCGCTTAACTATTGTAAAGTATGTTTTAGGATATATAAATTCTAGGCATCCATTTGAAATAGATCGGTTTCTTTGGAAGCACCAGTCAGCATTTGGTAAAAAAAAAAAAAAGGCATCTAGTACAATGCTGAATTTTAATGAAGCAGCTTTGTGTCCTAAGTTTAGACCAGGAGCTGCACAATACAGTATTGTTTTGCAGCACTCCTTATTTATTGTGAAGTGACTAGCTAAAAAATGTTAACCAGCAGAAAAAGTTGAAAAAGTGTGATCCTACACTTGCTGTAATGATGGCCGTACACTAGACCAGGCTGGCCAACCTATGACACGCCAGATGTTAGGATAATACTCATCCCAGCATACAGATGTATCCGGCCTCATTCAGCCGGGTGCTGGTGGTCGGATCAACAACCGCCGGAAGGGGACACGCATGTGCATCCCCTTTAAATAGAGCCCACCACCGCTGCCCTCCACCATCTCCAGGCTGCTCCCCCCCCAACCATGCCTGTCTCCAAGATGGAGCGCCTCTCCACCGGCGATCGCCAGTGGGGACATTCTGGTGATTCCCGGTGCTGAATGAGCGGCTCCATCTGTACTTTGCCACAGTTTTAGCATTCCAAATATAGTAAAACGGTGGCAATGCATAATGGGACTTCAAAACAGCTGGAGAGCCACAGGTTGGTCAACTTTCATACAACCGTCCAACCAGTTGGCTGTACTGAAAATCTGGTATTGTATGGGAATACATTAATCTCCAATTTGCTCACAAACCCAGGAAAAAGGACAAAATATTCAGTTAAATTGTTTAAATCAAAACAGATTCAACTACAGTACATTGTTGAAAGTGACAGTTTTTGTCAGGTTCCAGCTTTTGGGGCAGAAATATTATGCCTGGAGAAAAGATAAACTGGAGATACAGTAAAGTGAAGGGTGATAAAGCACCAGCCAATGAACTGTGTTTGAAAATGACAGTTGGAAGTTGATTGGCTGGTGCTTTATCTCCTTTCACTTTAATCTCCAGTTTATCTCTTCTCCAGGCTTCATACATCTGCCCCTTTGTATGAAATGACTGAATTACAAATTATATTTGCTCCCATCCAGTGCCAGAATTTTATTCCATCCAACAAACTTATCTGGATGGATGGATTCTATTGTTGGAAAGCCCATGTATCAGCAAAAATGGCAGTGAATTGTTGAAACCGGCTGTGGATTGGACAATGCAGACAATTCTTTTTAAAAGGTTGAATCTGCATAGGTGAGTCTGGGACAAAAATGGCCTGGGATTGAATACTGATGGCTGATTTAGTTGCCTGTCAGAAATATTGGATGGGATTGAATACCCCCAATGTGTGTTTTGGGACAGAATAATCATCATCACCACCGGTATTTGGTTGCAAAAGCCCCCCAAAAAACTGACAACAATTTAAGAACGAGCAGACAGTAAAATTAGGAGTCCATAAGTATTTATTACAATACATGGTTAACTTTTGTGCTTTACTGGTCTTGGCAATTTGTCATGTGACTGTGCTTTACTTAATTTCTACAAATAAACTACTACCGATTTATCAGAGAGGCATATTAATAAAAAATAATTAAATAAAAGGAGATGAATAGTATGCAATATATAGCAAATTCACTAAATTTGACAACAAATCAAGAAGTGAATTATACCCCTTTCAGACAGAAAAAAAGACCCGGGAATTTCCCTGCTCTTGCCGTGTCGACCCGGGTTTTTCTTCTGTCTGAAAGGGTCAACACGGGTCTAAAGTTCCGGGACTTCGACCCAGGTATTTACCTGGGTTTTTCCCGGGTCTGTATTCCAAAAACCCGGGTCGCCGGCTGTCTGAAAGGAAATGACCCGGGTTTTTGGGATTATTACACATTGTTAGGCACTGATTGGCTCTCCTGGTGGGGTGCTGGCTGATTGGTTGTGAGGATAGGCTTCTCTGATTGGCTGGGAGGGCATGGCAATGGAGCTGGCCTCTGAGGTCATTAGGGAGCTGAAAAAACTATAGCATGGCCCACTGGTAGAAGCAAGAGGTGAGAGCTGCTGGCAGTGAGAGGGGAGGAGGATATCGGCAGATGACTGGGACAGTCAAAGATGCCACAGTGTACTCAAACATTGCAAATATACTGACAGCCATGTGAGGTAACCTGTACCTTCCAGTATATAAAAACAATAACACTTGTTTACAACATATCCTTGTGTCATGCCATGGTTAATGCAATGCAGTGAGCAGTCACCACCCACTTTTGATGACCTCATCTCTGTGTGCCATTAAAACTGTCCTATTCTTATGACACACAGAGTTTTGCAGGAAAAATCCGTCTTCTGTGTGAAAGGGGTCGACACGGGAAATACCCGGGTTTTTGCTCCTGTGTGAAAGGGGGTCAGCCCCTTGCTGCCTAGTTGTACCCGGGTTTTTGTATCCGGGAAATACCTGGGTTTTTGGGATTTTTCTGTCTGAAAGGGGTATTACTTAGCGCCAAACTTTTCCCCAGCTAATTTCCATTTATTGCTCTATAAAACGGCTTCTTAGGTACTCTGAAAGAGCCAAGATTGGCACTTAGATTTGGAATTATTTATCATTTTTAATGTACAATTTGGAAAATATCCCATAAAATACAAGTCTCTTAAGAAGAGATGCTAATATGAACATACCATTTAAACTTGTCTCAGTAGGGCTACCAGATTATTCCTTTAAAAGGAGCGCATGTATGAATTACAAAAGGATATTTGAATGATTAAGACCATTAGAGATGTACAGTAGACTTTAAATCAGTCAATAACAAAATGTGAAATTTGTATGTATCCTCTTTTAAAGAGTAAACTGGTAATCCTTTCTACGCATTTCATATAAATTCTTTTACACATAATTTTTTCTCTCCTTTCTGGCATACACAGACTTCACATGCAAAATGGCTTCTCCCACTTATTACCAATATAAAGTAACCCAATAGTTAACTCGGTCTATCACTATCTGTGATACACCAGTTGAGTAATGTGGTGCCTTAAAAACTGATGTGCTGTACTGTAAGGGGGTAAATCCTAGTTGAGGGACTCACTGCAGCAGTATGTATGACTGAACTTTAATATCAGAGTTTCTGCTAACCAAATTCCCATAAGCCAGTGGTACACTCGAGTCATGGCGCTCTAGAGTATCAGCATTTTTTCCATGGCACTCCTTGGCCAAGAAATTCAGCAACAATTATTAATTTAACTTGTGCATACCGATCATACTTAAATTCAGCTGCGCTTTTGTTGACCATTTACTTTGCAGCCATGGTTTTGCCTATTACATTGACCATAAAAAAATTTAAAAGGAGTACTTTTTTGGTATGTGTACTGTACCAAACTGTGGCAGTCCCCTGCAAGTTGCCCACAATACCCAGTTTGGGAATCATTGGTCCCCCTAAGCAGTGTGTCAATGCCTGCGTTAGCTTGCTCCAAAAATGTTTCTTTGATGATCTTTTTATTAGAATATAATTTAAACTTGTTGCACTTTCCATTCTGGATTGTACAGTTTAGAGGGTACAGGGAGGCTTTGTGCTTTTTTTTTGGAAAGTTTTATATTTTACAATCAGAACCAATGAAATCTATAGCTTAGGTAACTTGTTCACAAATATCTACCTTTGTATAGTAGATGTTCAGACCATAAAAAGCACATATTACAATGCATTGTGATGGGATCTCACAACAACTAACAATAAAAACAACAATAGTAAGTGACTTGCTAGAGTAGATGTTCAATTCTACAATGCAGATTATTATTTATATTCTGAATGTGAGATCTCAAATGTACTATTGCCTCATACAACTTTAATAAAAACATGTATTATAAAAAAAACAACAACACTTATTTATACATCTACTTAAAATAATAGAATAAGAACACTTGTGACTCTTTGTCAGGTAGATGAATATTCTCTGTGCTTTTATCATCAAACCTGCTCCAGATTAGGCAATATAGCCTGGAACTGTAAGGAAGAAGTGGTAAGCTTCAAATAAAAACAAATCAAATCAGACAGAATTCTGATTGGGCAGTATGACTAAGTCTGAGGGTGACTAATATTCAAAAATATCAGTATCCGTGAATTTTTTTTGACACGTACAGACGTACGTGTTAAAAATCTATAATGATCTGTTTGCACAGTCTATCCATAAATACATCTGAACTTGTCCAATTGCAAACCAATGGTCATCTACAAATGTTCTACAAATCCAGTTATTCAATGGTTACTCTGAACAAAATGATAGCAGCATGTATGCCCATTTTAATAAACCACACAATAACATTTCCACAGGCCATGGATATACAGATTCTCTCAACTTGGTCTGATTACAATAAAATGCTGATGGCCTGGGAACTGTACTGCCAAGAGCCCAAAGGAGTCTTGACCTGGTATTTTGTCAAACACAAATGGATAATCATTCTCTAGAACACTGAAGTTCACAGTTACATAAATTAATAATTGCTTGAATTGTAATTCTGTAAATATCATTGTATACATCTACATGTGCTAATGAATGACTGCCAATTTAATACAGAGCATATCATCAAATAAATTAAACCAATCTTAGTAACTATAGTGTAGATTCCCACATGGATCCAGACACTCCAACATACCCTTTATTCGACCCTGTCCACTTCCATCTAGCCTCCTAACATGTTAAACACTCGTTCTAGTGGCACTACTCAGAAGCACTGGGCATCATTTTTTTCTTTTAAATAGGTTCTAAATATGCAACATAGTGAATAGGACCCACGCGCATCTTCTGCTGATTAAAATGATATGCATCCTGTGACGGCGGCTGTATCTGCATAGGAAATGCTATGTTACAATGTTTTCCAGAAAAAAAAAACACTATAACATTCAATGTTTTATGCAGATACAGCAGCATTAGCACACAGAGTTTGTTTTTTGCAAATAAAATCTTATTTCACAGAAAAATAGCAAAAAATACCCTGGGTGCTACAGTCACACAAAGCTCATGCCACTTGTATTGCATGGAGGATAGATGTACTGTACAGTATGTGGACATATCTGAATACTTGGTGTACACACCCAAATTCATTCGGTTTCAAACTTGGTTTGTTGATTTCTTGATTTTACCAATTCATAATATTCTGGATATATCATGTGCTGTGTAATCAAACCTTTGGCTGCTTAATTAGAATAGAGAATGCAGGATCTCACTCCTCATACTCAAATAACGGACATCGTTCTGGATCATAAAATACATTATACATATGTTGCAGCACAAGTCTCTAAAGATGATTGATATATCTATTCAGAAACTTAATCTTATCAAATGGTGTATTACTTAATTGCTTTCATAACACAATGGTTTATGTTTATGAATAGTCTATCTTCTTACACTTGCCCCAACTACTTCCATTCCTTTACCCCTTGACCCATCTTTCTTTCGGTCTTCTTGATCACCCCTGATCCTTTCCATGTAGCTCAAGATTTCTTGAGGTTCTCTCATTCCCATGTCTTTGCATACCCACATAATGTCCTCTTCACTAGCAACCAATATGGATCGCACTGATGGATCATCATGCACTTTTTCTTTTGCACCATGTAGTGGTGTTCTGAAAGCCATAACCTCATTTCTTTTGGCTTCTAAGCAGGCCCTAGATTGGTTTGCAGGTATAGAGAATGATCGTGCATCAGATGGATGGGCACTAGTAGTTTCAACTCCTTGGGAATTTCTCACTGGATGGAAAGTACTAGTCAGACTTTGTGGTCCCCTCTCCCTTCCTTCCCACTGCCCTGTTTCCTCCTCTTCCTCGTGCACTCCTCCTTGGGTCCTTGGTCCATCTGCTTCTGGGCCTTCTAACCATACCCAGTTTGGTGCTTCATGATTTCCAAGTCCCTCGGGTGCTGATTTTTTTCTATGTCTCCTGATAAAAGCTAAGCAACTCAGAAAGAACAGAAGAGTTAGGAGCGAGAAGATGGCAAGTAGCCCATATAGTCCCTCCTCCAAGCCTGGTATTCCCCATCGTGTTGTGACAATGTCATCCAAGCCAGAAAGGGACTCATCTTCAATGGTGGGTTCACCACTCCTTAGAATTATGTCACTGGTACCTGGAATAACACTGTTGGCATTTGAGTTTATATCACCGTCCCTGGTGATTAAGTCACTGTCACCCTGTATTATGTCACTGCCAGGATAGTCACCACTTTCTGTTCCATTCTTCGGAAAAGTTACTCGAACATACCCAGCACTGAGCAATCCTGATGATTCTCCTTCGCGACACTGCTCTGGCAGAGAGAGAGTCATGCGCAGTAGAGGTCCTTCCCCTGGGTTCTCAAAAATTAACACTGGCAATGAGCTTGCAGATAACCCTGGTCGACGAACTGATATGACAGTGGGATCAGATGACACAACAGACAATGACAACTCCAGAGGGTTATAAAGGGTGACTGGAACAATAGTCCTATCACTGAACAGCATCCAGACACACAGGATAGCTTCCTAAAAAGACACAATAACAGGTTAAGTTATACCATTTATAGTACTGTGGGAATTTTTTTTAAGCTCCTACTACAGTAACTGAATTGGGGATGTTACACTACTTTAGTTACAAATCTTTTAAAATTCAGTTTGTGTTTGTTTTTAAAGACTTTTAGAGGGAAAAACGGTTCTATGAAAAATAATGAAAGTAATAAAACATTTTAAAAACAAATTAAAGCTGGCCAGACACTTATGCAATTTTGCCCGATTTCATCAGATTCCATAGCTTTGGGACGAGAAATCGGGTAAAATCGGGCAAATTGCATGTGTTTAGGATCCTATCCATGGTCCCGTTTTCATCAGATTGGAGGCCCTGGATCAGAAGTGATGCACGTAGCATCTGTCTCCAGCAGCACTTGCTGTGATCGCATGTAAAAAGGACTGCATGCAATATATATTGCATGCAGTCCTTTTTGCATGCAATCCAGCTACTGGGGAAGCTTCATGGCTGTTCAAGGGGGATCAGCTGTGACTTTTCCCTCAGAGAAATCAAAGTAATGTACAGTATCCCTTATCACTGGTTATTTATTGGCATTTAAGCTGCATTACATTTTTAACTTAATTGCAAAACACATGTAAATTTAAAGCTCATTCTATCCTGTGGGCCCATAGTAAAGGAAGCTGATAAGAATAATGTGCTTTTGTACTGTGGGAAAAAAAATTTTACGCTACTTGTTCCACATCTGTATACTGATCCATAGTGCTTTATTTACATACATATTACATATAAAAGGTTTAAATGAACATTGCACCAGTGATCAGGGGTGTATTAATACCCTAAGGGGAATTTGTAGTTTCCACTAAGCAGCGGGTACCATAAACCAGCAAGCAAGTCCTCTGTCCTACGCTGCACCATCTTCACAGAGGGAAGATGGTGCATGTACAAGAGAGCAAAAGCTCTCGTGCACTGCCTATACACTGCACTAATTAGAAATACACCTGTGGTTGGGATATATTTTTCAGTTTCATACATCTAATAGTCACTTACCTATACACTCCAAGGTTCCCTTCTTCTCAAAGGGAGCTTTGGACTACATGTAGAAATCCCCTAAGAATTAATGGACTATACATGATAGGCCATTGACATGAGCAGAGCTGCAAAGAAAATGGCTTTTTAATCCCATATCCGTAGCTTTAATATTTACTGATTTGTGGTAAAAGTAGGATGCACCAGGATTAACGCACAGTGCCAGCCAGTGACTACTGTGGGAACTACGTGCAAGTTACTGAGTTGCTACTGACATTAATCTCTACTTTTGCAGAGGGACTCAAAGCGCAGCAGTTCTATTCTTCTCGGTTTTCTTTCTAGTGCAGTCATTCTGAACCTGGCTCCTCAAGTACCCCCAACAATTCAAGTTTTCCAGGTCACTTAGCAGGTATACAGGTGCATTCATTACTCAATGACACGTTTTAAAAGATCCATAGGTGATGCCAATTATTTCACTTTTGATTCAGTGAAAAGACCTAGAAAACATGCACTTTTGGGGGTACATGAAAACCGAGTTAGGGAACCACTGTTCTAGTGAATGCCGCAGATGTATTTGTGCTGGGGGGGCGCGGTCTGGTAACGTCACCGCGATGTCCGTAATGCGTAAGCAAGGGAGATGGGAAGGAGGTCTTAGTGCAGATGCTGGGAGTTTTCTGCAGGGCGCTGCAGACATCTACGGACATCGCGGTGACATCACCAGACCGCGTCTCGCCAGCACCGCTGCAGGCAGCAAGATCCCGCAGGAGTCCAATAACGACTCAGAGAAAAGGATTTACCACCAGGTATTAAAATCCTATTTTCTCTATCATCCAAATGGGATATTGGGGATGTATGTGAATTATACCCAAGATTCAAGGACGGGTGGGATTGTGCGTAGATTGCTGCTGCACCGCATTCTCAAACTGAATGTCCTCTTTTGCAATGGTGTCAAATTTATAAAATTTGATGAATGTATGCTGGCTCGACCATGTAGCTGCCTTAGATAGCTGCAGAGCCGAAACACCCCGGGCAGCCGCCCAGGATGCACCCACTGCCCTGGTAGAATGAGCCCTAAAATTAGCAGGGTCAGGTAGGCCAGCCCACAGCATAGGCCTGCTTGATAGCTGTAGAAAGCCAGCGAGCAACTGGTTGCTTTGAGGCAGGGTGACCTTTTTTAAGAACAAAAAGGGAATCCGTTTTGTGCAGCCTACCCATCCTCTGGACGTACAACCTGAGAGCCCGAACCACATCCAACATAGCAGGGATCTCCGAGTTAGGCCCACCTGCTGGAACCACAATAGGTTGGTTCAAATGAATGGTCGAAAAAACCTTTGGAATAAACTGTGGATTTGTTCTAAGCACCACCCTATCCTCATTGAATATAAGGTTTGGGCTCTTGCAAGACAGAACGCGGTTGAATATGCAGCACCCCTTGCAGAAAAGTCTGGACCTCCGGAAAGGAAGCCAATTTCTTCTGAAAGAAAATGGAGAGGGACCAAATCTGTACCTTTTAGAAACCTAAACGTAGGCCCAACCACAAACCAGACTGCAGAAAATAAAGAAAGTGGTCCAATTTAAATTCTGCTTGTGGAAATTTTAACTGTTCACACCAACCTACATACCTCCTCCAAAGGTGATGGTAATGTGCAGAAGTCACTGGTTTCCTGTCTTGAGTCATCGTAGAGATGACTGACACATGCAAACCTTTGTGAGCTAGAATCTGCCGCTCAACCTCCAGGCCGTTAAATGTAGTTGCCCTGGCAGACGCAGGGACCCTGAGTGAGCAGGTCTCTTCCTTGAGGAAGGCGCCTTGGGTCATCCACTAACATGGCTTGTAGGTCCGCGTACTATGCGCTGCGAGGCCAGTCAGGAGCTATCAGAATTGCTTCAACTCCGTCTGTTCTTATATTTTTTAGAACCATCGCCAGTAATGGAATTAATGAGAATACATACACCAGGTCGTAATACCAAGGTGCTGTCAGTGCGTCCACTGCCTCCGCTTGAGGATCTCTGGTACCGAGCCAACTTCTTGTTGAGTCTGGTCGCCATCAGATCTATCTGTGGGTTTCCCCACCGATCCACAATGCGTGCAAAGACTTGCTCTTTCAGGCTCCATTCCCCCGGTGAAGGTCGTGATGACTCAGGAAGTCCGCCTCCCAATTGTCCACCCTGGGGATGAAAAAGGCAGACAGTGCAGTCAGATCAGCCTCTGCCCAACTGAGGATCTTGGTGACCTCCCTCATGCAGGACTTGCTCTCCGTACCGCCTTGGCGGTTGATAAATGCTACTGTCGTTGCATTGTCCGACTGGACTTTTACCGCCTGATCTTCCAGCCAAGGTGCAGCTTGCAGAAGAGCGTAAAACACCGCTCTCAACTCCACGATGTTTATGTGGAGTTTTGATTCCCAAAAGGACCACCTGCCTTGGAAAGTCCTTCCCAGCATCACGGCGCCCCATCCTTGGAGACTGGCCTCTGTCGTTAGCAGAATCCAATTCTGGATCCCAAACTTCCTGCCTGCCAGCAGGTTTGGAAGATGGAGCCACCATTTTAGTGATTCCCTGGATCTCATGGACAGGAAAATTTTCCTGTGCATCTGCAGGTGGGAACCTGACCATTTGCTTAGGAGGTCTAACTGGAACACATGGGAGTGGAACCTCCCATATGAGATCGGCAACCATCTTGCCCAGGACCCGGATGCATTGATGGACAGAGACTTGTATCGCAGCCAATAGATCACTCACCAGGATCTGGAGCGCTTGAACCTTGTCCCCTGGCAGAAAGACTTTCTGCTCCCTGGTATCCAGTACTATGCCCAGATACAGCAGCCGTTGCGATGGGATCAGTGAGGACTTGGGAAGGTTCAGTAACCACCCGTGTGCAATGAGGACCTGTGTAGTTACCTGAATTGCCAGATTCAAAGCCTCCTCCAACCTGGTCTTTATAAGGAGGTCGTCCAGATAGGGTATGATGTATTTCCCCCTCTTTCTGAGTAAGACCATCATCTCCTCCATCACCTTTGTGAATACGCGGGGTGCAGTGGACAGACCAAAGGAAGGGCCTGAAATTGATAATGGTCTTCCAGAATGGCAAACCTCAGGACTGCCTGATGTGGGACCCATATTGGGATGTGCAGGTAAGCGTCCTTCACATCGAGGGATTCTAGGATCTCTCCCTGCTCCAATCCCGCAATGACCGCCTGCAGGGACTTCATCCTGAAAGTAGTTACCTTTAGGAATGGATTGAGAGACTTTAAGTTTAAAATTGGCCGTACCGAACCGTCCGGTTTTGGTACTACAAAAAGGTTGGAATAGTAGCCCCTGCCCCTCTCCTGAGGAGGGACCGGGATAACCACCCGAGACAGTAATAGTTTCTGAATCGCCTGTAACAGGGTGGCCTGAGTCTCTTTCAAAGCTGGTAGCCCTGATTTGAATAACCTGTGCTGGGGTGGCTTTTTTTGTACCAAGGATTGGTACAGTACGCGTCCCACACCTGGCGTAGTGTAGCAGACGAGCTCCCACCAGAAGTACGACCCGTGGTGGTGCTGGGTAGTCATGCAGAGGGCTTTGATGCGGTAGCTCCGGAGCAACGATCCTGGCCTACAGGGGTTGCGGCCTTACGGAAATTTGTCCGAGAACCCCTCTGCGCATTGGAGCCGCCTCTCGCCTTCTGGCGGAATCTGGTGGCCCCAAAAGGACTGCTGCGCCGGACCTGAATGTTGATTTCCCAGCAGTAGCCTTAGAAATCAGGTCATCCAACTCACTCCCAAACAATCTGTTCCCCGTATAAGGGTGATTTTCCACACTACGCTTCGAATCAGCGTCAGCCGCCCACTGGCATAGCCATGGCTAAATTGAATGCATTTATTGCACCTAATTCTTTTTGTGCATCGCACAGCATTTTGGCTGTATCTTGGATGTGGCACAGTTTTTCTGAAACCTGCGCCACTGTCCTGTCCCCTTGTAAACCTTCCAGTATCTGGGAGGCCCAGGTGTGGACGGCCTTAGCCATCCAGCAACTCGCCAGTACCAGACGCTGACATGCGCTGCTAGCGGTATAAACCGCCTTAAGGGTAGCTTCTACCTTTTTATCAGAGCTGTCCTTCAGAGATGAGGACCCTGGTACCGGTAGTACCACCTTTTTGGACAAGCGTGATAAGGATGTTTCTACAACAGGAGGCTCCTCCCACACCTTTTGGCCAGCTGGCTCGAAAGGGAATGCAGACACAAACCGTTTTGTGAGTTTAAAACGCTGTTCTGGGGACTTCCAAGCCGACTTGAACGCGTCCTCCAAATCAGCCTGTTCTTGATAAACAATAGGCTGCTTTTTCTGGGCTCCAAAGAATGGATCCCCCACTACAGACTCAGTTAAAGGGATTGTAAAAGAAGGATTCAGACTAATAAACCGTGCGCTAATTAGCAGCTAGAGGAAATCAAATCCAATTAATGAAGAACCACTTCACACAAAGTTATACAATACCACAAAAGATATTGGATAATTTCCACAGCGCTAAAGGTGATGATCCTTTTACTCTCTAATCGGAAAACAACCTCAAAAAAAGAGAAAGAAACAACAATAGTGTAATATTGCTAATTATATAATGACCACAATTACATGTATAACACCTTTGGTTGGAAAAATTTGTACCAGAATTTATTGTCTACTTAGATGATAGTAGACAACTGCGCGTTTTTTGATTGAGGGGGATTTTAAACCACCAGAGGATTCCGTTTTGGGCAACACATAAATGGTGGGAATAAGAGGTTCTTCTATAAACAAGAATTTGGACTCCATTTCTGATATAGTGCCCTTCTTTTCATATTTTTTAATAAATTCTTTTAGTGCTTTATTGATTTTTTTGTGTTGGATTGATCCTTATCAATTTGTAAGTGTTTTTATCTGCTAATTGTTTAAGGATTTCTTCTTCGTACCTTTTTTTATTCAAAAGTACAACCCCCCCCCCCCCCCCTTAGCTGATGGTTTTATAATCAAATTTTTGTCATCCGTTAAAATTTTTAAACCCTTTTTTTCTCTAAGAGAGAGATTGTGAGTGATTTTTTTAGACCCTAAAAAAATCACTCACAATCTCTCTCAGAGAAAAAAAGGGTTTAAAAAGTTTAACGGATGACAAAAAAACCCGGAAGTCTAGTTCCGGGCGGCGCAGATCGTCTAATGAATCAGCTGTGACGGCAAGGGACATTCAAACTAAGGAACGGACTGCAATGTAAATGTATGTTGTATTTCTAGGAATTTAGCAGCCAGGTGATCGATGTCTGGAAATAGGTTAGACCATTGTACTGCTCCTATTGGGTATAAAAACCCATAGGGTGTCATTCAACAGCTAAGCCTTGAAAAAGATACTTCAGTATCGAAACCGGTCGGCTTTTCAACACTGAGGAGGTTTCCAGAGATCCTTATCGCCGTGGACGAGCACCCAGGGACGCCTGTGACCTTTCTGTCTATGCTCAAATTGTCTGCAATTATTTTGTGGACCATTATCCATGGTGAGAGTCCTCTGATCTTATCTCTCAAGTGTCTATGTATTTTACTCATTTTTTAATTAAAAGTATTGCTTCATGATGTCTCTTCTGTCCTTTTGAGAAACACATCTCTTTGGGAAAAGAAAGAAAAAGGAATCCTCTGGTGGTTTAAAATCCCCCTCAATCAAAAAAACGCAGTTGTCTACTATCATCTAAGTAGACAAATTCTGGTACAAATTTTTCAAACCAAATGTGTTATACATGTAATTGTGGTCATTATATAATTAGCAATTTAACACTATTGTTGTTTCTTTCTCTTTTTTGGGGGGTAATTTTCCCATTCGAGTGTAAAAGGATCCTCACCTTTAGAGCTGTGGAAATTATCCGATATCTTTTGTGGTATTGTATATCAGTTAAAGGGATATCTGACACATCCCTAATGGCCATAATGCATACCTCCCAACTGTCACGATTACAGCGGGACAGTCCCGATTTTCGGGTCCTGTCCCGCTGTCCCACCTGCGGCAGGCATTGTCCCGCTGCGGGGGTGGCAGTTGGGAGACCCCCCAATCTAATAGAATAGACGCTGAGCCGCACCCTCATTTGCATACACCCCGCCCCCTTTTCAGGCGCTGCCGCGCGAGTGTCCCTATTTCCCCAACACAGAAGTTGGGAGGTATGATAATGAGTGGTACAGTGCCTGTAAGTGCAGGCTGCGAGTCCTGTAAGGGCTCATCTAAATCCTCCACCACCTCAGGCGCCTCATCTATATCAGGAGGAATAGCCTCTGCGCCCCGTTTACGGGAGTGCGTAGGAGTAGGGGTTAAATTATCCACTCTGGCTGGCAGAATAGATATATCCGGTCTGACTGAGTCTGAGCAGTGTTTGCAGATAACTGAGAGGACACATCCTGCAGCATGCTCTTTATAGAACTAGCCCAGTCTGGTTCTTGAGGGGTAGACTGCATATTCCCACTAAGCTGGGGTGAGACACCACTGAGCACTGCGGGGAAATACAAGCTTCACAAGTCACAACATACAGGTTATTTTCCTGACCATGGTGGGGGAACAACAACTTGAACCCACACACATATACTTACAGTGATTTGTACAATAAGCACACTATGTGACAGGTGATGCACTATGTGAATTACAGCTTATGTGTGGCAGCTTAACAAGCCTGTGGGTAAGACCCAGAGGCACTGAGAGGGACCTGTACACCAACAACCTAGCTCTCAGATTGGAGAGAGCTGGTAACATACATTAATCAAAGAGGAATATATATATATATATATATATATATATATATATATATATATATTATACATACATACATACACACACACACACACACACACACACACACACACACACACACTTGCAGTTATTAACCCTTCACAAGGTTAAACGCACCCAAAACCTGTTTTTGCTGTCACTGCTGCAGAACTCCCTCTCCTTCCCTACTGCTTAGGAGTGTCCGAGGAGGTGAATAATGGCAATTACAGAGCTCAGGGAGAAGCAGGAAGCTGTTAGTTTGGCGCCCTCAGAGGTCAGGTCCCGCTCTGAGTAAGCAATGGGCGGTCATTGCATAGCGCTGGGGGGGGGGGGGTACACATTTATTTATACTGGAAAATGGGCATAATTAGCCTTAATACAGTGAACTGCGTTTGGGTTACAGTGGCAGCACGTAAATCCAGTCTGTGGCAGGGCTGCGCGGTCCCTGCAGGGACGCCACGACCGCCGCCGCCATCTTGCCGCATCACATACTGGGGTGCCCACTGAGGGAACCCCGGGTCATACTCACCACTGATATTTTCGGGCTGAACCAGGGGTGTGCGGCATGCAGGGGGTAAGCTACGCTGAAATCTAAGCGACTGCGGTGGCAAACACCCTCTCATGACCGTGGTCCTGCATCAGGGTCAATTCGGTACCTATTAGCAATTAGACCCTTCTCTTGGTTTCCCACGATGCAGGATGCTGATTAAAGCCCGAACCGCAAACCCAAAATAATAAAGAAATGAAACTGAAGAAAACTCTCTGGAGCTTCACAGTGAGCACCCTTTCCTGAGGGCACATTTTCTTAAACTGGTCTTGTGAGAGGCAGTAGAGGGGAACACCCAGTGAAAGAGCTTCTATGTGCCTGTCTCCTGCAGATACCTTTTTCTCCCATACTGTACATTATGATGAAATCCCCAATATCCCATATGGATGATAGAGAAAATACTATTTTTATCACAGCTGAAATTAAATACTTAAACTAAACGTAAAATTGAAAAAAAAGGAAAGTAGTCAAAGTATTAAAAAAAAATTTGGTCGTTCTTTCAATCGAATCTGGATTTTTGTATGTAAGTGTGTATTAAATGCGCCAAGTTTCAAAACTGGTGTATTATTTTTCAGTGAAAAAGGGATTTTTGTAAGAACTTACCAGGACCATATCAGAGAAAGGGATTTGAATGGTGACACAGCTCACACTGGGATGTAGAAGGGTCCCCCTATACTAAATCTTTTAGAGAGGTAGGCTCCTCCCATCACATCCCAAAATACTCAGTTCAACTTTCAAAGCAACTGGAATACATTAACTCAGTACAACGCCTGAATATATTATATGCACAAAAAATTTACTTAACCATTATAACATGACATATCATGAAAACGGCAATACTTATTGAGCGTAAGGGAGGGATCGCTGTGTCACCAGGACCATAACAGAGAAAGGGATTTGAACGGTAAATTCTTACAAAAATCCCTTTTTCTCTTTCAATGGTCCTGGTGACACAGCTCACATTGGGACGTTCAAGAGCCAGTCCTTTGGGAGGGTACGCTCAGGTTTGCAGTTCTCATCACTGCTCTCCCGAATTATGTGTCCTCCGACGCGAACTCATGGAACCTATAGAATTGGGTAAAAGTGTGAACAGACGACCAAGTGGCAGCCCTGCATACTTGCTCAGGCGTAGCCCCATGGAGCACCGCCCAAGAGGTAGCAACCAATCTGGTGGTATGTGCGTTTATCCTGGTAGGTACAGGCCTACCAACCTTATTATATGAAAAAGCAATAACTGATCTAAGCCACCTAGCAATGGTCTGTTTTGAAGCGGGCCAGCCTATTTTGTGTACATCGTACAACACCAGCAAAGAATCCATTTTACGGGAATCCTTAACCCTGTCCACATAAATGCGCAAAGCGCGAACCACATCCAAATTCCGTAATTTGTCCCTTTTCTTTGAACCCTCAGGGGGTTGAAATACAGGAGGAACAATATCCTGGTTTAAATGAAAAGAATAAACCACTTTAGGCAAAAATGTAGGTACTGTTCTCAGCACAGCCCTATCATAATGAAAAATCAGGAAGGAAGGCTTACAAGACAATGCATCCAACTCAGAAACTCTCTTTGCAGAAGAAATAGCTAACAAAAAAGCTAATTTCCAAGTTAGAAATTTTAGGTCAGCCGATTTTAACGGTTCAAAAGAAGGTTTTTGAAGAACTTCCAACACCAAAGACAAATCTCATGGTGCAACAGGCTGTTTGTATGGAGGTTTTAACCTGGTAACACCTTGAAGGAAGGTTTGTACCTCCAGAATCATAGCCACTGTTTTTTTAAAGAAAATAGATAAGGCCGAAATCTGAACCTTAAGAGACTGAAGACTCGAAGAAAAACCATCCTGTAGAAATTCAAGTAACAGTCAACTTGAATCTAGCAGTGTGAGCCTTCTGACGCTCACATCATCTAATATAAGTCTTCCAGACGCTGTAATAATTAGCTGAAGACACCGACTTTCTAGCCTTAATCATAGTACTTATCACTGCCTCAGAGAATCCTTTGTTCTTTAAAATGGTGGTTTCAATAGCCAGGCCGTCAAAGTTAGTTGAGCTAAATCTTGATGGAAGAATGGACCTTGTCTTAGAAGGTCTGGCCACAGAGGTAGACGCCACGACTCTACTGATAGTCTCCGAATGCTGGAATACCAAGACCTCCTCGGCCAATCTGGCGCTATCATTATGACAGTAATCCTTTGGGATTTGATCCTCTTCAGTACCCTGGCAATCATTGGAAAAGGTGGAAAGATGTATGCCAGTTTTCCTGTCCAAGGTACCGTCATCGCATCCACTGCTGACGCCAGTGGGTCCCTTGTCCTGGAAAAGAATTTGGGCACCTGATGATTGAATCTGGACACAATTAAATCCACCCCCAACGAGCCACAATCTCCTGAATCACCTGTGGATTCAGCGCCCATTCTCCTTCCAGAAGTTCCTCTCTGCTCAAGAAGTCTGTTTCCACAATCTGAACTCCTGGAATGAACACTGCCGACAAGGCCAGAATATTCTGTTCTGCCCAAATCAGAATCTGTGACACTTCTCGCATTGCCATCTGCTGCGTGTGCCCCCTTGATGATTCAAGTATGCCACAGCCGTGGCATTGTCCGACTGCATTCTTATGGGGAGACCCTTTAACCTGTTCTCCGCCTGGGACAACGTCTTGCAGACTGTTCGAAGTTCCAGTATATTGATAGGGAGAAATGACTCCTCTCTGGACCACAGGCCCTGAAGCCTCAAGTCTAGAACTACAGCTCCCCAGCCTTCTAGACTGGCATCGGTGGTCACCACCAGCCAATCCTATGCCTGTAGAGACCAACCCCACTGAAGGGAGTCCACATCTATCCACCATTTCAATGAGGACCTGGTTTCTGACGTCAGTTTCACTGACTCTGATTTCATGGTCTTTGGGTTACCCGACCAGCAAGTCAAAAGAACCGAAAAGTTTGAGAATGGAACCTGGTGTACTGGAGAGTCTCGAAGGTCGCCAAATCTTGCCTAGCAACTTCAGACATCTCAAAACTGATGGATCAGGTAACTCCAAGATCAATGTTACCAGTTGACAAATGTCCCTGGCTTTTGACTCCAGGAGAAACACCCGATGTAGATGCGTGTCCAGTAAAACTCCCAAGAACTTAATCCTTTGGGATGGTACTAGCTGAGACTTTTGAAAGTTCAGCAGCCAGCCGTACACTGCAAAAACAGAATAGCCTCTGCCAAGTCCTGTTGTAATTTCTCTGCCGATTCCGCTTTGAACAACAGGTCGTCCAAATAAGGTATCACTATTATTCCCTTCAATCTGAGAATGGCCGCCATAACGGACATGATTTTTGTGAATACCCTCGGGGGCCGTTGCCAGTCCAAAGGGTAGAGTCTGAAACTGGCAATGCAAGTCTCCTATTGAAAAGCGTAGGAGAGACTGATGTTGATGTTCCCTGCAAATGGGAACGTGTAAATATGCGTCCTGGATGTCCATTGACGCCAAAAATTCTCCTTGATCTAGGCTCAGTAGCACTGACCTCAGAGACTCCATTTTGAAATGGTCGACCCACAGGTGAAGATTTAACGACTTAATTCAGAATGGGTCTGAAAGATCTGTCTGGCTTGGGTACTAAGAAAATAATAGAATAAAATCCCTTCTTTCTCTCCTCCTGCGGTACCGGGACCACCACTCCTTTTTCTTGAAGAGACAGGGCCGCCCCTAAAAGAGCAGTCCTGAGCCGTGACTCCTTTGGTAGTGGTGTGGGTAAGAACCTTTTTGGTGGTAAGCCTATGAAGTGAATCTTGTACCCTTGAGAAACTATGTCCAGGACCCAAGGATCCTGTTCCAACAAGGCCCATATGTCCCGAAACTGCAGAAGACGACCCCCACTCTGAGGACAGATCCCCAGGTAGTCATACTGAGGATTTTCCCTCACCCTTGGTGCTTTGTTTCTTATTGAATGCACCAAAGCGGGGTTTTGGGGCCCTTCCTTTTGCCGTTTTACCTCTGTAAGAGTGTCCTTTAAAGGACGCACCTCCTCTAGGGGAGGGACAAAAGGGGGCAGGAAGAAAAGTACTCCCCCCCCATAGCCTGCTTAATGTCCTCCAGTTCGGAACCAAATAGCAGTTTCCCTTTAAAGGCTAAGGCTTCTAAGGCCTTCTTAGACTCATTATATGCTTCCCATGCTTTGAGCCACAGAACTTTCCTTGCATTTACAGAGACAGCCGACACTTTTGAAGCCATTTTAAGAGCTTCTTCTTCGGCTTCCAAAACATATTCAGCTGCCGCCTTTAACTTTTCTGCCAGCATTAAGATCCCTGGGTCTGAGTGCACCATTAGACACAAGTTATTAGCCCATATAATCATGGCTTTTGACACCCATGCCGAAGAAACGAGAGGTCTGAGAGTAAATCCCACCCCCTCAAAAATAGCTTTAAGATTCCCTTCAAGCTTCTTTTCCAATGGGTCTTTAAATGCAGCACTCCCTTGAACGGGAAGCACTGTAGCTTTAGATAATCTGGCTGCTGATGCATCCACCAAAGGGACCCTTTCCCAGAGATGAACATGCTCCTCAGGCATAGGGTAAAGACTTAAAAACCTTTTAGGCATCTGGAGTCTCTTATCGGGCGTTTTCCAAACCCCCTTCCAAAAGGTCCTGTAAGCCTTCATCTGATGGAAAAGTAACAGCCTCCCTACGCTGCCTTTTAAACACCCCTTTAAAAAGGAGTTTTATCCTCACCAGACAAGCTTAAAGCTTGTTTCACAGCAAATATTAAGTCCTCCACTCCAGGGACCGATACATCATCAATATCGTCACCCTGCTCCCAGGGCATATCATTGCCGCACTCCCTCTCCTCACCCGAATCTACCGGTACAGGAGGAAATGAATAAGACTGTTTAGGAGTCCCTTCAGAATCATTGTCATATTTATCTAGAAGTGCATTAAATCTGTTGATACCTTTTGCTGTATCCTGCATTGCCTGCAGCAACCCTGGCTCTGCTTGTGTTAAAGGCAAGGAGCCAGCAGAATGTTGGGAGGATGACATGGGTCTAGGAGAAGAAACCAATACATCCCTCTGTTTGTCCGAAAACTGCACTAGGGCAGTAACTGACCTGCCTAAGGCACTGGCCCACGCAGGATCTGTATGCTCTACCCTCTGAGTTACATTACCCATGTGTCTCACAGCTGCGCAAGCAGGGCACAAATCGCCGGGTGTGGTATGGGGTTCCGACAGTCATAAGCCCGACGTCGGGATCCCAACTGCCCGGACTCAGACAGCATGGCGAGTGCAAAAAAGTCCCTTGCGGGCACGGTGGCTCGCTATGCGATCCACCTATTCTATTCACCCTCTATGTGGGTCATGGACCTCCACGAGGGAAAATAGCGGGTGGCCGTCGGGCAACCGGCTGTCGGCGTTTTGACAGTGAGGAACCCGACGACAGGTAAATGCCTATCGGGATCCCGACTGTCGGAACCGCGTCAAGCACCCCAAATCCCCTTGAGTCATCTGTTCAGGGGTAATTTGAAGTGCACAAACACTGCACGCGCTCAATGTGTAAAGCTACAGACTGCTGCTTGGTCATGATAAAAGGTCACACAGGGCAAAATGACAGGAGTATAGTACTGAGACAATATATTGCAGTACTTATCTTGTCTGTATGCTCTGGATGCTTCCTCCAGAATGCAGGGGGTAGCGATGCCCAGGAGAATCAATCACTCAGCCAGAAACAGCGCTTCAGCTCCGCAGCTAGCGTCTCCCAAAACGGCGCCAAGCTGAGTGAGGGAAGATCTGTCCCTGCTACAGCGCGGTCTGTGGTTTTGGCGCCAAATTACCCCCTGTAGCAGCTCCCAACTGCCGATTCTCCTATTCCTAGTGTCTCCCCTCTGAATGGGGACCACTTGGAATTGCCCGCAGGCCCTGCAACAAGCTGTTATGTTTTGTTTTTTTTAAAGAACTCAGCTTGTAAGCCCCTTGTAAAATGGCCGCCGCCATAACGGAGCGCCCATCCCCCATGATCCTCACCTGCGTGAAGCCGGTTCAGGGACACCCCGGGCCCAGGCAGCCTCTTAAAAGAGGCTGATAGCAGACCAGACAGTGTCTCCTCTGTGCACAGGTGGTGGAGAGGGTGCGCTTCTGTGAGCCCCTGCAGCGGTGGCAGTGTGAGGATTCTAATAGAATCCTCACACTGTCCTACCTAAGTGTAAAATTTATAAAATAAAAAACACCTAACAGCCCCTTCAGCATAGCACCCACTCCAGTGGGCACCTAAACGAACTGGGGATTCTGGGATGCGATGGGAGGAGCCTACCTCTCTAAAAGCTTTAGCAAAGGTGCCTGGCTTCTGCGGACCCTCCTACATCCCAATGTGAGCTGTGTCACAGGACTATTGAAAGACAAAACCTATTATGACTGATAACCTTTATTGTTAATATGGGCAGCACGGATGGTGTAATGGTTAGCATTACTGCCTCACAGCGCTGAGGTCATGGGTTCGATTCCCACCATGGCTCTAACTGTGCGGAGTTTGTATATTCTCCCCGTGTTTGCGTGGGCTTCCTCCGGGTACTCCGGTTTCCTCCCCCAATCCAAAAATATACTGGTAGGCTAATTGGCTCCCAACAAAATTAACCCTAGAATGTCTGTCTATGTGTACATGTGGTAGGGAATATAGATTGTAAGCTCCACTGGGGCAGGGACTGATGTGAGTGTTCAAATATTCTCTGTAAAGCGCTGCGGAACATGCATGCGCTATATAAGAAACTGTTAATAAATAAATAATATATGGCTGTATATTTATATTGTTTTATGGAGGATATTTTTGCTATTTATATTCTATGCCCACGTAATGGTATTTACATAGCTGTGATTGACAATCACATCTGTCTGTTATCTTCTCCCTGAATACAGTAATTGACAAATTTGATGGTTGTGGAAACTTGCTTGCATGCACCTTTCTTGTCTTCCCGTAATAAGCATTAGTCAGCGATCATGCATAGGAGGAAATTAACTAAGATGTGTAGTCTACTTCACATGTGATGTTATGGGCAACCAATCAGAATCCTCTTTTTTATTTAGCACCCTCTAAAAGATAATAGACAGGATCTGATTGTTTGCCCATAGCAACATCAAGTTGAAGTTGAATACTACCAATTGTTGGGAATTGGGAACCATGCATTGTTAGAGTATTTTAGTTCTCATTGCATACGGCTGTGGCAGGATAGCCTGTGTATTGAAGTGGGCCGGTTTAAAGTGGGAAAACTGAATCATAACTACAGCGTTATATCTGTGTTAAAATGAAGGAAAACTAAAGGCAAACTACTACAAACCAACAATAACACACATGGACTCCATTGCTACCGCCAAAGTATGTAATTCATCTCCAATATAATCTCTTCATTTCTGTGTCATGCATACTCTTGTATGATTTGAAAAGTTCTGATGTAATGAATTGATTGTAATTGTTATTAATTGTTTGGGGAAGTTGTTCAGTGAATCATAGTTTAGTATTGCATGCTGCCTTGTGTCTACTCAAACACAGTGCAAATTATCTCCTTTGACCATTTGGCCATTAGTGTTCAGGGGTAGCCTGACCTGAACAGACTCACTATATCTTTAGATTTAGTGAAGTGCAGCTGTGTTGTAACTGATAAAGTGATTTCTGAACAGTAAAAAAGAAAATGCAGACATTGAACAACATCAAGCAGGTAATTTCAATTTTAGAATTGAAATTTGTACTGTCTGAACATGGCTATGAATAACAGATGCTAAGGCAAAAATTTTAAAACTAAGTGTGCAAACGCTAGTAGCCTAGGAGACAAAATTCCTGAGCTAATTGCAATACTGAAAAGGGATGACCTAGACATTGTGGCTATTACAGAGACATGGGGCCTTACTCCAGTTCACTCTTTCTGACAAAATCCTTCTTAGATGAACAAAACCATGTGCACTGCAGGTGGGGCAGATGTTATTTGTGCAGAGAGAATTAGATTTGGGTGGGGTTTTACTTCAAAGGCCCTTATTCTGGTTGGTGCGGCCAGAGCCGCACACGGTGCTCTGGCCGCACAAACCAATCCCCGCCCACGAGACGGATCGCCACGGCCGTCCGTACACGGACGGCTGGCGATCCGCATAAAAATGGTGGGGCGTCCGCCTCCACCATGGTGGTAGCTGCCCCCTGCATTCGATGGTCGTCGACCATCGAAGGCAGGGCCGCACGCCACAGCAGCTCCCGCAAGCTGAGACCACACGGACAATCGTCCGTGTGTTAGCTTGTATGGGGGCTGAGAGCTGACATCCGGCGACGTCAGCTTTCCGCCCCCATCAGTGGCGTCATACCCTCATTAGCATGCATACGCCCCGCGTTTGCATGGGAACGCCCATGAAACGCAGGGCGTATACATAGGGAAATGAGGGTATGAAGCCCCTCACGCCCCTATACGCCCCCTTTGCGGCGGACGAAATACGTCTGCGGCGAATGGGGCTGCACATGCGCAGATTGACCTCTGCGCATGTGCAGACTAAAAACATCGGCGGTACGGCCGCACGCGGGCCGTACCGCACGATGCAGAATAAGGGCCAAAGTGAGATCTATATTGCAGTGTAAAAATAAAGCAGCCATTATTTACCCTGCACAGAAACAAAATAACTCACCCAAATCTAATTCTATTTGCACCTGTTACCATCTGCCCCCCTGCAGTGCACATGGTTTTGTCTATCTAAAGCAGCCCATACACACTGCGATGCGGGCTGTCCGATGTGTGCTTTGAGGTGCGCGCTCCCGCGGCAGCTCATCGCACAGTACAAAAAGTATGTGCTTGCACATACTTTTTGTACTTAGTTTTCATCACATTGCATCGCATTGCATGCACAACGCATGCACAGGCAATGCAATGCGATGCGTGCTAGGTAAGCACGGAACGCACGCCCGTATCGGGACGTGTATGGGCGGCATAAGAAGGATTTGGTCAGAAAGAGTGAACTAGAATAAGGCCCATGGTGTAATGAGAATCATGACTGGGACATAGCTATACCAGGATACAATTTATTTAGGAAGGACAGAATGGGAAGAATCGGAGGAGGGGTAGAAATGTATGTAAAGAAAAGCATAAATGCTACTTTAATACAAAACATTGAAGAAAAAACTGAGGCCCTTTGGGTGACCATAGACATGGAGGAGAAGGACACTTTTTGCACTGGGGTAATCTATAGGCCACCAGGCCAGGGGCAGGATTTGGACAGGAGCCTATTACTTGATGTCACTAAAAAGGCTTTAAAGGGAGAGGTCATTATCATGGGAGACTTTAATCTACCTGATGTGAATTGTGAGGAGTCTTTTGCAAGATCATCTACAAGTGCCAAATTTCTATTAAATTCCCTACAGGGAGTCTCTCTCAAGCAATTGCTGAGGGAGACTACTCGCAAAGACTCAATATTAGACTTAAGACTCACAAATGGTGACAGGATATCAGACATATATGTGGGTGAGAGGCTAGGATCCAGTGATCATCAAGCAGTATGGTTTAGTATCAAGGCAGGGTCCAACTCCAGTTACACAAAAACTAAGGTGTTTAAGCGATTCATTAGCGGATTGGAGGAACTTGAAAGGAGTGCAGGAGAGGTGGAAAAAAATTAAAAAGTGCAATAGGGTTAAGAAAAGCACCAGGATAAGGAAGCCAGTGTAGTTTACAAAAGAGGTATCAACTAGTGTAAAAGCAAAATAGATGGCCTTTAGGACATACAAGCAGACTCAAAATAATAACGACAAAGCAGTGTATCTTGACAGACGCAAGGAGGCTAAGAAAGTGATCAGGCATGCCAAGCCACAAGCTGAGGATAAAAAGGCTCAGTCAGTAGATAAAGGAAGTAAAACTTTTTTTTTTTTAAGTATATAACTGAAAAGAGAAAATCAAATGGAGGAATAATAAGACTGCGGACAGACACTGAGAATTTGGTGGAGGGAGACAAGGTAATTGCAGATCGTCTAAATAATTACTTTTGCTCCATATTCACTATAGAAGGAGAAGGAAGGAAGGGACCACAGTTAAGTTGCAAGGACATTTATAAAAATAAGGTAGATGGAAGTACATTTACTAGGGAGAAAGTCCTAACAGAACTTTCAAAACTGAAAGTGGATAAGAACCTGGTTGCAGGATAGGAAACAGACAGTTGTAGTAAATGGAGTGCATTCTATGGAGGGACATGTTACCAGTGGAGTACCCCAGGGATCTGTACTTGGACCAGTGCTCTTTAATATCTTTGTTAGTGACATTGCAAATGACATTGAAGGGAAAGTATGCCTTTTTGCAGATGACACAAAGATATGCAACAGAGTAGACACACCAGGAGGGGTAAATCAAATGACTGATGATCTAGGTAAACTTGAGAATTGGTCAAGAGCTTGGCAACTACAGTTTAATGCTAAAAAATGCAAAATTATGCACTTGGGATTCAAAAACCCAAAGGCTCAATATAGTATCGTGGGTATTATAATGGAAACTACTGAGGAGGGAGAGGAATCAGTAGTAGAAAAAAAGAAGTAATAATGCCACTTTATAGGTCATTGGTATGACCTCATCTGGAATACTGTGTCCAGTTCTGGAGACCATATCTTCAGAAGGATATAAATACATTAGAGAGTATACAAAGAAGGGCAACTAAAATGCTGCATGGCCTACATCACAAAACTTACCTGAAAAGACTAAAAGATCTTAACATGTATAGTTTGGAGCAGAGAAGGGAAAGAGGGGACATGATAGAAATCTTCAAATATATCAAGGGTTTTAGCACAGTACAGGAGGGAAATTTTCTTTAAAAGGAAAAGTAGTAATAGAACACGAGGACATGCACTGAAACTGGAGGGAGGTAGGGTTCAGGGGAAATGTTAGAAAAAAAAACTTCACAGAAAGGCTAGTGGATAAGTGGAATAGCCTCCAATCAGAGGTAGAAGCGGCTAAGACAGTAGAACAATTTAAATATGCTTGGGATAGGCATATGAATATCCTTACAAAGAAATAAGGATTAAAAAGGGTTGAGATTACCTGAAGGATAAAAAAGGGGCAGATTAGATGGGCCAAATGGTTCTTATCTGCCGTCAAATTCTATGTTTCTAATACACATCTTAGTAAATTTCCCACATAGCGTATTAGGCGTTTATCAGGAATGTAGGGAAACCGCATTGTTGGGTTAACACAGCATTGACATATCTGATTGTTTTTGTTTTGGAAAGAACATCTGCAAAAAAGAGTTTCATGTTTAAATATGTAAAATGTTAATGACCAGAATGTATTATTCCCTCTGTCCTATGTCACCAACTAGACACAAAAGGCTCATAATATGACAAGTTATGTCCTTATATATTTGAGCACAGACATTATTTTTATAATTTTGGTTTTAAGATTAAACAATGGAGATACTAATTTAATCTATATTGAGCTTTTTCTCCAATAGGACTCAAAGTGCTTATCAGATAAAATAAATGTAATTTTTGGAAAGAAGAGAAAGTATGTCTCTGTGTGGTGCACAGGTTTATTAAGAAAGTAAAATGTAACTTTTATTTGGATATGTTTAAAAGAATGTAGTGAAATATAGACAGACAGTGACACATAAAGACACACACAGTGTAGGTTTAAAAAGGATAGAAATCCTTACTCAGTGTGATCCAACTCAATATCCTCCTAGATGTTGGTTAGATTCTATGTATTAGTAATAATGGTTTATTGTACAGTTTTCCACAGTGGAATTTTGTGCGTTTAAGTCGCCTATTACTGATCTGCTGGTAACAAAATAATCTGGGTTTATGTTCCCCTGTGATGTTACTGATCAGATTACTTCACTTCACAAATAGGGTAGGCAATATGGTGCCCTGCGGGTCACCCCTCAAGCGGTGCGTGTCTGGTGAGATCTGCCACCTCTGCACCAGCACTGCGCGCCGCAAATGAGAGGGAGAGCCGTGTCAATGAGGACGTGTACCCTGCAGAGGAGCTCCGGCGTGTTAGAGTCAGCGCCGGAGATCTCCGTCTGTTAGGAGTCAGATCTGAGCGCTGCGGACGTCACGCAAGTAGCGCCTCTGACTGAGCGGTCCAGTGAGAACTGGCATACCGCTCCGACTAAACGATTTTAAGCTAATACAGATCAAAATACATGTAATAGGGATAGGGGAGAGGAGGAGAGCACACTGAGTGTCTAGGTCAGCGTACGCTTCGCATTGGAGCTTAAACAATGGAGATACTAATTTAATCTATATTGAGCTTTTTCTCCAATAGGACTCAAAGTGCTTATCAGATAAAATAAATGTAATACAATACAGGAACAATCTAGTACAGAAAAGCTTTTCATAAACAATACTTAAGGGAATTATGAGCCTGTATTTGAAAGATTCTAGAGCGAGAGCCCCTCAAACCGTGCAGGGAAGTGAGTTTCCTAAAGCCAGAGCTGCATGGCTAAAAGCTGTACACCCAGATGCATTACGGTAGATTGTAGGTACTGCTAAAAGCGCTTCATCTACAGATAGCAGTAATAGGGTGGGACATTATGGAATCAGAAGCTGTTTCAGGTACCTTGGACCTTGGTCATGTAGGGCTTTGAAACTCCGTAAATTACGTTAACAACACCATCATCTCCCCTGTTCCCCAACTCCGCTGCCTGGGTGTCACTCTTGACTCCTCCCTCTCCTTTGCACCCCACATCCAAGCCCTGGCCCATTCTTGCCGGTTCCAGTTACGCAACATTGCTCGCATCAGGCCCTTTCTCTCACAGAGTGCAACTAAGCTGATCATCCACTCATTAGTCATCTCACGGCTTGACTACTGCAACGTTCTCCTCACTGGCCTCGCTCAATCCCAACTAGCTCCTCTCCAATCTGTCCTCAATGCTGCAGCCAGGCTTATCTTCCTCTCCCGCCGCTCTAACTCTGCTACTCCCCTTCAACAAAATCTGCACTGGCTTCCATTCCCCTACAGAATCCTCTTCAAACACCTCACACTCACATACAGGGCCATCTCTAATTCCATTGCTCCATATATCTCTAACCTCATCTCCATTCATGTACCCTCCCGCCCTCTACGGTCAGCTGACGACTGTCGTCTCTCCTCCACCCTGATCACTGCTTCCCATGCTAGAGTACACGACTTTGCCCGTGCTGCACCCCTTCAGTGGAACGCACTCCCTCGCTCCATTAGACTCTCCCCGACCTTGCAAAGCTTCAAACGGGCACTGAAAACTCACCTATTCATCAAAGCGTACCCTTCCACTGCATAAACCAGCTGGTTCTCCGACCCCTTGCCTGTTTACATCCTGCTATCTAACCACCACCCCCTCGCTTGCACCTCTTGTAATCTGTCTGTCTTCCCTTCCTACTAGATTGTAAGCTCCTCCGAGTAGGGCCCTCTTCCCTCCTGTTGTCAAAGCCCACTTCTCTTCACATTTCACTCACAGCTCTCCTTTACTCCAACACTCAGTGACCATCTTCATACTCATCTCCATCATTGGCCTCAAGCCTCTAGTTGTATGTTGATTGGGTCCTCACTACTTACATTTAAGCTGTAATGTGTATTGAACTGTGGTGCTCTTTATTTGTACTGTATTTTTGTTATTTATTCAATGTTATGCCAAGTTTTGTCTCCCTGTATTGTTCCTTTGTACGGCGCTGCGAAACACTTGTGGCGCCTTATAAATAAAATTATAATAATAATAATAAATTAATCTTGAAGATGATTCACCATTTTATAAACAGCCAGTGAAGGGAGTAGAGAACGGAAGATATGTGGCTAGAATGGAGCTGGTTGATTAACAGTCAGCTGTGTTTTGAACCAGCTGTAATTGGTGCAATTCTTTTTCTAGGAGACCAAGGTAGAGGGTATTGCAGCAATCTATTTGATATGATACAACTGCATATATGACTACTGGCAAGTCTTCAGAGGGAATTACAGTAGGTGTTTGATTTTGACTATGTTACTCAGATGAAAGAATGAGGATATGATTGTGACTGATATCTGATGTTTAAGTGCCTTTATACTGTATACAGATGGAGCCGCCCTCAGTGTTGCTGAGTGCTTGCCAGATCCATCTAGCTGGCGAGCGCTGGCAGAGGGCGGTGGACAAGGATGCGCAAGCAGCTCACTTGTCTCACTCAGCAAAGCTGCGAAGACTGGGTGCTCCCCTGCCCATCTCCACTTTAGGGTGACAGGCAGGGAGCGGGCAGCGAGCAGGGGAGACAGGCAGGGAGCGGGAGATGGCTGCAGAGCTTCTGACAGAATGGGGCACACGAGCGTCTCATGCGCCTCATTCTGACGGATGGGCGGGGGACGGCGCATGGCGATAGAAAGACCATAATGCGCTCATGATTCTAATGAGAGCATCTCCATCTGTATGCTGTAAGAAATCCCATAACCATGAAAAAAAACCAGTTCTGCTAACAGGTTTTTCAATATGGGCCAGATGTATCAAGCTTCAAAAAGTGACAAAATGGAGAGTGCTAAACCACTAGCCAATCAGCTCCTACCTGTCTTGCTGCAGGCTGGGTTTAAAAAATGACAGGTAGGAGCTGACTGGCTGGTTGTTTATCACGCTCTACTTTATCAATTTTGAAGCTTGATACATCTGTAACAGAAACACACAGATCTTTGTAATAAACACCTGCTTTAAAAAGTCATTATATAAAAAAATTATGAGAACAAAAACTCCTAGCTTAAGTGGACAAATTGATCACATTTCACGTAACGTAGTGCTTTGTAATGTGGTAGTCTAAAGGTGGCCATACACACGCAGATTTATCTTCAGATCTGGCTGGTTGTAACAAAAACATGGTTATGGATGAGAGCAAATGACAGTTGACCATTTGCTTGGAAATGCTGGAAAACTGACAAACTGTCACTCACCATGTTTTTGTTCCAACCAGACAGATCTGAAGATAAATCTTACTAGTGTGAGGGCACCTTAGATGTATGCAGTCAGCGAGTTGACACTGACAAAATCAACATTCATAATATTGATATCAGAATGTCAACAGATATGTCAGCATGACTTTTTGCCGTGATGGATTGCACCTGAATGAGGAGGGGGCTGCGGTGCTGGGGGGAAGGATAGTTAGAGGGTTGGAGGAGATTTTAAACTAGGAGACGGGGGGGGGGGGGGGGGGGTGGAGGCAGCAAGTCATTACGGGACCGACAGTGAGAGAAGATGGATTGGGATCATGAATCATCTGGGGGAAGGAGAAGGGGGGGAGGACAGAGACACAGGCAATCTCCTGGGAAATAACAAGGGTAAAGTTGGGGGTAACTCCCAGGATGCATCAGTAATGTCATGTAACAACAGTCATGTTATCCCATCACAGTTCTTAGGTACAGATGACCTTAGAATACGGGAAGCAGATGATGGACAGAGGAAGAAATTCCCAAACTGTAAATAGGTCGAGCAGCAAGCATGGTGGAGAGGGCTGTAGTGAGTCCATTGAAGGGGAGGCGGGAACGAGGAATTTAGTAATGAATGCAAATGTAACTAGGGGAGAAATCAAAAATAAGGTTAGGGACTTAACTAAAAATGAACACAAATTAAAATGCTTGCTGGCTAATGCAAGAAGCTTGGCAGGTAAAATCGGGGAACTAGAAACTGTAGTCAGTAGGGACGATTACGACATCATTGGTATTACAGAAACATGGTGTAATGAGTCGCACGACTGGGCATTATGCATGGAGGGATATACACTCATCAGAAGGGGCGGGGGTGTGTGCATATATGTAAATAATAACTTAACGTCGTGTGAGAAAAAAAATGAGCATAGATACTGAAGAAGATAACTCGGAGGCAGTGTGGGCAGAGGTAACCGACAATAATAATAAAATTATAATAGGGGTATGCTATAGACCACCAAACATAAGCGAAAAACATAAGCGAAAGGGAAAAATCTCTTCTTTTAAACCAAATCAAACAATCAACTAATCAGGGTCAGGTATTAATTATGGGGGACTTTTATTTACCAGACATTGATTGGGAAAACGAAACATGTAAAGCAAGAAGCTACGGGTTCTTAAACTTACTTAAAGATCAGTTTATCTCACAAACGGTAGAAGCTCCAACTCGTAATGAGGCACTATTGGATTTAGTATTAACAAATAACACAGACTTAGGGCCTTATTTTGGTTCATTCTTTCTGACAAAATCCTTCTTAGATGGACAAAACCATGTGCACTGCAGGGGGGCAGATGTAACATGTGCAGAGAGAATTAGATTTGGGTGAGTAATTTTGTTTCTGTGCAGGGAAAATACTGACTGCTTTATTTTTACACTGCAATATAGATCTCACTTTGAAGTAAAACCCCACCCAAATCTAACTCTCTCTGAACAAGTAACATCTGCCCCACCTGCAGTGCACATGGTTTTGCCCATCTAAGAAGGATTTTGTCAGAAAGAATGAACCAAAATAAGGCCCTTAGTCTCAAACACAAAAGTAATTGAGCATCTTGGGAACAGTGATCACAATATGGTTTCCCTGGAAATCAACTTCAGTAAATTACATCAAAAAGGGCCAGCAAAAATACTAAACTTCAGAAAAGCGAACTTTGAATTATTCAGGGAAGCCCTAAAAGGAATAGTGTGGGAAAAGGTCATGGAGGGAAAAAATGCAGAGGAAATGTGGGATACTCTAAAAAAGGTGCTTGATTCACCACTAACTATTGAATACATTCCTAAAGTAAACAAGGGCAAATTCAATAAAAATAAAGCCACCATGGTTGGACAAAAAAGTAAGGTCAGCTATCAACAAAAAAAAAACCAAGAGCATTTAAATTCTATAAAAATAACTCAAATGAAGAAGCATTCGCCAAATACAAAGAAGCTAACAAAACTTGCAAAGGGGTAATCAAAGCAGCTAAAAAATTATATGAAGAGCGCATAGCCACTGAAAGCAAAACCAACCCCAAGAAGTTTTTTAAATACATAAATAGTAAGTGTATAATTAAGGAAAACATAGGCCCACTAACTGATATCAGTGGAAAAAGTGTTACAGAAGATAAGGGAAAAGCAAAACTGTTAAATGAGTTCTTCTCATCAGTATTTACTAAAGGAGAGCAGACTGTATAAAGTACATCTACAACAAATAAGTCAGATCTCGTTGTTGATATCACGCCCAAGGAAATAAAACTGAAGCTCAGCAAAATCAAAACAAATAAATCACAGGGCCAGATGGAATTCATCCGAGGGTACTAATAGAATTAAGGGAGGAACTAGCTACCCCCCTACATTATATCTTTAGCAATTCACTTTCGTCAGGTAACGTACCAAAAGATTGGAGAATAGCAGAGGTAGTGCCGATATTCAAAAAAGGAAAAAAAGGAGGATCCTGCTAATTACAGACCAGTGAGTTTAACATCAATTGTGGGTAAACTCTTTGAAGGATTTTTAAGGGATAGTATCCAGGAATATTTAGACCATCACCGTCTACTCAGTACTAACCAACATGGGTTCGTGAAAAATCATTCATGCCAAACTAATCTACTAGTGTTCTATGAGGAGGTTAGTAAAAACCTTGATAAAGGTAACGCTGTAGATGTGATTTCCCTAGATTTAGCTAAGGCCTTTGATACCAAGAGATTGATAAACAAAATGGAGGAGCTAGGATTGGGTGAAAATATCTGCAGATGGGTAGAGAACTGGCTATGTAATAGAGAACAAAGAGTGGTGGTGAATAGTGCCGTATCACATACAATACCAGTACTAAGTGGAGTGCCTCAGGGTTCGGTTTTAGGGCCCATTTTATTTAACATTTTTATTAATGATATTGGGATGGGGTTACTCAGCAATGTATCCATCTTTGCAGACAATACAAAACTAAGCAAAGTTATTAAAACATCAGAAGATGTCACCACGCTTCGAAAGGATCTTGCAAAACTAGAGGAATGGGCTAAAAAGTGGAAGATGAAGTTCAACGTGGATAAATGTTAAGTTATGCACCTTGGGAGACACAGCCAGTGCGCTAATTATAACCTTAGTGGAGAGGAATTGGGTATTTCATTACTAGAAAAAGATCTAGGAGTCCAAATAGACAGCAAACTGGGGTGTAGTGCCCAATGTAATATAGCAACAAAAAAGGGCAACAAAATTTTAGCATGCATTAAAAGGGGCATGGAATCTAGGGATTTGAGAGTAATCATGCTACTGTATAAAGCATTGGTAAGACCGCACCTCGAATACGGTGTACAATTCTGGGCCCCGCACTATAAAAAGGACATCATTGAATTAGAAAAAATCCAGAGATGAGCAACAAAGCTTATTAGAGGAATGGAGAACTTAAGCAACGAGGAGAGATTAAGCAATTTGGGACTATTTACATTAGAAAAGAGACGCTTAAGGGGGGACATGCTCAACATGTACAAATACATCAGGGGCCAATATAAATATAAACTTTTTTCTACTAGAAAGGAGTCTAGGACGCGAGGGCATAAGTATAGATTAGAAGAACAAAGATTTTGTTCAGCTAGAAGAAAAAAATTCTTTACAGTCGGAGCAGTCAAACTTTGGAACTCTCTTCCTGGAGAGGCGGTGTCGGCAGACACATTAAATACGTTCATAATGAGGTTGGACAAACACTTATTGGTTAAAAATATCCATGGGTACATATGAGAAATATAATCTGTCAATCTTTTATAAACATCCTAGGTTGAACTAGATGGACGCAAGTCTTTTTTTATGTAACTATGTAACCATGTATGACTGAAATGTCAACTTGGACAGAATATGGACATTATCATATGGATATTGCCTTTGATAAACCTTTACAGCGAAACGCGTTAGTGGATTCCAATTTCCAGTAGAAGGGGACCACAAGTTCCAGCGGTACTTTGACCTCTTGCTTCTGCCCGAACCGGCCTGGACGGACCAGAATTTCTCCTATACATCAATAGACTTTCCATGCCATACATTGGATTTACAAAATAATTTCCTTTTTAGTGAATGAGATGGAAAAACCAAGGATCAACAACCCCTTAAAAACCAACAGGCAGATGATAATTATACCCACTCTAGGATCACAGTTGGTCAAATATATCCAGGTGTATATAGGAACAGACAGTGAGGACAGAGCCTAACCTAAAGCATATATCTCAGTACATGTGTAAGTATTTTGTCTTATTTTATATATTCTATTATTTATTTACAGTTTCTTATATAGCACAGCAGATTTTGTTGTGCTTTACAATTTTAAACAGAGATAAACTGGGTAACAACAGACAGACTTGGTGGTAAGAGGGCCTTGCTGCATTCTATTACTGTATGTCATTTACCTCTAGTAGAATTGTTTATTAAATTGTTTTATTGATTTTTTTAATCTCAATATACATGTAAAATCAATCCAATAGTATTTGAGTTATTATTTATCTCACCCTAACAGTTATACTACATACATTTTATATTTAAATTGTAAAAACCACTTTACTACAGCGTTTGAACAAATAGTCTGCAGGCTGCTATCCTGTTGGTCAAATACCAGTTGGGTAAAAATAGCAGTCCATATGCAAATATAGCTATGTAAGTTATATATTGAGTGTGTAAGTAAATGTCAATTGTTTACCTGTTTTGGCGTCATTGCTGATTCTTGGGATTTATATAAAACACTAAAAACACCAGGATGGTTGATACTCGATGTGGTGACAGAGAGGGATATACCCCATAGCAAGTGTGAGCGGAGTTCCAAGATTGATACAGTTTCCGACGAAACAGAGATTGTTTGTTCTCCAAGGATGGAATGTGAGAGTGGAGATCGCACCTATGAAAAAAACACAATGTGAAAAAATTAAAATAAAAACATAACAAGAATGAATTTCCAATTATCTTTAAGTTTTTATTTTCTAACTACATAAATTATATTATCTAATTAAGGGTGGTTTCTAACGCCCACAGCACGACCACTGGAAGCGAGGGACGGTCGATTGAAGGCAACGGGACTCAAGGTCATTTGGGTGCACAACTCAGGGACGGGACACCAGCCCGGGTAACACCAGAACGCATCCAACCACCTGCCCCCAGTGACTTCCATAATACACTGGAAAACAGGTACTTATGTATCTGTTGGGGTGCCTGTATGTGTTGCTTTAGCCAGCAGCAACCGAAAAAAGGGGGTGTCAATCCCTATATGGAAAAACGTATATAACAAAGTAAAAGTTGCGCTGAATTGATGACAGAGAATGTTAAAAAGATAGTGTACATTTATTCATACATATTATACAATAAAATGGATAAGTTTAAAAATAATGATAATTGTGATAATAAAAAGAATTGAATTGTGAAATCTGCGTCCAATTTTTTGTAACGTCACCTTAGTTTGAGTCCACAGACTATTTAGTTGGGCCCAAAGGTATTCACTTCAGATATTCCAGTGGTTGGGAGGAACGCCACCCCCACCACCAATTTGGAGGAAGCATTCTAAAGGGATACCACAAAATCTACCCAGAAAATAAAACCCCCTCCCTTTGGGCCCAACTAATTGGACTGTGGACTCAAACTAAGGTGACGTTACAAAAAATTGGACGCAGCTTTCACAATTCAATTATTTTTATTATCACAATTATCATTATTTTTAAACGTATCCATTTTATTGTATTATATGTACAAAAATAAATGTACACTATCTTTTTAACCTTCTCTGTCATCAATTCAGCGCAACCTTTATTTTTTATATACGTACAGTACTTCCATAATACACCAGCCCTCTGGACACCCCAAACCCCCACACAGACTTTGCACCTTAGAGGCACTTATAATTAGGGAAACACATACCCAATTAGAAGTATTACAACAGCACCTGGGTATATCCCTGAATACAGAGATTTTTCGCCTGAGTGATCATTCTCACTGTCAAGGCATTAATCCCTTACAGTGCACAATCCCATATAAATCTTTTTGATTTTGTTTTTGTGTTCATTCCAATTTATTTTATTTACCAGTTTTTTCCACATATATCTTGTACAAATAAGGTACCATCAGCACCACTGTGAACAGACACAGCTCGTGCCTTACCGCACCTAGCTAAGTGCTCCAGCAGCATCGCTAGGACACTTATTTGTATCATTTATTTATAACACCATATTTAAGACAGGCATTGTGAACAAAATAAAAGTATCTTAAATACACTGTAAGAATCATTTAGTATTCATTTGCATTGCACAGAGTTAGTACACAAACATCACAGAGTGCAGGTCTCTACACCCCTGTTTATAATGATGACGACAGGAGACTAGCCCTCTCCCAGAGACCAGCAGCTATAACAGAAAACCCCTTGAGGTGAGCGCTATACCAACCTTTACTATATAGATTCTTTTGGCTAACATTATAGCAGCCCCCACCAGATGGGAATTCTAAACATTAGAAAAGACTGTGACTAGGGTGGCCAATCCCGGGATCGGCGGGATCCCAGGATTTGGCCTAAAAAAGTCTGGGATTTCAATCCCGGGATTGGATTATCCAATCCCGGGATTTTCGGGATTAGACTGTGCATGCGCAGTCTAATGCAGGGCAGCGTCTGAGCACTAGCTCAGACGCTGCCCGGCTCCCGAATCCTGACCCCTGCGTGCGGCGATGCGTAGCGTAGAGGTCACGCTGCGCAGCCTTCTGCTGTGCACGCCCCCTTCCAGTCTCCTCCGCACGTCGCCCGCCTGCCTCTGCCCGCCCGCATCCTTTCCGGCCTGGCTGCTAAGAAGGAGGTGCACGAGCCTGGAGGCACCGTGCACCTCCGAACCCACTCCCGGACGGCCGCCCGCTAATGTAAGTAAATGTGCGGGTCGGCCGGTGTGGGGGTGGGTATGTGTGGAGCAGAACTGTATTAGGGATGCCAATCCCGTGATCCCGAGAATCCCGGGATTGAGCATTTTTCAATCCCGGGATTGAAAAAATGCCCCGGGATTGGCATCCCTAACTGTGACATCAGGGCACAAAACATTTTTGAAGAGTTAGACACAACCACCACATTACAAATAAATGGCAAAATTTTCTGTGACTAGAGAAACTAGTCAGCAAAGAGTCCAGCGTGGGACACACAGTGGATATGATACCAAAAGGCCTTAGGATCAACAAACAACCCACATACCACTTAGAAGATACACAGATTATGGAGAAATGGAACACCCTTATCAAAGAATGCTCCAAACACCTTATCAAACTAAAAATGTAAAAATATTGTCCAAAAAGGGGACTCCTTTCCTCCACCTCAACTCACCCGGGTATTAGAGATTGAGGTGGGTCTGCCTTACAAGATGGTAAAAAGTTGGCACAAGGATCCATGGACAATGATGATGGTGCACCCTCCTCACCAACACGTTTCGGGCCGTATGAGGCCCTTTTTCAAGGTATGGAGGAGAGCTGAACTCACAGGCTTTATATACCCTGTGTGGTTCTCCAATTATAAGAACATATGTAAAACTCGACCCGGAATCCAATCCGCTGTCTAAACACATAATGTTAAAAACACTCTAAGGAATTTAGAAGGTGCAATCAAAACTCATCCAATTTTTTTTACATAAAATACAATGTTCTAAAAGATATATACAAACATCACGACCATTATATATACCGCCCTTACAGTAACAGGGTAACGGCGGTCCGGTTCAGATAAAGTCCATATCAGATTCTCATATTTCCGGAGATGCCAGCTCCCACATGGTACGTAGCGGCACTTAGATACCTCCGGGTTCCGGTCCGGAAGTGACCTCATCATTAGATCCGCTGAGCCGCAAGAGGATCTCTTGTGTGGAACGCAAACCAGATGTAACCCTTGTTTCCGGAAGCGCTGGAACACAAACATTCTGCTGGAATGAGCCACAGCTCAGATGGTGTTGTTTTGGTCGGATGTATTTGATTATGCTGCTTTCCCACCGCAGACCAGTTTAAAGTACTGGTAATCTTAAATGGTATTTAAAACGGTATTAGCATTCCCACTGCAGCAGATTACCGTTTTAAATACCATTTAAGTACCATTCCCATTGCAGTGAACCGTGTAAAATGTAGAGTGCCTAACCCCCCCTCCCCAGCGTAAAGAGTGCCTAATCCCCCCCACCCCAAGTGTAAAGAGTGCCTAACCCCCGTACCTGCCCTGTGCCCCCACCTCCCCTCCCTTTGTACTTACCTGCACGGGGATGCAGGGCAGTGGGGAGGCAGCGGGGGTCCATGCAGGGTACAGGCAGTCCTAGTGCCTGATGAGAACTAATAGTTCTCACTTTGCGCATATGTAATGAGTGCACGTGCATACTAATGAGCCGCTCATTACATATGCGCATATCTAATGAGCGGCTCTTTATTATGCACGTGCACTCATTACACATGCAAAAAGTGAGAACTACTAGGTTTCATCAGGCACTGGGACTGCCTGGAGGCTAAATAACGTTTAAGAGGCATTCCCACTGCCTCTTAAACGTTATTATAACATGTAGGACTCTGCTTTAAAAACGGGTTGAAATACCATTTAGCTTTAAACGGTATTTCAACTCTGGCACTTTCCCACTGCAGCCTTAAACGGTAAATTGCACTGAAAATCGGCAATTTACCGTTTTTTAGCTGCAGTGGGAAAGGGGCATTAGACAGTCCACATTTTAAAGATACAAAGTATGCTCTCATAAAATGCAATCCCAATTTCCATAAAAGAGAAGATAAAATCAATGATTAGTTGCACAATATTTAACACCTATAATCAAACAGTTTTCAAAGGAAACATTTCAATACGAAGTCCTTGTTAATACCTCTGGGCTCCAAAGTTTTTAATTCATAAATGGACCGCATTTCAGTTTGGGAGAGTCTCAATTCTATATTATTAACTCTCCAGTGAGGCTTAACAATTTTTATACCACAAAAAGAAGTTAACTGTAGGATGTCACAATCGTGCGTTTTTTTGAAGTGGTCAGAAACATTTTGGGAATCTAATCCCTTTTTTATATTTCTGACGTGTTCAGGCAAACGCACCTTTAACATACGCTTGGTCTTCCCTACATATTGTTTAGCACATTTACATTCCAGTAGATAGATGCGATTCTTACTGTTACAGGAGATTAAATCATCTATACTGAAAACCTGATTAGTGACTGTCGACTTATAATGATCCACCACCGATGTGGGACTCCTGTAAGCTCGACACATACTGCAGGTCCCACAGCGGTAAAAACCCTTAGATTTTATATATGTGAGGGGAGATGGAACATTAATCGCACTATTGACCAAGGTGTCCTTCAGGTTTTTTGCCCTCCTATACCCAAATTTGGGTTTTGGCTCAACATATTTCTCCAGCAGGAGTTCATTGGTCAAAATGGGCCAATGTTTTTTAATAACCGATTCAAGTTATTTATGCTGGCTTGTATATTGGGTGATAAATGCCACATTGGAATAACTATCTTTAAATTCTGAAGAGGTAGTTGCCGTTGACTTTTCTTCAGTGATAAGGAGTCTACCCCTGTCCCTCGCTTTCATGATTTTGCTGGCATTATACCCTTTATTCCGAAACTGGTTTTCTAAATCTGTTGCCTGTTCTTCATATACCACAGGATTAGTACAATTCCGGCCAATCCGCTGGAACTGACTGTTGGGGACACTATTCAACCAATTTATGTGGTGATTGCTGTCAGCCCCTATGAATGAATTACAGTCAGAACTTTTAATAAAAAAAATTGTTTGTAATTGACCATCCTCAACATAAAATGTGACATCCAAAAAATCCACCTGTTTTAAGCTCTTATTGAATGTCAATTTAATATTGTATTCATTGCAGTTTAGATGTTTGCAGAGCTCTTCTAATTCTTGCTCATCACCCTGCCACAGAAAAATGACATTGTCAATATACCTGCGCCATAGTACCAGGCTGGCACCATGTGGGTGCCCATCCCACACAGATAATGCCTCCCACCATGCCATAAAAATATTGGCATAGCTTGGTCCCAGCCTGGTACCCATCGCTGTTCCCATGAGCTGCAGGTAAAAACAGCCAACATACCAAAAAAAGTTGTTTGTCAAGATTAATGAGACACCCTCCAGAATAAAATTATTTTTATCTGTAGACATGTCTTCTCTATCCAAAAAGAAAGCAACTGCCTTAAGACCAAGTTCATGCTCTATAATAGTATATAGAGTGATGTAACGTCCGAGGTTACTAATATATAGGCAGGCTGCCATATAACATTTTTCATTAATTCTAAAGTTGCTATAGTTTCTTTTAGATATTTAGATAGGTCTGATCTTGCTCCTCAAAGAAGCGTTTTAGAGTTAGCTTGCGTATACATTTTTGCAAGTCTATAAAGACATAAAAATCATTTATTTGACTCGAGGACGCAAACTCCAAAACATTTGTCTCTTCTTTTGTTAGAGTGTAATTGCTCAAGTTAAATATTTTATTTTTCCCATAGTCTTCAGTTTGTGTTTCTGGATCTGTCCTACCAATTTTTTTTAGCTTCCCTATTTTTCTTTGCAATTTCTGATTTGCCCGCTCCCCTTTTACCCCTCTTTTTACTTTTTAGACCCATATATACCACCTGCCAGATGTCAAAACCATAATTACGAAACAGCAAGAGAAAATCAAAAATGGAGACCAATTAATACACCTGAAAACTATGCAAATCGGGGAGACAGGAATTTTTTAGGGCGGGACAACCACCACCCAATAAGGAATTAATTATATATTCCCACCCCAGTAAAAAGAGGGATAAAAGGGGAGCGGGCAAATCAGAAATTGCAAAGGAAAATAGGGAAGCTAAAAAAAGTGGTAGGACAGATCCAGAAACACAAACTGAAGACTCAGGGAAAAATAAAATATTTAACTTGAGCAATTACACTCTAACAAAAGAAAAGACGAGTGTTTTGGAGAGAGGCCTTAAGTTTGCGTCTTCGAGTAAAATAAATGATTTTGATGTCTTTATAGACTTGCAAAAATTTATACGCAAGCTGACTCTAAAACGCTTCTTTGAGTAAAAAGATCAGACCGATCCCCCCATACTCACAACAGATGAGTTCTCAGTTTTTAAAAAGAAGACAACCTTTTTCCCTAGACACAAAAATGGTGTTTTGTAGAGACCTTTGAACAAGACTGTTAATATGATCAAAAAAGAAAAAGAGGCAATTAAATCTAATAAAAGATAATAAAGAAATAGTGGTGAAACCCGCCGATAAGGGGGGGAAGTATAGTTGTGTTGAATGTTGCCGACTATAACAGCGAGAAAATACGACAACTTGCCGACACAAAGACGTATAAAAAACTTAGGGGGAACCCATCTGTCCCTATAGGTAAAAAACTTGAAACCTTTTTAAATCTATATACGGGTAAAGGAGTCATCAGTGAGACTGTAAGAGACTATATAGTCATTGACCAACCATCGATTCCGGTCGTTTACATTTTACCCAAAATGCACAAAAATCAGGAGCATCCACCTGCTCTGACCTATTGTTGAGGGCACCAACTCTATTTTAGCGAATCTGTTCCACTATCTGGACAGCCTGTTGCAGCCCATAGCCCAAAAGAGTAAGGCTTATCTAAAAGATACTACAGTATAGCAACTTTAGAATTAATGAAAAATGTTATATAGCAGCCTAACTATATATTAGTAACCTCAGATGTTACATCAATCTATAATATTATAAAGCATGAACTTGGTTTTAAGGCAGTTGCTTTCTTTTTGGATAGAGAAGACATATCTACAGATAAAAATAATTTTATTTTCGAGGGTATATCATTAATCTTGACAAACAACTTTTTTTGGTATGATGGCTGTTTTTACCTGCAGCTCATGGGAACAGTGATGGGTACAAGGCTGGCACCAAGCTATGCCAATATTTTTATGGCATGGTGGGAGGCATTATCCGTGTGGGACGGGCACCCACATGGTGCCAGCCTGGTACTATGGTGCAGGTATTTTGCAAGAATTAGAAGAGTTCTGCAAACATCTAAACTGCAATGAATACAATATTAAATTGACATTCAATAAGAGCTTAAAACAGGTGGATTTTTTGGATGTCACATTTTATGTTTAGGATGGTCAATTACAAACATTTTTTTTATTAAAAGTACTGACTGTAATTCATTCATAGGGGCTGACAGCAATCACCACATAAATTGGTTGAATAATGTCCCCAACAGTCAGTTCCAGCGGATTGGCCGGAATTGTACTAATCCTGTGGTATATGAAGAACAGGCAACAGATTTAGAAAACCAGTTTTGGAATAAAGGGTATAATGCCAGCAAAATCATGAAAGTGAGGGACAGGGGATCACTGAAGAAAAGTCAACGGCAACTACCTCTTCAGAATTTAAAGATAGTTATTCCAATGTGGCGTTTATCACCCAATATATAAGCCAGCATAAACAACTTGAATCGGTTATTAAAAAACATTGGCCCATTTTGACCAATGAACCCCTGCTGGAGAAATATGTTGAGCCAAAACCTACATTTGTGTATAGGAGGGCAAAAAACCTGAAGGACACCTTGGTCAATAGTGCGATTAATGTTCCATCTCCCCTCACTTATATAAAATCTAAGGGTTTTTACCGCTGTGGGACCTGCAGTATGTGTCGAGCTTACAGGAGTCCCACATCGGTGGTGGATCATTATAAGTCGACAGTCACTAATCAGGTTTTCAGTATAGATGATTTCATCTCCTGTAACAGTAAGAATTGCATCTACCTACTGGAATGTAAATGTGCTAAACAATATGTAGGAAAGACCAAGCGTATGTTAAAGGTGCGTTTGCCTGAACACATCAGAAATATAAAAAAGGGAATAGATTCCCAAAATGTTTCTGACCACTTCAAAAAAAACGCACGATTGTGACATCCTACAGTTAACTTCTTGTTGTGGTATAAAAATTGTTAAGCCTCACTGGAGAGTTAATAATATAGAATTGAGACTCTCCCAAACTGAAATGCGGTCCATTTATAAATTAAAAACTTTGAAGCCCAGAGGTATTAACAAGGACTTTGTATTGAAATGTTTCCTTTGAAAACTGTTTGATTATAGGTGTTAAATATTGTGCAACTAATCATTGATTTTATCTTCTCTTTTATGGAAATTGGGATCGCATCTTATGAGAGCATACTTTGTATCTTTAAAATATGGACTTTCTAATCAAATACATCTGACCAAAACACCATCTGAGCTGTGGCTCATTCCAGCAGAATGTTTGCGTTTCAGCGCTTCCGGATACAAGGGTTACATCCGGTTTGCGTTCCACACAAGAGATCCTCTTGCGGCTCAGCGGATCTAAGGATGAGGTCTTTCCGACTTCCGGACCGGAACCCGGAAGTATCTAAGTGCCGCTACGTACCATGTGGGAGCTGGCGTCTCCTGAAATATGAGAATCTGATATGGACTTTATCTGAACCGGACCGCCGATACCCTGTTACTGTAAGGGCGGTATATATAATGGTCGTGATGTTTGTATATATCTTTTATAACATTGTATTTTATGTAAAAAAAAAGGATGTTTTGATTGCACCTCCTAAATTTCTTAGAGTTTTTAACATTATGTGTTTAGACAGCGGATTGGATTCCGGGTCGAGTTTTACATATGTTCTTATAATTGGATAACCACACAGGGTATATAAAGCCTGTGAGTTCAGCTCTCCTCCATACCTTGAAAAAGGGCCTCATACGGCCCGAAATGCATTGGTGAGGAGGGAGCACCATCATCATTGTCCATGGATTGTTGTTCCAACTTTTTACCATCTTGTAAGGCAGACCCACCTCAGTCTCTAATACCTGGGTGAGTTGAGGTGGAGGAAAGGAGTCCAATTTTTTGGACAATATTTTTTACTTTTTATTTATGCACTTGCTTTTGAACTTTTATCTGGATATACTTTATTGCTGAATACATTTTACGTGTGGAGCATTTGGAGTGTGTCATCTGTCTGGGTTCGGAGGATCCAGGACTGTCGACTGAAAGAAACCTATATGTGCATATAGGGAATAGTTATAAGGGAAGCCCTATTCATCTGGGGACGTGGGACTAGGTGTGGATCTGAAAGATACCTTTACATGCAAATAGGGCTGGGGAAACAGGTCAGTGACACAGTTTGGGTACTGTGTATTTCCCTTTATAGCCTCCCTGTTAAGCCTTTCCTTGGTCTACAGTCAGCGACTGGATGTTTACCGATCAGGATTGAAGAATCCTTTTGAACATTTATCTACAGGACAGCGCAATAGTCTGTACCTTTTTTGTGTACAAATTGTCTATTGGTGTGGTAGCCCAGGGGCTCGAGTTATTTTCAAGTTTTTCTGTTACCTTATCAAACTAATCATTGACACACATTACTGAATTAGGACAAGTTGAGACAGAAAAAAGGGGGGTATGATATGCTCCTCAATTGCGCTCCTAATGTTTTAACATACAAAAAAATATATACATATATGGAGTATATATGGAGTATAAATATCTGTCGCACACTGCGCTCACAGGCTAAGTGTGGATCACGGAGGTATGTATACAATTTTCTTTCTATTGCCTTTCCTTTTCAGGTGTTTTTTCTTATACGATTCAGGGTCATCTTTATTCCTCAGTAGTCAATTATATGAGGGAAAGAAGAAGCCAGAAAAGTGTGTTATATATTTTATAAGAGAATACAAGTCTGGTATCTGCAGACTAAAAAGAACATCGTATACATTCCTCTGTGATCCACGCTTAGGCTGTGTGCGCAGTGTGCGACAGATATTAATACTATTTATATGTATACATTTTTTATATGTTAAAACATTAGTAGCACAATTGAGGAGCAGATCATGCCCCCCTTTTTTCTATTATAGTTGTAAGAGATTTGACAATCTCTTTTTGATAAACTCCTTTTTAACTCCTTGTGGCGCAGTCAAGATTTTTTTTTGTACAAGTTGAGACAGAACTCAAGACATTAAATACAGAACTGGACAAATACAGACACAACAGTGAGTTTATACAACTAGAGAACATCACCCAAAGTTACAAAAAATGAAGAAAACCTCATTGAAACAAAAAAAATCCAAAATGATACATGACAAGGTAGGCAAACAACAAACTCACGGACCCCAAAAAACAAAAAAAAGACACTCTTAAAAATTGGAAAGGACCCTCAAGATAATCTTGAACCATGCAAGAATAAATAAAAAAAAAATAAAAAAAATAAAGGGAACATATCAAAAACCACAACACCAATTTACAAGAAACTCAAACTCACCTACCAACAGTATCTGAGCAAACTACACAGTGGAGTAACCATTGAAAAACCACCTACAGATGTAGCGCCACTCATCCAGTGCCGGGGCTCACCAGACCACTCCCGCTGGCGAGTGGATGCTACACGCGCGTCCCAGTCCCACGCACACCCCAGTTTCCTGTCGGCGGGGGACGGAAACCCTGCCCGTCTCCGCTTCAGGGAGATAGGCAGGGCTGGGGGGAGAGGGGAGGTGGTGGAACGCGTTGAACCGGCGGCGAGGACCCGGGGGGGGGGGGCTACGTTGTCCCCTTCCGAAAGCTGGCGGGGGCTGGTGTGTGGTGAATCCACTGCCAGCCCCTGCAATGATGAGCAGCCCTACATCTGTACACAGACAATACAGATGAGGTCAGGCCTCAATGACTCTAGAAACACATCCTTTTCCACCTATAGTATAGAAGTGGAAGAGACATCCCGTTACAAAATACTTACTAGACTTTCCTTCGAGAAAGGCACCACCACATCTTTTTCACACTCCCTCCCTAAGACTTACAACAACAGTGACAACCTAAGTGAACTAGAAACACATCCCACAACCACCACAAGAATCTTTAATTTGAGTGATTTAGTTCTAGTAGAGAGACATACCACATTACTCAACAAAAGACTTAAATTTGCACAGACCGCTAGACTTAACAAATTCGAAACATACCTTGACCTACACAAATGTTTAAGGAAACTGATCCTAACCAAATGCTACCACAAGAAAGCGACTAGGACACCTAGTCAACACCATCAAATCACTAGTGGTACATACAGTAATCTCTAAAAAATGAATACCAACACCAGACAACAACCAAACCTCATGAAAGTAGAGAAAGAGACAAACTGGGCTCGACAAACCCCGGGCGCCAGGTCGCCTCAGCGACCAGATTCTGCTTCCTGGCGACCAGATTTTTGTGGTGAGGAAGCAGAATCTGGTCATGGCTGGGTGCATTGCAGAGCAGCTCCGCCGCGGCTATATTTCAGCTAGAGCCGGCATCGCGGAACTGCAGCGGCAGCAGTCCGGCCCCCCAGCACGCAGCAGCTGCCGGCGCTGTCAGAGCCCGGTCTCCCCCTCACACAGAAGCAGATCCGGCTCCTCTCCGGCTGGTTCACCCATGTACCCGGCTGCCGGCGCTGTCAGAGCCCGGCCTCCCCACACACAGAAGCAGCAGCAGCACCAGCTCCTCCTCCGGGTGGATATGCACCATATGTACCCGGCTGCCGCTGTCAGAGCCCGGCACTTCCTCAGTGCCCCATGCACAGCTCACATGTGTATGCCTCTGGCTGTCCGCGCCCCCTCCCCACATTCTGGTTCTGGCTGCCAGGCCCCTTACTGAGGCAGAGGCTGTAGGGAATTTCTGCCAGCCCCGTGTCTGTGGCCCAAGCGTCTGACATACAGCCATGGACTGGTGTCTGCCTCGTAAGTGTCCTGCCATGTGCCCAGCTGGTACTGCTCTATACACAGGGGGCATGGGATGTACACTGCATGTGTGATTGTATTACATGTATGTAAGTGTCCTGCCATGTCTCCCAACAGATGTTGTCATATACTGTACACAGGGGGGCACAGGATGTACACTGCATGTGTGACTGTATTACATGTATGTAAGTGTCCTGTTATGTCCCCAGCAGGTGCTGCCCTATACACAGCTGCTGTCAGAGTAACCCCCAGCTGCTGTCAGACTATGGCATGGCAACAACAGGATAACCCCTGGCAATACATGGTAACCCCATAGCAACAAGCATATTAACCCCTGGCACAGCATGTTAACCCCATTGGCAATGAGGAGGTTAACCCATGGCAGACCATGGTAACCCCATAGCAACAAGCATATTGACCCCTGGCAGAGCATATTAACCCCATTGGAAATGAGTATGTTAACCCCTGGCATCAAGCATGAAAACCATAGCAACGAGCATGTAGGTATAAGCAGAACATATGTGGCATAATATGTAGTTACTGCATGTGATATTATATGTAATGAGCATTACGATGTTTGGTGTAATGGTCATTACGGCCCGTGGTATATGTAATGGTAATTTTTGGGGGGCGCGCACTGTCCCTATTATTACTTTATCTGGCTCCTACATTTTCATCCTGGCACCTAGATTTTAAAGAAATTTGTCAAGCCCTGCACTGCAAGAACTCAAAGCCAACAAAGACACAGCAATCAAAGCAGCAGATAAGGGGGGGGGGGGGGGGGGAATAGTAACCTAAAAACAAAAATGCTTACATCCAAGAATCCCTTAGAATTCTGAAAGACATCGCCACATACACACAATTACCCAACAGAAAAATACCATAAAAAATTCAGAGCCCTACTACAAGATGGAAAACAAAAAGGCATTACAGACAAAGAATACGATCACATAGACAAACAGAATCCAGTAATACCGGTATTCTATCACCTGCTGAGGATCCACAAAAATACACAGCACCCAGCTGGTAGGTCCATCATATCCGGAATTAACTTTCTGACATCCAATTTATCACAATACATAGATACCTTCCTACAACCAAATGTTAGTTCCACAAAATCACACATACAAGATACAACAGATATTCTTAAAACTCAGGAAAGCATACAATCGCAAGACAACTTCTACATATGTACAAGTGACATTACATAACTGTATTCAGTGATCGAACATGATCAAGGGATGAGAGAAACCAGATTCTTCCTTGAAGCAGAAGACACACTCCAAACACAACAAATAGAATTCATCCTAAACTGTATACAATATATTCTCCAACATAATTTCTTCTGGTTTGAAAACCAGTACTACAGACAGTCAAAAGGCACATCGATGGGGACCAGGTTAGCCCCAAGGTACGCCAATTTGTTCATGGGGTGGTGGGAGTACATGAACATTTGGTGTAGGAATGATCTTGAGGCGAAACTGGTCCTCTGGCATCACTACACAGATGACATAATCTAGTGTTCCCGCTAGGCTGTTTTAACGGGGCGCTGCGCCCTGCCAGATCTTTAAAGGGCAAAATGCGCCCTGCCCCACTAACAGCGCCCCGCTAAAACAGCATGATGCCTGCCCTGACTGCTTGCACAGGGAAGCCCAGCGCCGCCTTACACGGCGATGCCCGGCGCTTCCCCGGCATCACGGCAACTTCGGCGGGGCCCTTTTCATGATGTCGCGGCCAGGGCACAAGTGTGACGTCGGTGGGCCAAGTCCGCCCCCCGGCGCCCTGCCTGCCCGAAAAGCTAGAGTAAACACTATAATCTTCATATGGTGGGGAGACAAAGACCGCTTGCTCAAGTTCACGCAACTACTCAACAATAAACACAAACAATCTCATTTTCACCACACAACACAGCCGACAGAAAGTTGACTTTCTAGACATCACAATTTACTTTGAAAACAACCAAATACAAACAAAAACATATCATAAACCATTTGATGTATGGTGTGCATCTACAGATGGAGCCTGTCTAATCCAGGCACGCACGCACGCACAACCCTTGGCAGTGGAGCGTCCCCCGGGTCCCCACCGCCTCCCCCTCACCACTCTGACACCCGCCTAACCCTGGCCGTTTCCCTGAAGCGGAGATGGGCAGGATGCCACCGCCCCGCTGCCAAAGGCAGGCTCTGGCGGGCACCGACCAAAGATGACAGGGGCTACAGCTGTAGGGGACTGAACGCACATAACTAAAAATAATCCATTATAACCAGCTAAGAACAACCCCCCCCCCCCCCCAAAAAAAAAAAAAAAACTGTCCTGTTAATTGGCACACTCAGGGAAGAACCTAGATCAGTGATGGTGAACCTTGACACTCCAGCTGTTGTTGAACTACACATCCCAGCATGCCCTGCATTAGTTTTAGCATGGACAAATTGTAAAATTGTAGCAGGGCATACTGGAATGTGTAGTTCAGCAACAGCTGGAGTGTCAAGGTTAGCCAACAATGACCTAGATTAACCTTTAAACATGTATGGCACATAGTGTCAATGTTGTTGTTCCTATCTCAGAGAAGTGTCCCAAAAAGTACCATCACTTGGTCCAAAGTAAATATGTTCACCCAACCATCTTAGAATAAGGAACATAGCTTGCACTTACTCCCCTTAAAATGTATTATACATCTAATTAAAAACATTAAAAATATTCTCTCCAAAAAGGTCTGAAATCAACAAACAGGCAAAACGCCAAGTTTTCCCACAACAAAGAAGGCCACTATCTACAGTACAGCCATCGATATCAAAACGCAGAGATTCAGTTAATTTCTCCAAAAAATTCTCTCAAACGACCAAGTTAATATAAAAAGCATTTTATATCCAAGCGATTAACCTCAGACCGCCAAACCCCCCCCCCCCACACACACACACACACACACACACACACACACACACACACACACACACACTCCTTAGGATATATAACACTCCAGTGATATGGGAATTATATGCACAGCTTCCCACAACAAAGATGCAAACCGCAATCACAGCTCACAAACCCACCCACAATGATGTCGTGAGAAAGGAAGGATAAAAGCCCTTCCCAAACATGGCCACCCCTTGCATCCCTGAAGAAGGATGTGTGTGCGTGGTGCGCAACCAAACAGCAGCTGACACAGGGTTGTCAGACCCCAATGGGTTAAAAAATTTGAAAAAAGGAGTGTCAGCTCTGGCTATACCAATAATTGAATCAGACGGTTCTCAAAATATAACAAATTTAATAACATATAAAATACAATATAAATGAAAATAAATGTATTGGATAAAAGGTGGGAATCAATTGGCTGAATGTCCAATTATAAATCTTAAAAAGTATATCACCGGGATATTTGGGCTTGGTGGCATTTATAAACTGACAGTCAATGTTACCATCCTGGGTGGTCTGGTCTTTAGATGTGTCCAGATTGGTGACTGGGAGTGTCCTGAGTTGTCCTATGTTTTCAAGGACTCACGGTTCCCACTTGTGCAGAATTCCTTTTTATTTTGCTGGAATAATTAGGAATCAAGCGGTTATCCCAAAAACGATTGGTCCAGTTGAGTGGCGAGGGACATCTGTGGGTAGGTCGGACAGGTCACCGGTTCAGCAAGGATGGTGTCAGTATGCCAGGATTGTATTAGCTCAACGCGCTTCCCCGGAAGGTTTGTGCATCCGGCTTCCCCAGGAGCAAGTGCTTATTGATTGTCAGTTTATAAATGGTAACATTGATTGTCAGTTTATAAATGGTAACATTGATTGTCAGTTTATAAATGCCACCAAGCCCAAATATCCCGGTGATATACTTTTTAAGATTTTTAATTGGACATTCAGCCAATTGATTCACACCTTTTATCCAATACATTTATTTTCATTTATATTGTATTTTATATGTTATTAAATTTGTTATATTTTGAGAACCGTCTGATTCAATTATTGGTATAGCCAGCGCTGACACTCCTTATTTCTAATCCCTGAAGAAGGCCCCTAAAGCCGTGACAGATGGCTTGGAAGCTTTGAATCTTACTACCATGCGGTTTTTAAATCTGGTTACTGATATCATTCATTGTACTGATAAAAATCATTTGTTTCCCCCCACCCCTTTAAATGCCTTTTCTCTAATGTAAACATACCTAACTTGGCTAGTATTTCCTCATAACCCAATGACTCTAAACCCTTAATTTTGTTGCTCTTGTCTGGACCTTTTCCTGTACCAATATGTCCATTTTATGGAGTGGTAACCAGAAAGGTAAGATGAGGCCATAGCAATGATTTAAAGATGTTGCCACACTCATCTATGCTACCTATGGCAGATGGATTGCCAACTGAGGTGCACTGTAGCATGTCACAGCGTGGCAAAGCATTGAGAAATGTGGACAGTGTGGCTTATGGCATTGCTGGTGAGTTTAATACTTCTGTTTATCGCTTTTGAAAATCACAATTGCGCATGTGTGAGGTCACCAATGAAATACAGTATAGTAAAATACAGATGGAGCGGCACTCATTCATGCAGCTCTCAGGGCACCTGGAACGAATGAGGCGCACGTGCGTGTGGGACACTTACGTGCCCCATTCGCAGCAATGGGCAGGCAAGCATGTGAAACGCTTGTGCGTGCCTGTCTCGGCGAGCCGATATAAGTTGCCTCGGTGCTTCAGATGAACGTGGCTCGATCTGTAGTTCAAGAACTACTTTAAAGCATGTTAAAGGCGGTAAAGGATACTTTACAGATGAGCACTGGGCAACAGGATCGCTGAATACAGATCACACACACAGTAACTAGAAATGTAAACTTACAATACAGAATCATCGGTCTTCAACATGGATGCAGGGCTGCATTTTGCTTTAAATTCATGGGGATCATAACACTCATGTTTTAATTTTTGCTTTTACTATATGATACTATACGGTACAGCAGGCTTTCCCAACCACGGTCCTCAAGGCACACCAACAGTGCAGGTTTTGTAGATATCCAGGCTTGAGCACAGGTGACTTAATTAGTATCTGAGGGATTCTGATTAAATCATCTGTGCTGATACTAATTACGTCACCTGTGCTTAAGCCTGGATATCACTAAAACCTGCACTGTTGGTGTGCCTTGAGGACCGTGGTTGGGAATGCCTGCTGTACAGTATGTCACGAAACTGCCTGATCAGAAAGTGGTAACAAAACCCTATTTTTTTTGCAGAGAAGATGTTCGTAAAGTCATTCACACAGAAAGCTCAGCTGCATCAGGTGTGAATGATCTGATAGGCCTATTATACACTATCGATGGTGGCCTAGCAGTTAAGGCCAAAGCATGCTACCGTATGTACTGTGCCAAGGGTTCTGATCCTGCCAGGACTAATTGTTTTTTGTAATTCCACTTTTTTATTATTATTATTATTATACATTAAAATGTGTATATATTAATGCTTTGCTTACACTTTACTTGTGTGTGCAGAGCATAATTCCGTAAGGGTGGGCCCCCTTGTAGCCAATAGTCCCGTCCAGCCACCATGTTGTAAATAAGTTAACTAGTTGCAAATTCAGTCCCATGAACAATGTATGCCGAGCTTAGCCCACCCTTACCTTTAAGCTCAGCATACATTTTCCCACCTATTTCCTGGGTCTGTAGGAGCGACTACTTAGCATATTTACAAGATAGTGGCGGGCATAGACTATGGGCCATGAGAGAGCACATTCTTACACTACTAAGCTTGGCATACACAAGTTAAAGCAAAGCATGAATATATATACACATTTAAAAATAAATAAAAAAATACATATAGGATTTGCTCCTGAGCGGGATCCGAACCATGGCCCAATGCATAGCATGCTGTGACCTTAACCGCTAGGCAATTATAGCTACTGTATCTCCAGCCTGTCATCTCAGACCTGATTCCAGCACCCAGCTACTGTAAGCTCGGCATACATTTCCACACGAGTCCCTGGGGCTGAATGAGTGACTACTTTGCACACTGTATTTACAAGGGATCGGAATACACACAATATGAAATCTAAATTAAATTATATTTATTAACTCTAATAATAGCAAATGCAAAACACAATAAAATATTACTTAGACAATGTACAACAAAATACATAAAAATTAAAAATAAAGGATAGGGGATTGTCACATAGGTGACACAAAGTGGTATATGGCAGGATTTAAAAGTCAAAGGGGGGTATGCAATGTGGGATCACGGCTGTCGATACCCGCAGACAGCCTTGATCCAGGTCTGCTTGCGGTCAGATTGACCGCGTAACGACAGACGGGATTCAATGTCCCGTCTGCCGATGGCACAAAGGGGGCGTGGCCGCGAAAACGGCCTTGGATTGTCGATCTGCGGCCCGGATCACGACAGTCTACGGCAGTTATCGGCAGAACGGGCCCGACAGCTTCTGAAGTCGGGCCCGTTCCGCCGTGATCCCACATCAATGCTTTCATTAATGACAGCATTGAATAGGGAGCTGCCGCTATTTCCCATGTCGGAAATAGTGGTGGCAGATTGCATACCCCCCAAAATGTCATAAAACATCCATATTAGGATTTTATATTACCGATTGGAAAATTGCTTCACTGATGAGACTGGATGTGGGGTTGTTGGTGTGTACCCTTGGTATCCCAGCAGCTTTTTTGAAACTTTTGTTCCAGATTTTTGGTGGTGCTCTATTTCTTTCAGGAATCATGGATGACCATCAGTGGGAGCAGAGATGTCCAATGTGAGTGCTAAACGCGTTTCCCCGGATCAGTAAAATTCCGGCTTCCTCAGGAGCGAAGCCGGAATTTCACTGATCCGGGGAAACGCGTTTAGCACTCACATTGGACATCTCTGCTCCCACTGATGGTCATCCTTGATTCCTGAAAGAAATAGAGCACCACCAAAAATCTGGAACAAAAGTTTCAAAAAAGCTGCTGGGATACCAAGCCAGTTCCCTAAGAGACTTACCAGTACAATCAGTGGTCACCATCAGGATTCTACAAGCTCCTGCCAGCATAAGAGCTCACCATCTTCACAATCGTCTATTTAATTTATTACTGGAGGGTACACACCAACAACCCCACATCCAGTCTCATCAGTGGAGCAATTTCCCAATCGGTAATATAAAATCCTAATATGATGTTTTATGACATTTTGACTTTTAAATCCTGCCACATACCACTTTGTCACCTATGTAACAATCCCCTTATCCTTTATTTTTATGTATTTTGTTGTACATTGTCTAAGTTATATTTTATTGTGTTTTGCATTTGCTATTATTAGAGTTAATAAATATCATTTTATTTAGATTACCGTATGAATAAATTATTCAGCCAGTGCTGGCATGTGTGTATTCCATTCCTTGATTATTAGGGGAGTGACAACCCTTTGCCAGCCGCTGTTAATAGCGCTCCCCACACACTTGTTTTTCTTACACTGTATTTACAAAGTGGTGGCGGGCACACAAACGACAACGACAACCGACTTTCCAAAAAATTAAACCACTTTACCTCAACAGATGTCACTCCTGGTTGCTGACCAATAAGAACAGTACCCTCCTCATCTAGACGTGCGATGCGTTGATCTCGGATGACAGCCTGACTTCTGATAAGGGGAGACACATCCAAAAGCCAATCGTTACCCAATAGGTATGTCAGCTGACGACTGCCATCTAAGGAATGAGCCACAAAGTAGGCAAGAAAGCGCACCCGAGCCCTCTGGTACTGAGGACGGCAACTTTGAAATCTACTATCTGTTGCAGCTCCAATGTCTTCATCCAGAGCATGACCTAAAGATCTGAGAGAAAGACAATAAGTCTGTTGAAACCAATAACAATGACTCAATAAAATCAAGTAAAATTCAAGCTACTTACATTATGTCCTACAGGTATTGCTTCTAATATAAAGGATCTCAAAATGACTTACATTTTGCATTTATATTTATAATATTCACAGTATATTATATTATTTAAAGCATAATCTTTTGGGGGACTCAGCCTTTATGGACCAAATATTGCTTCATGGAGCAAATGTCTACAAAAAAAATGAAATAACATTTTGGAAAAAAAAAAAAGATGATTTTTTTTCTATAATTCCAGTGAATTGGTAGACAGAAAATAGCTTGGATTAATGGAATACAACTGTAAATCTAACTTTTTACAGGCAATCTGCCTGTGTGACATGACATCACAGTACACATTGGGCGGTATTCAATGAGCCTGATTCGCCATGTTTTTATGGCGAATTTGTGCTGTTTGGCGAATTTTTGACTAAAACGGTGAATCACCCTATTCAATGACCACATGGCGAATACATTTGAAGGTTTTTTTCGCCATGATTCACCGAGTAGCAATCGCTATCTTTTTATGGTGAAGTGGAATGTGAACTTTTAAAATAAAGTGGTTTTTTTTTTACATTTGGTGTCAAAAAATCAGGAATTTTATTCTGAGGAGGGGCATGCTATTTTTATTCATGTGCAGTAAGCACATGAATATATATTTAATTTAAAAAAAATATATATATATTTTTTTTACACAGCAGCCAGCAGGGGGCGCCGGAGCCGAGCCGCTCATTAAATATTCATATATTCACTGCACCCGATCGTTACGATCGGGTGTAGTGAATATACGCGGTCCCCTGCTGGCACCCCCGGTGGGCAGCCTGTGCTGCCTGGCACCCGGGGAGCCCACCTCCCCCCCACAAACGTTCTGGGGCAGGCAGAGAGACTTCCATCTCTCTGCCTGCCACCGTCCTCAGGCTCCCTGCGGCGTTCGCCGCAGGAGCTCATATTCGCCGGTCAGGGGCAGCGAGTCCCTGACTCGTTGAATACCGGAGCCGGCGAGGCTCCGGAACGTGGCGAATGTGCAGCGAATCCGAAAAAGGATTCGCTGCACCTCGCAGGTATTCACATTGAATACCGCCCATTATGTTTCCACCATCCCCAATATCTGATGTTGGGACAGTATGACGGACGCGCAGTCTAATGGCCATCATGGAAATTATTAGTCTACCTGTTCTGGTCTGCTGGAAAATTAGAATCAAATTCCAAAAAGAACAACTCCTACTAATGGTAGAGACACAAAAGCCCAATTCAATGCCATAGATGAAACCAGAGGGGAAGGCAAGCAGCAATAACAGACACAGAGGCCCTGGACAATTAGGGGCCTGATTCAGACCTGTTGCTAGGCTGCATATACTCAGCCTAACTGGTTCATCGCTGCCAGCCGCCCTGCATCCCCTAACTAGCATGCGATGGATGTGAACGAGAACACATCCCCTCGCAATCGGCGGAAGGGGAGAAATATCATTCCATGGTCGCCGACCATGCAATGATTTCTCTCCCCTTCGGAAATAAAAGTCAGTCTAAACTGACATATTTCCATTGCAGACATCATGTGACATCATCCACCCACCCCAAGCAGGCAACGCTATGCCGGTGTTCCCAGTGGGTTTCCCATAAACCGCTAGGTGTTCCCCTAATGCTGCCCCCTGTCAGTGCAAACGACTGGACTATTGTGGTACTCCCCAAAGGCATTCACACAGGGGGTCTGGATCTACGCATATCTGCGCATTCACAGACCCCCACCCTCGACAACAGGGGCAAATTCGTCCCCATCCGTTGTGGTCTGAATTAGACCCTAAATTTCAAAATAAATGGCAGCCTAAACAAAGTATCTGGATGCCAAATACAGGTTTACACCACATTTAAAAGGTCAGCCTGAGATGTACCACTATGAAGGCCTTTATCCAAGGAATCCACCCAATGCTCCTTGGCTTTTTTGACAAAAGTGAGCAGATGTGGAGTTAGATTTGGGTGGGGTTTGTACTTCAAACTGATATCTATATTGCAGTGCAAAAATAAAGTAGCCCGTATTTACCCTGCATGGTAACAAAATAACACCTAAATCTCTGTAGAGAATTTACTTTTGCGAGTGAACCAGAATCAGGCCCCAATTACATGAAATACCTTAGCATCCTCAATGTGCAGGATGGATTTGACTGCCCCTATTAGAGCCAACACATTTTAAGTCTGACTTCTGCAGGCATACCTGCTCGCCTAGGGAGCAAACGTCAGAGTCAGAATGATAATCCTGCACCTAAGAGGTGATCGTTCTGGAAACTGTCTATTATCAGAAGCATCAGTTGTGCAGAATTAACAGGATGTAACTTGCACTAACCCCAGAACTGACTGAGATAACCCAAACAGGCTCCACAGAGGGGGGCTGGGAGATGGTAGTGAGTTAGTGTGGTAGCTGTTGTGGGAGGTTGATGCGACAAGCTCAAGCATAGCAGGGGTGTGGTATGGTATTCCGACAGTTGGGATCCTGACAGTCATTAGCTCGACACCGGGATCCCGACTGCCTGTACTCAGACAGCATGGCGAGCGCAAAGAATCCCCTTGCGGGCACGGTGGCACGCTACGCGAGCCACCTATTCTATTCTCCCTCTATGGGTGTCGTGGACCCCCACGAGGGAAAATAGCAGGTGGCCGTCGGGCACCCGGCTGTCGGCGTTTTGACAGTCGGGATACCAACGTCGGGAACCCGTCCGGCACCCCATAGCAGGGGGTGGAATACAGATGAGGAGGACCCTGTGCTAAAGAAATGAACCCTTTAGTGCCCATATTCTCTATCTAATATACACCAAAGTCTCAAGAGAACCCCTCATCTCCATCCTCATAGGAGGTAAAAAAGATATTTTGCTGTTCTTGGAAGGGTCTTACCTGGAGCCGGGGATACGCTGCAAATTTGTGTCAGATACTTCGACTCTAAGCGGCAGTAGCGGCACCCACAAGGAAAGAGAGAGAGAGGAGCGAAGGCGCTCTAACCAAAACTCAACTTTTACACCCACTGCTCCCTGAGTCTCTTTTCCACCCACAAATAGAAAGTCACAGCCATCTGACACCTGTCAAGTAGAATGGTGAAAGACAGACAGAACTTAGAAAGACAATGGATAATCAGTGTGGCACACAATACTCAAACAATATTAGCAGATATAAACCTGTACAATCTGTGCATTTGGAGTCTCACAACCTGCTTGCTTGGTCACATCCAGTACGAATCCCCCAGCCTCCAAAGCCAAAACGCGCACTGGAATCTTCTGAGAAATGCCAGTAAGTGGAGCTGTATTCAGAATCTCATGAGACTGTAGTAGATAAGAACAAAAATGTTATTTAAAATGACATCTAAATATTATTACCAGTTATTTATATATAGCACACATAAATCCCTGCCCCAGTGGAGTTCTAATAAATAAATATGAAAGGACTGCAGTTTAAACGGCTGTCGGGTCAACCGCGATTTGCTTGATTATCATTATGCTGTAATCGCAAAGAAAAATTATTTCTTTGCAACTTAAACAGTGAATGCTGGTTCATTTCTTTCCCTTTGCTGTGGGAAGGTAAGTGTGCTTATTATTACGTTTGTTTGATGAATGCCGTCTATACCCGACGTTTCGTTCCATCAAAGACCTTAGATCACGACTTTCAGCACCCTCCAAAACAAACCCAGTTTGTTCTATCACCATCTACAATTGTAAAGTGCAACTGAATTTGCTGTGCTGTATAAGAAACTGTAAGTAAATGAACTATAACTGGCAAGGAGGTTCTGGGCAGGCTGCAATATTTCACAACCCCACACCAATTAGAAGTAGGGCACTAAGGAATAAAGTGGATTCAGCTGCAACACTGCATATCTGCACCAAGATCTGGACTTGCTTGGTAATCATGGATACAGTTACAGCTTGGCATGCCAGTTGCCTTGCGACCATTAGTGTGTAAGGATGATCCACAATGGCGGAAGTCACAATTGCAACAAATACAGATCAGAAAGACAGGGGTGTAAGCATTCACGCAATACATACATGTGTGCTCATATATCTTGTCTCAATATGCCTCACAGCGGGAGATGCCTAGCATGAGTGAGCTGACAACCTTAGAGTTGGGTGTGAATTTTTATGAAAATGTGTCTTGTTTCCATAGCATTATACATAAGAAGGTAGACTCTACTGATTGAAATTATATGAAACATGTCTACAGATGTGTCCTCTTACATCAGTCCTCTATGTTATACAAGTCACGTTCTACAGAACTTGTGAGCTGCACATCTCTCTGTAGTGCCATCTTTGCAAGTATCTAAAGCTCTGTATACATTGAGCAATTTGGACGCTGGTCGATTTAGACTTAAATTTTGCTCAGCGACCTAATCGCTGAGTGTCTCGTTTACATCAGCGACCAGCAACGGTCGATGACAAAATGGAGTCAGTGCAGGAGAAAGCCGCTGGAGGAGCATGCTCCTCTGACCAGCATCTACTACTGGGCTGCTCGCGGGAGTGCGCTCACACACAGGAATATGTCAGCGACCATATCCCTGGCGATATAGGCTAAAATCGCCCCGTGTGTACGGGATTTACTTTTTCAATTTTCCATGCATTTTATTTACAAAACAGAGCAAATTGGACAAATAAGCAGTTTCTACTTCACAGAATTTTTTTCAGACCTGCTTATAATTTTGCACAGTCCTGTGTGTGTGGAATATGAAGCATGTTTATATTCAGTGTGTGACTGTGGCTGTATCTTCATAAGAAATAGAACATTACTGTACATGCTTTTCCAGGAAACACCAACAGAAAGTAGTAGCGCTAATGACCAGTCTTATTTATAACCCCTAATCCAGCTGCTAACTTTAATAGGATCTCCAATCCTAACAAAGGGAGACAACAACAACAAAACAAAAGAAAGCGCTTGGATTCAGGGGATATAAATAAAGCCAATCTCTAGTAAAATTGATTAATTAATTAAGAACCTTCAAAGATACAGAAACGATAATAATGACAGTAATAACATTTAATAAAGAATTGTATAGGTACCGGCAGATACCAGACATAAACAATTATAAATAACATACAAATTTAGTCAACTACTATGACTTTCAGGTGTATGTCCGTCTCCAAATGAGTAGTGCAGCTCAACTTCAACAAAGGCTTGCCTCAGCCTCGGGATAGGTGTAGAAGAGAATAAGAAGGAGCGCACAATGAGTAAATGTAAAAGCAATTTACTAAAAGGTGTAATATCCCACATACATCATAGTATAAGGCAATCAGCTCAGAGGTCACCGTGTCATGCGGCACACTGCAATCCGGATGCGGGAGAGCGACTCGGGCAGATGGTGAGTGGAAGAACAGCGGCGTCAGCGTGTACCAGCAGGAGAGCTCAGACGGGACAGCGTACACGATCCTGTACATCAGAAGACCCCGCCCCAACGCGTTTCGTCATTCAAGACTTCGTCAGGAGGCGGAATGACAGGTAAGTATGACCAGGTATATATAGCCGGCCCATTAACCACAATGCTCAACAGCTGTCATACCAATTTAACAACATCAGGATGCTCCAGACGTTTAGAAGATTGCCATAAACGTTTTAGCAATGTTTTTGAAACAAGCTTTAAAATGGCTGATGCGCCTGTGGCTAATTGCACTAATGATCTTGATGAAATGTGTGCGCAAATGGAGAAATTGAATATCAAGGAGATGAGATTAAATTGGGAGATTACTACTCTCGAGAACTATATCCAAGCCAAGCTAAAAGGATTCCTAGGGGACTACGGTTCACGAAGAATCCTACATTTGGGAACGATAATAAAGATTTTCTAAATAATTGGTTTAACATTTTGGATGAGTGTTCAATGCAATTGATGAAACTCATTATTAAAGAGAGAAAAAGTGAGATCACTAATATTGGTATAGAGATCGATGCTCTTGAGATCAAACTTAGTCCCGCTAAGGATTTAAAAGAATTTAAAGAATTGTTGAGAAACAGCGATTTAAGGTTCAAAAAAATTGAGGATGATGTAGTTGAAAATAAGGTTAAAAAATTTAAACGTGATCTAAATGATTATAAAGATGGGAATGTACATAAATGGCCACAAAATAATACCACCCAGAAACAAGGTTATCAACCCAGAATTAATAGATATCATTCACGTAATAATTATGAAAATGGTCGGCAAAGAGTCCCGTATAGGAAAAATAATGGTTCCCGGTACTCTGATTACAACAATGTCTCAGAGAGACCACACTTTGAGGTTCCTACTTCCAATCGTTTTCAAACATTAAATACACCTGATAGACCTAGACATGAGGTTTTTCAGAATCGCCCTCAATGGAGAAATTACAGGAGAGGCGAACCTGGGGTAGAGAACAGTCCCAATATACGACAAAAAAGAAAACAAGATGTAATAGACGTGGAAAAAGAGGGGGAAAGAGGGCTAAAACAAAGGAAATACAACCTTTGATTAAGAATGCTGGTATATTTAATCTTTCTGATCATACCCTCACCAAAGATGAAAATGACTTACTGAGTAAAGGGTTATCTTTTGCACCTCAAAAAGGACTCAATCCATTTGATTTATTTACAGATGCCAACAAATTTGTTCGTACTTTAACCTTTAAACGGCATTTCGCTAAGAATAAAACTAGTGAAATTAACGACAATATAGAGGAGACCCCTGTTATTAATGAGTCCAGATTAAAACCTAAATCAAATTTCTACCCTATAGAATCACGTGGTAGTAATGTTGAAACATTTTTCAATCTTATAAAAAATGATTTTGATAAATTGTGTAAAGTTCACACTAAACAGGCATGTAATGATAACCTTAAGAGAAATGAAAGAGCAGCCATCAAAAAGCTTGAAGACAATCATTCAATTGTTATAAAAACTGCTGACAAGGGGGGTGGGATCGTGGTTCTGAACCGCAGTGACTATCTAGAGGAAGCTTATCGCCTCCTTAATGATGATAAAACCTACTGCAGGTTGGCGACAGATCCCACCCCCCTTGTCATTGACAAAATTAAATTGTTAATGAATAATGGCATCACTAATGGTTGTATAAACGAAAAAGAAATGAGATATATAGTGAATGAAAATCCACTAGTGGCAATCTTTTACTATATGCCCAAAATTCATAAGAGGTTGATTAAACCACCCGGACGACCGATTGTCGCCGGGATAAATTCTGCTACTTCATGTCTGTCTGAATTTGTCGATTCACATATTAACTTGATTCCTATACTAAAGATTCCACACAGATTCTTATGAAACTCCAAAATAATCGATTGGAAAGACTCTTACAGGTGGTGTACCATCGATGTTGAGACTCTTTATACCTCAATACCCCATGATGGGGGGTTACGTGCCATAAGGTATTTTTTAGATAAAGATCCTACAATCGATGAAACTTTTAGAGAGTTTATTATCGAAAGCATCGAGTTAGTCATGACTAACAACTTTTTTGTGTTTCAAGGGGAATTTTTTGCCCAGTTATGTAGGGTTGCTATGGGTATGCCCTATGCTCCTAGCCTTGCAAATCTTTACCTGGGACAATGGGAGGAATGTAATCTAGAAATCACCCAGCAATATAGGAGTAATATCGTCGATTATCATAGATACATCGACGATATTATTATTATCTGGGATGGTGACGAATTTCTTTTCAATCAGTTTGTCCAGAGCATTAATGTGAATAATTACAATTTACGGTTCACTTCAAAAACTGACTTTTTGGACTAATGAGAATAAAACCATCGAAACTAGTACTTTTATTAAACAGGTTGACAGCAATAGTTATGTGCATTATAAGAGTTGTCACCACAAAAAATGGATTAACAACATTCCTTACTCACAATTTGTGAGGGTGCGTAGGAACTGTGCCAATGTCGCCCTCTTTGAAGAACAAGCAGAGATTTACAGTAATAGATTCTTAGAAAAAGAAGATCCTTGTGAACTGGTTACCAACTGTAAAGAGAGAGCTCTCAAACGTGACAGAACTGAGCTATTAAAGTATAAAAATAAGCCTGTAAACCAAAGCAGTATGGTTCCGTTTGCCACCAAGTTTAACAGTGAGAGCAATAAGGTTCGCCAAATCCTTATGCGCCATTGGGACATTTTATTGTTGGACCGTCTGCTTAAACCCCTATTGCCACCAAAACCCCAAGTAATTTTTAGAAAAGCTACATCTCTGAAAAATTCTTTAGCTCCCAGTCTGCTTAAAGCAACACATGAAAAGAGTGAAGGATGGCTTAAAGCTATAAACGGCTTTTTTCCATGCAATAAATGTAAAGTGTGTCGACATGCCGACAAAGAAAGATCTGTCTTTTGGAATTTTAATCACACTAAGTCATGGAAGATCAAGAGTCGCATGACCTGCATGACTACACATGTTATTTATATGCTTACCTGTAAATGTGGAAAAAGTTATGTAGGGAAAACTAAAAGAGTACTTAAATTGCATATTTTAGAGCATATGAGAAATATAAAAAATAAAGTTGTGGCACATAGTGTTCCCAGACACTTTACATGTTGTGCATCCAATATTGATCATTTCTCTTTTAAAGCTCTAGAGCATATTACCTTAGAAGAAAGGGGTGGAGATATTTTAACAAAATAGAGTAAAAGGGAGACGTTTTGGATTTATACGTTAAATACCTTATCTCCCAGTGGCCTTAATGAAGAGTGGAATATAGTACCTTTTCTACACTAATTATGCGTCTGGCGGGTGTTTCTTCACTGGCACGGCGTTGTTGCTGAGGTAAAACTCCTTCTCCGTGCCTATAGTGTGGGAGCTTCTTGCCGGCCGTATGGTGTAGAACAGTGTCCACGTCCTATCATCTAGGTCTTTTTTTCTCCACGTATGTGTTGTATCTATCATTATAAACCTTATATATTTGGGATCGTTCCTTTTTTGATTATTGGATATTAACATCATTCTCTCTATTCCTCTCTTTTCTCCTTTTTATTGTCCATATCTAGGAATGTCTATATGAATTTTTATATGTATTGTTATTTTTAAATATCGACTTTGTTATTATTAATAAATTCTTTGTCTTTTTAATTGATGTAATGCCGCACACGTGCAATATATTCTTTTTATTGATGTAATACTTATATATGTAATTTCAGTGTGTGTCAGACATTTATCCACACGCTTGAATTTGTTAAAGCACTTTATCCTTGTACAAATCTTTTTTCATTGTCAATGAGACCCTGATGTTGTTAAATTGGTATGACAGCTGTTGAGCATTGTGGTTAATGGGCCGGCTATATATACCTGGTCATACTTACCTGTCATTACTTCTCCTGACGAAGTCTTGAATGACGAAACGCATTGGGGCGGGGTCTTCTGACGTACAGGATCGTGTACGCTGTCCCGTCTGAGCTCTCCTGCTGGTACACGCTGACGCCGCTGTTCTTCCACTCACCATCTGCCCGAGTCGCTCTCCCGCATCCGGATTGCAGTGTGCCGCGTGACACGGTGATATCTGAGCTGATTGCCTTTTACTATGATGTATGTGAGATATTACACCTTTTAGTAAATTGCTTTTAAATTTACTCATTGTGCACTCTTTCTTATTCTCTTCTACAATTATAAATAACAATATAAATGCAAACAGTAAAAAGTAAAGAATCAGGGTTATCCTGAATGGTACTTAAAATATGCTAAAAATAGCCCATATATTGCAGAGGAGGAGATCCGTGTCCTCTTTTAATAGGAGATGGGATACATCCACTTTCTCCAACCTCAAGGCCAAAGTAGGTTTAGTGATGATGGTAAATTGGCAATCCGATATTGTTAGTGTGGAAGACAGTCACATATAATCAATACAATGTTAGTATTATTGGTTAGACATTTGGTATATTTACCGCACTCCCATTTAAGATTGGCTGGGGGGCATTGAGAAGGTGCTGTTAGCAAAAAAAGTCTCACAAAGAAAGCATTTTCGTGTAGGTCCCAAATTCTTAGAGACTCAGCAGGGTTATACGGCCTACACACACGCTGATATCAAGGCATACTTCCATACTAACAATATCGGATTGCCTATTTACCATCATCACTAAACAAACTTTGGGCTTGAGGTTGGAGAAAGTGGATTTGTCCCATCTCATATTAAAAGAGGACACAGGGGGGGGCGTGGCCTGGCGAGCGACCTGACCAGACGCACGCAGCAAGAGCTCCGGAGCCAGGCCTGGGGCCTTAGATTAAAAAACAGCAGGGGACCCTGAGCTGCCTCACCCCACCAGCCTAACCTGCAGCGCAGAGACCCCGGCAACGAGTGATCGCAGTCGCGGAGCCGGGGAGTGCTTTTCAGCGCTCCCGCAGGTTGCGGCCCGGTCACACAGAGAAGCCGGGGCCTAAATTTCCAGAGAGAGACGCCGCGCGACACCCGGGAGTGCGGTGTCCGCACCACGGACGCACCCGGCAGCCAGCTCATCTTACCCCCAAGCGGACACCCACCCCAGATGCTAAGGGAGGGAGTCCTCCCTCCGTGACTCCAACACCGCGCCCGACCAGCGTGACGGAGACCCGGCGCGGGGAAGCGGACAGCCCACCCGGCGGCCGGAGTCCTCCCCCACATCCAACAGCATCCACATCGGGACCCAGCAAGCGGCGGGTGAGTGAGGGGGAGCTCAGCAGACACCGTGGGGCGATAGTAGAGGGGGACGGCGCCATCAGCCCCCAGCCGCCATCTTGGTAAAACACCAGCACCAACGCCCCAGCCTCACAGAAACTGCAAGGCAGATACCCCTCACCTCCCTTTGGATCCCCCTTCCCTGGATCCCCACCAAGCACCCCTTCTAAGGGGCACAAATCCCCACTGCTCTCACCAAATATACAGGGGAACAGCAGGGACCAAATAAGTATCTAAGACCACTACAGCACCAACCCTCTACCATCTATCTGCAACACTTCTCACCCCCTACCCCCCAGAGCCCTCAGCACTGAGCACATACAACAGTGGGACAGTAACTCTCCAATCCCTGCCTTTTCAACACAGCAGGGTGGAAATGAGCCCCCGTGCTTTTGCATAAGCTGCTGAATTGTTCCCTTTCACTTGTAATCCTAGCCTGCCCTCTAGCGTTTACTGGTGCAAACTGCAACCTCTGATCAAAAAGGGCTATCCTATGACAAAGAAGACACACAAGGGAGAAAAGTAAACCGACTCCCTACTACGGATCAGCAGCAGCCTGAGACGCAGCAAGAGGGGAGAGGTGACTAGGGCTCTCCTACAAAAGATGCGTCCCAAGTGAGGATGCTTCTATAGAAGCCAGGCCCCCGGGAGTCACCGCCCGACGAATTATGCAACACTGATGCAAGTGCAATCATAGCAACCCTCCCAGTCCCAAGAGCCCCTCTCCTACTGGTTCTAACCTGGTTTACTTGGCTAATTATGGTCAAAGGCAAAAAGGCTCTGCAAAAGGGTGATACGCCTCTCCCTAAAGAAAACATGTCCCAAGCAGATATGAGACCGTTCCTGCAATCCACCCCCGCCAAACCAGCAGACGACGCACCTGTCCACACCTCATCCACCGCATCGCCAGACTTTCAGACTTCACTGCTGGTTACGGAACTAGCCGAAATTAGAAACTCCCTGTCCTATATGAGAACCCTCCCAACGAAGCAAGACATCCAAGACACCATACGCCAAGAAATGGCGGCGGTCCGACAAGATCTGTCCCAGCTCTCCCAGCGTACAGCTACTCTGGAAAAATGTCAAGAAGAAACGATCACATTCTGCAACTCGCTTACAGAGACTCTCGCTGCCCAATCCGCAGAGATCCGTTCCCTACAAATGCACCTGACAGATCTTGACAACAGAGGGAGAAGAAACAACCTCCGCCTCCGCAGTCTGCCAGAGGAGGTCTCCCAGGACAGTCTGACAGATGCTCTCACCAAAATCTTCAACGAAATTCTTGAGAATGACCCCTCAGAATCTATAATTCTAGATAGAGCGCATCGGGCTCTAAGACCCAGAGGATCACCATCCGACCGCCCACGCGATGTGATCTGCCGTCTGCATTACTTCTCGCAAAAAGAAAGTATTGTACGTAAGACACGCCAACTAGACGGAATTGATTTCAACGGTTCAACTGTTCAAATTTACCAAGACCTGTCATGGCACACACTGCAGCAACGGAAGGCTCTGAGACCACTCACCTCTGAACTCCGCAAGCGACAGCTGAAATATAAATGGGGCTTCCCATTCAACCTTCAGGTGACCTCCGCGGGAAGAAATCACACCCTAAACTCCTTCTCTGACCTCCCGACGTTCTGTACAGCTTTGGGCCTACCGATCCCAGACATACCCAACTGGGAATTCAACCACCCGGAGCTCCCTCCACTCCAACAACCAGGACACGGCCACCCCTGGCAAGAAGTTTGCCATGCCAAAAAGAAACAAGGCCAGGGCCCAGCCCCCCCCCAACACGAGCCCCACCTGAAGACCTACCAGTCGATCTACACCATGAACCTCTTCTATTACGGGACCAGACACAGGACTGGTGACTATAATGCTTGGTTACAATTTTATCTGGGTTTTACCCTAAGGGGTATGTTTTGTTTGGTTTTTATTCTACTAGGTTTTTGACTCTTAAATTCATGCGGTTTAGATAACAGTGTAAGCAATGTTACTTTACCCCACTACCAGTAAAGACCTGGGGAAACACCATGATGTTAGTACTACAGCTTAACATGAAGTTGGGTCTTCATAGTCAGTGAGCTGGGTAAATGCTAACGGATAGATTTGAACAGAGATAGCATAGGTTACCCCTAGAGTTCCGACACACCTATACACCTACTAGAGACCCGGCACGAAAGTTTCCCTAGTTCGACCTTATACTTATATATCACGTTTCATTAAGTAACTGTTGTTAGAAAGAAGGAATGTGAGGTAATAATCCAAACCACTCCTTCATCCCCGCACAGAAGACTCCCCTATGGGATCCCTGTAACGATTATACCACACCTTAGCCCCCAGTTAACCTTCCAAGTTGTATTAAGCAAATACCCTACTGAGGTAGGAGCGCAAGGAGACAACTTGATTGGCTGTGGGAAACTCCGCTCTCATCAGCCACTCACAGTATGTAACTAGAGATAAACGGTTCGGATAAGACACACTTGCTCCCTCAATCATATCTCCTTATCGGGAGATTACACATTGTTTGTTAGCGGTGACTCCCCCCCACCCCACACCCGCACTAGGCTCTATTGCCTTCTGAGTCGCTGGCGGACTTACTTCGCCAGTCGCCTCACAGCGGGATTTTTCTTTTTCAATTGTTAATGTTGTTATTCAATATGTTTAAATGTACTTCTTTTTTCCATGTTCTCCCTCCCCCTTGTCTCCAACCCCCCTTCCTGACCTTTCAAAACACATTGCAGACCACACCTGACCTCGCTACATATGACCACACCAGGTAAATTGAAGATCCTCTCCATTAACGCAAAAGGCCTCAACACCCCAGAGAAGAGGAGTAGCCTACTCAGGACCCTATGGGCCGAGAGAGCAGACATAGCGATGATTCAAGAAACACACTTTAGACTCTCTGCCAAAAACCCATCACTTTCCAACCACCGCTACCCTACCGCGTACTATAGCAATACCCCAAACAGTAAATCTAAAGGAGTGGCAATCCTGTTCTCTAAACATCTCCAGCTAACAGATGTGTCAATACATAAACCGGTCCCCGGTAGAGTACTCCTCATCAAATGTAAAATATCAACCCAACCATACACTTTTGCAGTAGTTTACGCTCCCAACCAAGACCAAGTCTCATTTTTTCACTCACACCTATTACACCTAGACTCACTCTTTGAGGGTACGACAATCCTGGGAGGAGATCTCAATTGGACTCTAGACCCAACTATCGACACATCCACTAGCTCCAGTAGATTTCCGGCCCACAAATACAGGAAAGACCAGAAACTCCTCCACGACCTCCAATTAGCTGATTCCTGGAGGACCCTAAACCCCTCAGGCAGAGACTACTCATTCTACTCCCACCCTCACCAGACATACTCCAGACTAGATTACATCTTTCTAAGCCACAGACATCTCCCGTTACTCTTAGACGCAACAATAGGCCCCATCACTTGGTCGGACCATGCCCCGGTCTCAATAATTCTAGCATCTCATTTACAGACCCCAGGCCAATGGACGTGGAGGATCAACGAATCACTGTTACAAGATGCATACTGTAAAACAGAATTAACTAACACACTAGCAGAATATTTCAATCTAAATGACACTGCGGACATTTCAAAAATAACTTTATGGGAGGCACACAAATGCGTAGTTAGAGGCAAACTAATACAGTTGGGCACATACATGAAAAAGCAAAAAGCTGCTAGAGTATCCGCACTACTAGAAAATATCCACAGGCTAGAAACTATGCACAAAACTGGTTCCTCACCCTCACTGCTAGCAGACCTACTGGACTCACGCCACAGCCTGAATAAGCTACTAACAGAACGCACCAAACTGGAGTTACGGAAGTGCAAGAGCAGACATTACCAATGGGGTAACAAACCCAGTCGTCTACTCGCACAGGCCCTCAGAGCACAAAGAGCCGCCTCCTTTATCAGTAAGATAAAGAAAAATGCAGACACCTTCTGCTTTAAAACCCCAGAGATAGCCTCGTGTTTCCGTAACTATTATTCCTCCTTATATAATCTCCATGACACACCCACCCCAACAGAACGGATACATAAAACGCTGCAAGCAAAAGAATACCTAGCCAAGGCTGCCTTCCCCACCCTATCTCCCTCGGATAGAGACTTATTAGAGAAACCATTCTCTCAGGCAGAGTTAGTCAGCCATATCCTCCATGCCTCTAGGCAAAAGCCCTGGCCCAGATGGCTTCACAGCAATTTATTACAAAACATTTAAAGACATACTTGCGCCTAAACTACTACATGCCTTCAACACCATATCGGCTGAGGCACACTTTTCTAAACAATCCCTAGAAGCACACATAACAGTGATCCCGAAGCCAGGGAAGGACCCCTCCATGTGCTCCAGCTACAGACCCATATCACTCCTGAACGTTGACATCAAGCTCTTCGCGAAATTGATGGCAAACAGACTAAATAAATTTCTCCCCGCTTTGATCCATAACGATCAGGTGAGATTTGTTCCTGGCCGTGAGGCAAAGGACAATACCACCAAAATCCTCAATCTGATTCACCTTGCCTCTCACCACAAAATTCCCACTATTCTCGTCTCCACAGACGCAGAGAAGGCATTTGACAGGGTGTGTTGGGGCTTCATGCAGACTGTGCTGGAGCACATGGGACTGGGCACACTATCCCTCCACAGAATACTGGCCCTTTACCATATGCCCACAGCCAGAGTGAGGACGAATGGCTTCCTATCTGACCCCTTCCCTATTAGCAACGGAACGAGGCAAGGCTGCCCCCTCTCGCCCCTGATCTTTATATTATGCATGGAAGCGCTGGCCAGGACAATAAGGGCTAACGCTAATATCACAGGTATACAAGTGGGAGAGGAAGACTACAAATTAGCTCTCTTCGCTGATGACCTGCTGGCGATAATTACACAACCAGCAGCTTCACTCCCCCACTTTATACAAGAACTAGAGCGCTTTGGCTTCCTCTCCAATTTTAAAGTAAACATGTCCAAATCTAGCATCCTTAACGTTTCCATACCCCCCAACTTGGTCCCTCAGCTCAAGAGCTCTTTTCCATTCTCATGGCAATCATCCCACATCACATACCTAGGTATAAAACTACCTAGAGATTTAACCCGGCTGTACACCTTAAACTATCAACCTCTCCTGGCATCGCTCCGAGCAGATTATAGTAGATGGTATAACAAACAATTATCCTGGCTAGGGAGAATAAATGTCACTAAAATGAACTCTCTACCCAAACTACTCTACATACTCCAAGCCCTTCCAATTTCTGTCCCAGATACATGGTTCAAAACCATCAGAATCCTGACCCAACAATTTATTTGGCAGCGGAAAAAACCCAGGGTAAAGCGCGAGGTTCTGACTAGAAGTACAGAAAGGGGGGGGTTTCGCCTTCCAGACATCAAGACCTACTATAACGCTATCCATCTAAATAGAATACTGGACTGGACCAGAAACCGCAGAAACAAGCAATGGGTGGAGTTGGAGGGGGTGTGTATGGGCCTTTATCCAGAAATTTTCCCTTGGCTACCCATAATCCCCACCATGCCTGCTTCCCACCCAACAATCACCTCCACATTAAAAACATGGAAATCGCTGCGACAGAACCCACACATCTCTTCCGACTTCGGTCCACTAACCTCCTTTTTAAATAACCCAGACTTCCTCCCCGGTCTGACAATCTCAGACTTCTCAAAATGGGCTCTAGAAGGACTTTTCAGGGTAGGCCAGATGATGCTAGGCTCCAGTATTTGCTCTTTCTCGGATATACAAAGAAAATGGGAAGTCCCATCGAGGGACTTCTGGAAGTTCCTACAAGTTAGACATTTCATACAAACAGGCTCCAGATCCCGCCCATCATCCCGCGAACTGACTGGGTTCGAAAGACTATGTATATCCACCTCAGAACCAACCCACACTATCTCGCTGCTATACAAACTCCTCCAAAACCTAGACAATGACATCTCTACAACGTTTACGCGAGCATGGGAAAGAGACCTTAACATAAATATATCAGACAAAGATTGGGAATCCATTTTCATAAAGGCCCACACTAGCTCGATATGCATCCAAACTAGGGAAACCCAATACAAACTGATCATGAGATGGTATAGACATCCCTCTATTTTACACCGCATGAACCCTAGCACACCACCAACATGCTGGCGATGTAAGAAGCATACAGGCTCTCTCTTACACATTTGGTGGGAATGTCCGTTAATCACCCCTTACTGGACGGACGTTATCAAGACCTCAAAAAAAATTCTCCATGCCCCAGTCCCAGACGACCCCGCCTTCTGGCTACTAAACCTTTCCCCCATACCACTCACCGCTTATAAATCTTCTCTGTCCAAACACCTGGGCAATGCGGCAAGAGCTTGCATCCCCGCCCTATGGAGGTCGATAATCCCACCCACACGCAAAACCGGGTTCACCAAAATTGACCACTTCATGTCAATGGAGGACATCATGCTGTCATCAGTGGATAAACACACAGATTTCACTGCAACATGGTTCCCCTGGTTGGAGTATAAGACCTCACAAGAGTACAGAGCCCTCTATTCAGTTTGAAATGCCTGGACCGACTAAATAGCAAGTGAGCCCCCCCACATGTGAGAAAGGTCAACCCCTCCCCCCCAATCCCCCCCCCTCTCACTTCCCTCCCGCCCCCCCCCCCCCCCCTTCGCACTTTGATGTAATAATGTTTGAAGATTCTAGTACACGTTAATGTGATTTGGTTTAAGTGAAATATGTGTATATCTCGCTGCGTCGAGATCAGTTAAATGATCACATGTTCTGTTTGAAGATTTCCTGTATGTGTTCACCCCCTTTGAAAATCAATAAAAAATGATTACACAAAAAAAAAAAAGAGGACACGGATCTCCTCCTCTGCAATATATGGGCTATTTTTAACATATTTTATGTACCATTCAGGATAACCCTGATTCTTTACTTTTTACTGTTTGCATTTATATTGTTATTTATAATTGTTTATGTCTGATTATCGTTTCTGTATCTTTGAACGTTCTTAATTAATTAATATTTTTTTCCAGGAAACCACCAACACAGCATTTTGTATGGGAATACATGGTGGGTATGAGGATAATGGCCACAAACACACTAACACTTGAAAACACTCTTAAGCTGGGTACACATCTATACAATCCCTATTTCTGGCAACCGTTCAGCCGACTGTACTCCTGTCGGACCGTCCACAAACAACAGCCGACACGCGCGTACACACCTGTACAATTTTACTTGCGACGGCTGATGTATTCCCGTCCAAACAGTCGCAAGAAAAACAATGTACCACCGTACACACTGTCTCGATTTTGGCTATTGACACGTCACATGTGACCAAAATTATCATAATGGGCTGGGATAGGGCATAATTATAGCTGTCACCCTTTTACCTATAAAAAAAAAAACGGCGTGGGGTCCCCCCCACAGCCGTAACCAGCACCAGGCTGAAAGAGCCGGGCTGGTATTAAAAAATCAGGAAACCCCACAAGTAGGGCTTCGCTGATTTTTTAAAACCAGCCCCATGCTCCAGGTCCGTGGCTGGTTCCCAAAATACAGGGGACAAAATGACCAGGGGTCCCCCGTATTTTAAGAACCAGCCCCAGGCCAAACCAGCCAGCAGGGTAATGCCACAGCCGGGGGACACTTATTATATAAGGTCCCGCAGCCAAAGCATTCAGCCCTCTGACCGGTCAGCCTGGCCAGGGGTCCTGGGGGAGTGGGGACCCCCCCCAATAAAGGGGTTCCCCCCCCCCTCCAGGACTTACCTGACCAGGCTGAAGCCTGGTGCTGTCCCCGGTGGCCCTGTGCGGTGGTCACCGGGCTGATCATTGTGTAAAAAATATAGAATAAAAACTATTGTTTTTTCCTGTGGAACTATGAGTCCCAGCAAGCCTTCCCTGCATGCTGGGACTTGGAGAACCACAAGTTCCAGCATGCGGGGCATTAAAGGGCCCGTTGGCACTTGTTCCACAGGAAAAAAAATAGTTAAATAAATACACACTGACACATTAGAAAAATAAAAGTTTAATAAAGACATTACACAAACACACTGATACTTACCTATCTTGAGCCCGTCGGTAGGTCCCAGGGTCCGGTCCGGTGGCTTGGTTCTGGGGCCTTGGTTCCGGGGCTCCAGGGCTGAAGAGTCCGGGGTCCTGGATCTGTAGTAATCCAAATGGGTACCTGGGGAAGGAAATCCTACTCACCTGCTCCTGTGGCGTCCACCCGGCATCTTCTCTGCAAGTAGCGCTGCTCCCGGCTGCAGTGGTACCCACTCCGCCTCCGCTATACACTAGAGACGCAGAGATCCTTCTTCCTCTGCGTCTCTGCTCAGAATGATTTCTGCCCAATCAGGAGCCGACTTTCTCGGCTCCTGATTGGCCAGAAATCATTTTAATCAGAGACGCAGAGGAAGAAGGATCTCTGCGTCTCTATTGTATAGCGGAGGCGGAGCGGGTACCACTGCAGCCGGGAGCAGCGCGACTTCAACAGAAGATGCCGGGGTGGTCGCCACAGGACAGGTGAGTAGGATTTCCTTCCCCAGGTAACCCTTTGGATTACTACGGATCCAGGACCCCGGACTCTTCAGCCCTGGAGCCCCGGACCAGCCCCGGAACCAAGGCCCCGGAACCATGCCACCGGACCGGACCCTGGGACCTACCGACGGGCTCAAGATAGGTAAGTATCAGTGTGTTTGTGTAATGTATGTATTAAACTTTTATTTTTCTAATGTGTCAGTGTGTATTTATTTAACAATTTTTTTTTCTGTGGAACTACAAGTGCCAGCGGGCCCTTTAATGCCCCGCATGCTGGGACTTGTGGTTCTCCAAGTCCCAGCATGCGGGGGAGGCTTGCTGGGACTCATAGTTCCACAGCAAAAACAATAGTTTCTATTTTTTTTACACAATGATCAGCCCGGTGGCCACCGCACAGGGCCACCGGGGACAGCACCAGGCCTGGTCAGGTAAGTCCTGGAGGGGGGGACCCCTTTATTGGGGGGGTCCCCACTCCCCCAGGACCCCTGGCCAGGCTTACCGGTCAGAGGGCTGAATGCTTTGGCCGCGGGACCTTATATAATAAGTGTCCCCCGGCTGTGGCATTACCCTGCTGGCTGGTTTGGCCTGGGGCTGGTTCGTAAAATACGGGGCTGGTTTTAAAAAATCAGCGAAGCCCTATTTGTCGGGTTTCCTGATTTTTTAATACCAGCCCCGGCTCTTTCAGCCTGGTGCTGGTTACAGCTGTGGGGGGGACCCCACGCCGATTTTTTTTTTAGTCACCCTGCCAGAGATGCTGCAGCTATGGAACGCCCACATGGGCGTTCCAGCTTTGGCAGTATAGTAGCAAGGACGGCAACATATCGGTCGAACGTGCGTACACACTGCACTTTTGTACCGATATGAGGCCGTCCTGTCGGATGAAAATTAAACAGCAAAGAACCGTCGACTGACCGAGTATGGACGGTCAAGACAGTTTTTTGCCGTTTATCGCTCGTACGGGACAGCATACACACATATACAATTGAACGGCTGTCCGACCCAGAACGAAAGAACGGCCCGACAATTGTATATATGTGTACCCAGCTTTACTGTACTTTGCAGCACTGAGACAGAGAGTTGGGAGAAGAATTTAAAAACACATACATACAATCCAGCATTTTCACCTTTGGCGTCTATTCTGCATTGCAGGTAGGTCAGATATAAAAAGTGCAGAGAGATTTAGATTTAATAGCGGTTTGTCCTAGGCCCTTATTCAGATCTGATCGCAGTACAAATTTATTCTCAAAATTGGCATAACCATGTGCACTGCAGGTGGGGCAGATGAAATATGTGCAGAGAGAGTTTAATTTGGGTGGGGTGTGTTTAAACTGAAATCTAAAGTGCAGTGTAAAAATAATGCAGCCATTATTTACCCTGCACAGAAACAAAATAACTCACACAAACCTAACTCTCTCTATACAGGTTACATCTGCCCACCTGCGGTGCAAATGGTTTGTCAATTTTGAGAACAAATTTGTATTGCGATCAGATCTGAATAAGGGTCCTAGTTCAATTCTAATGAAGTACAATAAAATAAAAACTTTCATGCAAATAAAAAAATCTAATGAATCTAATCTAATGAATTCATATTGATTCAGTGACGTAAGTAGGGCTCCCGCAGCAAGAGCTACAGGGGTGCAACAGCACGGGGAAGAACGCTGTAAATGTGTGCTGCCTCTCTCATTCCTCCCCCGACACTGGAAATGTGCATTCTGTGCTGCCCTCTACCCCTCAGAAGCCGGAATTGTGCACCCTGCAGATGCAGCAGCAGGACCAGGTGAGCGGCAGACACCAGTGACCACACAGCACACAGACACTTTGCCGGGACACCATTGCTGCCTGACACCTGCGCCTTACGGGGGTGGGGCACCAGAAAATATATCAATTTTTTGGGCACCGTAAACCATTTTGGTGGGGGATCGTAACATTTATGGTTACACCACCGTATTGATTCATAGTTTTGACACAAATTACAATTACAGTTACTGTCAGTAGAAAAGATCGACATGGTACCTTTACAAGTGGGATGATTGCTCTAAGGTCACGATCAGACACCAACACTTCAGCACTTCCACGTACACCCGCTGTAGCTGCACTAGCTCCAGGAATATCCAGCTGGAAAGTAATTCTCCGGGAGATCACAGAGCCCACCGAAACATTACTCACAAGAAAATCCAAGAGGGCAACAACTGGAGGGGGTCTGAAAAGGAGTGAGAAACATTAAGAAAGGCAAAAAGAGAAACTGGACATAATGAACACAAAATAATGAAGAAGGGATAAGAAAAAACAGGATAACTCCTATAAACAAAAATACAAAACAACACAACAACAACAGTTATGGTGTGTACACATGGTCGACAGAAGTGCTATTCGATCAAATCGGGATCGAATTGCACAGTAAGCCAAAAGACATGCATGCAATTTTGACTATATACTACAGATCATGGTTTACTACCCTCCTGCATTCTGCAGGAGACTCCCTGAAATAGCAGCAATCTCCCTCTTTTCCTCATTAGTCTAGCAATCTCCCTCATTACACCTAGACCACATTACACGGTTACATTTTAGGGGAAAAAAATAATGAGATAGATACATTTACATTGAATCAACAGCATCATTTCCCAGCACTTTACCAAGTACAGTATCTCTTACTAACTGATTTGGGGCTCATCTATATTTGGATACAAGTCATTTTAAAAGATTACTCTCAGATGTAGCAGTACACACCCACGCTTCTAGGTGCCACGTTCACAATCTCTCCATCTATGGAACTACACACCCTTTGGGTGGAGCATGACACTCCCCTTCAGTGGGGCGCTGTGCAAAATACTGCTACCAACTATAATCTCACTGAAACTAGTTTTCAAAAGTAGGCAAGTATGGTACAGATCTGTACTATATAGTCAATGCAGCCCTGTCTATCTGGCTTCGATTTGTGCTTAACGGGAGCACGCATCAAGATTGAAAAAAACCTGTTCGATCTCCATTCGATCTATGTGCGATCCTGATGCCATTTTGACTATAGTCAAAATGGTAGGCTAAATTGTATCGTGTGTACACACCATAAAGGTACAAAACAATGAAATAACACAAGGTTTCATTGGGATGGGATTTTAGAGACACTAGGTCAAATGTAATAAATAGAGACAGGACTATATGCATTTGCATATTTGCATATGCATTCGCATATTTTGCCCATTCTCACTTGTTATTGCATATTTTACCTAAAATCTAGTGATGTTGCATATTTTAGGACCCACCACCTTTCCACCCATTAATCACAGCACTGATTTGCCCTCCTGCTGGCCAGGTAGTGGTAGAGTGTGCAGGCCGGGCCAATATGTGTGCAGTGTGGGGGACATTGCTCTAGGCCAGTCAGGGTGGGTTATGCCACAAAGCTCCTGAACCTTTGCCTGCCCCTGGCCTGGGACTTTGCGCCAAGAGAGAGACTTCTGCAGCAGAGGAGGTGGGTGGAAGGATTGTGACATCATGCGGCGCGGAGGAAACACCAGGTCACAGTGAGTATGCGGCACAGGGAGAAAGCCTTCCACTGCGCTGCTTTCACATGCTATGCTGACATTTGATCCATCTGCGCTGGAGATGAGGGTCTGTGTAGTTGATAACAGAAGAGACTAGGACGCTGCAGTCTGCTGTAGCAGCCTGGAAGAAAAAAAAATCCATCTGCAGGTGCTGTGGGCCTATTTTTGAGGTTTATTAGGATAGGATGTTGATTTTTAAATAAATAAGTAATACATTTCTTTTTTTATTCTTTAATGTAGCATATTTTAACAGTTTTCATGCATATTTTAAGTATTTTTCATGCATATTTGCATGCATATTTCAAGCTTTTTATATTGCATATAATCCCGTCTCTAGTAATAAACAATGGTTTTTGCAACCCCCTTACATCATTGGTAGTTTAAACCACTAAATGTACTGTTTAGTTGTTTGTATAGGCTTTTGTAAACTGCTGTTGATGTCTATATGTTTTGTGATGGTTTGGTGACATTTTTTTCCCCTGAGGTCTTGAGCAAACCATCAGTGGTTTGGTAAAAACTTCTATAAAACCCATCACAAAACCGCTGCATCTACTGTATATGGTAAGACTGTGAGGAATCTCAATAAATCATACCCCTTTCCCACAGACTTGAAAATCCCAAGTTATTGCACATGAACCAACAGCAACCCAGGATTTAGGTCAGTGGAAAATGGTTTACCTGGGACCAATCCTTCCCGGGTACTCATCAGGGTTTTACCCAGGGAAGTCCTTGGTTGTCTGACCCAGGACCTAACCAAGTGACCTTAAGGTCACACAGGAGCACTGGTATAACTCTGGTGGCAAATAGTTTTTCCTTTTGGTTAAGCTGCAGCCTCCTATCAGAAGTAGAAATGGTATTAAGCTAAAAGCTATTACCACAAGGTGGCGCTGCTTGTGGAGTGAGCTCTCACAGAAGCCGGTACCAACAAATGTACTGCCACGTAGGCCTGCTGTATGGTGGAGCTAATAAACCTAGCAATAGATTGCTTGGAAGCCGGGCAGTGTATCTTTTGTGCGTCATAAAGCACAAAAAGAGACGGTCTTACGAACACGTGCAGTCCTCATGACGTAAGCCCGAAGAGTCCTGACCACATCCAATGATTCTGGAATATCCTGAAGTCTTAAGCTGGAAGGTACCATAATCGTCTGGTTGAAATGGAATGCCAACACATCTTTTGGCAGGAACTGTTGTTTTGTCCGAAGCTCCGCCCTATCCTGATGAAATATCAGATAGAGGCTTTTGCAGGAAAGAGCGCTCGGCTCAGACACCCTCCTGGCCGAAGCTAGAGCTAACAACTTCACCGTTGGAGGCACAATGGGGGCTGTATACGTAGGACACCCTGTAAAAATGTCTGGACTTCTGGAAACGCAGCCAACTTCTTCTGGAAGAAGATAGAAAAGGCCGACACCTGAACTTTTAAGGACCCCAGACGGAGGCCCAAGTCTAAGTCCGTCTGCAAAAAATGCAGAAAACGTTCCAATTTGAAATCTGCTGGTGGAAAACCCATCTTTTCACGCGATGCCACGTATCTACGCCAAATCTTGTGGCAGTGTGACGCAGTCACCGACTTTCTGCCCTGGGTCATTGTAGCAATGACTGAGGGATGAAATCCCTTTTGAGCTAAGATCTGCTGCTCAACTTCCAGGCCGTTAAACGATGCCGCGCTAAATCCTGGTAGATGAAGGGGCGTTGAACCAGAAGATCCCTTCTGAGAGGCAGTCGCCATGATTCTTCCAATAGCATGTTTAGTAGACTTGCGTACCATGCCCTCCGAAGCCAGTCTGGAGCTATTAGAATTACCTCCACCCCTTGGCTTTCGGATTCTTTGTAACACTCTTCCCAACAGCTGGAGAGTAGCGAACAGGTACACCAGATCGTACGACCACATCGTAGTCAGAGCATCCACCGACTCTGCCCAGGGATCTCTCGTACTCGAGCAGTAGTTGTCGAACCTTCTGGTTGACTCTACAATGCTCGCGAACACCTGAAAATGTAGTCCCCATTCCCCAGGGTGAAGGTCGTGGCGGCTGAGAAAGTCTCCTTCCCAGTTGTCCACCCCAGGATGAAGATAGCTAATATTGCCACTGCATGAAGCTCCATCCAGGCAAGGATCTTGGTGGCTTCTCTCATGCAGGCCCTGCTCTTTGTCCCTACTTGCCGATTTATATATGCTTTATACAAAGAAAAAGAAAGAGACTGTTTTGTGGTACGCACACTGATACAATTAAGGTAAAACTTAGCTTTTAATAAATTTAATTTCAAATTGCCTTTTAATAGTTTGAGGGAAATGGTAGTGAAATAAAGAAGTTAAAATCACGGACATACACAAAACCACATAGAACATATACACATATATAGTGCTCGAAAGGTAAAGGGGTGTATTTTAAAACCACAACGATATGTTACTGGAAAATATTGTATTTATTATAGCACACCCTTGTGGGGATACAGTTTATCACTTGTAGCCTTAATTGGCTTGGATGTCTAGTGATATTCAGATTGGGGAGATCTGGGCTATACTAATGTTTAGACTGGCGCCTGTGTTAAACTTACTGTTAACAATAAAAACGGAACATGCCCTGGTGGTCCAGTGGCAGCCCCTGGCATCCAGTGTCCGCGGGGCTGTTAGTGCTCCCTGTGCAGGGACAACTCCACCGCCATCTTGCCGCACATGAACTGGGGTACCCCCCCGTGCTGGGGGTGTGCTCGCTGCAGCGCAATGCCTGCGGTAGCAAGCACCCTCTCAGGTCAGTGGAGCTGCAGCAGGGATCAGTTCGGTACCTTAAGAGGCCAGCAACTGACCCTTCCCCCAGCTTCCCTCGAAGCAGGGAAGCAGTATAGCCCAAACAGCAAACCCAAAATAACAAAGTAAATTAAACTGAAGAAAAACTCTCTGGAGCTCCAGGAGTGTGCATCCTCTCCTGAAGGTACATTTTCTAAAACTGGCTAGTAAGGGGAAGTAGAGAGGAGGAGCCAGCACACCCTGGTTGAAGAAATTTATGTACCCGTCTCCTGCCGGATGACCTCTATTCCCCAATGTATTGAGACCTCAGTATACCATATGAATGATAGTGAAAACGTTTTTAAACACTCAATAACAATTAAAAAATTTATATTGCCACTTTTAATTAATAAATAATATGCCTTTTTTTATTTATAACAGTATAACAGCAATATAGCGCACACATATTCCGCAGCGCTTTATTAGTCCTTGCCCCAGTGGAGCTTGCAACCTATATTCCCTAGAGGAGCATACACAGGGAGCGATTTAGAGCTCTTTTCTAAGTGAATTACTTAGAAAGTATGAACAGATCACTCTGTGTGTGTGCCCCGAGCGATAGCGATGTACGCGCCAGCATGCCGATATTGCCTGCTAGTTAAGTTAGTGCAGGCAGCCAAAATCTAGTCAAATTGCTTAGCAAGTGACTGCAAATCGCTCTGTGTGTACAGAATGAGAGATAGCGATCGCTATCTACGTAATCCTGAACCACTAACCTGCCTCTTTTTTGTCTTAAGTAAAATCGCTTAGCACACATCGCTGCATGTGTATTGGCTCTCTATGAGTGGTCTAGAAACTGGTAAACTACCTCCCTCCAGTTTCAGTGCATGTCCTCGTGTTCGTACTTCTTTTCCATTGAAGAAAATTTCCCTCCTGAACTATGTTTAAACCCTTGATATATTTGAAGATTTCTATCATGTCCCCCTTTCCCTTCTCTGCTCCAAACTATACATGTTAAAATGTTTTAGTCTTTCCAGGTAAGTTTTGTGATGTAGGCCATGCACCATTTTAGTTGCCCTTCTTTGTACACTCTCTAATGTATTTATATCATTCTGAAGATATGGTCTCCAGAACTGCATGCAGTATTCCAGATGGGGCCGTAACAATGACCTATAAAGTGGCATTATTATTTCTTTTTTCTGCTACGGATTCCTCTCCCTATGCAACCAAGCATCTGACTAGCCTTCCTCATTGCTTTGCTACATTGCTTTCCTGCCTTTAAATCACTTGAAATATTGGACTCCTAGACCTCTTTCCTCCTCAGTATTTTCCATTATAGTACCCTTGATACTATATTGAGCTTTTGGGTTTTTGAGTCCCAAGTGCATCATTTTGCATTTTTTACCATTAAACTGTAGTTGCCATGCTCTTGACCAATTCTTAAGTTTACCTAGATCATCAGTCATTTGATTTACCCCTCCTGGTGTGTCTACTCTGTTGCATCTGCAAAAAGGCATACTTTCCCTTCAATATCATTTGTAATGTCACTAACAAAGATATTAAAGGCCACTGGTCCAAGTACAGATTCCTGGGGTACTCCACTGGTAACAATGTCCCTCCATAGAATGCACTCCATTTACTACAACTGTCTGTTTCCTATCCTGCAACCAGGTTCTAATCCATTTAATTGTTTTATAATCCAATCCCACACTTTCAAGTTTATTTAGCAGCCTGCGATGTGGGACAGTTTTAAATGCCTTACTGAAGTCTAGATATTCTTCTTAATTTACATGTTGAAAAGTAAAGTGTGTGTTGTTACAAACAGGTATTGGACTACGATTGGAAATGGTACATTGGCTTGATCTGAAGCATGGCGAGCGAAGTTTGCCATGATGTGAAAATATGCAGGACACTAATTGGGAGTCCATGTATTCTACAAATTGACCTAAAAAGTGTGAATACTCCTGTAGATCTTTTTAACTGACTACATTTCGAATGGTTAAACCTCAACACTATTGACCCTATGATCCACCCCCACCCTGGACATATTTGTAGCGCTGTACCTCAACCTTTACAAATGGTAGAATGTAAAAAAAAAAAAAAGATTTCTTGTGCAGTGGTTTAAAAAAAAAATCCCAAAAACTATACATCAGTCCATTTTGTTCAGCGTACATCCCGGTATGCAGCTCTCAGAAATCAGTGTATGTAAATCAGACTCTTACCTACGCTCTGAAGCTCCTCTGTGTGTCACATGTCCTATTACAGTATGGTGTTTAGCACCTCGCTGCATCTCCATCTTTACAGCCCATGTGTTAGGAGCTGCAGAACGAGCAAACAAAAGCTCCAACCCAACACGGCTGCGCACTCTGTAATATAGGAATATAGTATTTTATATCAAATCAATCATTAATGAGTCAGACAATAACATTAAGTATTAATTCCTTACCTCAAGCTGAAGCTAGGATGGGTCCAATTGTGCCTTAGACTTATCGAGGCTGTGAATACCTCTCCCGGTAACAGAGTCTTATCAGGAAGTGTGACTGTCACAGAGTCTCCCACACTTACATGCTGAAGTTTTGGTGTGCCTACACTCACCACTTGCACACTACCTACAACCTCTGATTCTTCATCCAAGGGCTTGCATTGTTTAGAGACCGAGTAATGGATGGTCACATTCACAGGGAGTGAGGCAAGAGTGAACCAGAAAGGTGCAAAGAGAAGCTCCACAACACAGACATCAAGAAGCGGCTGAGAATAATAATAGAAAGTTGCATATTACAAGTGAGTTACAAACAATCTCAAAATGTGTATATATGTGTGTGTGGGGGGGGGGGGGGGGGGGGCAGATACAATATTGGAAATGCCTTAACATTTTAATCAATGAGACTCATGGACATGATAATGAAAAAATGACTTTAGGAGGGATACAGTCACTAGGTCTACAAGCATTAAGTCGACACCACTAGGTCGACGTGAATGAAGGTCAACATAACTGAAGCTCGACATGGGTTAGGTAGACAGAGTCATTAGGTCAACACAATCATTAGGTGGACATGGGAAAGGTTGGCAGTCAAAAGGTGGACATGGGGTTTTTTTTTACAGTTTTTTTGGAACAGACATGTGCCGACAGGGGTAATTCATGACCTACCATCCACTAGGGCATGGTGGGAGAATAAATGAGTGTGCCAAGCGCAGCGAGCTATGCGAGGGGACATGGTGCTACATTTCTGTGTCCATGTAGACTGTGTCGAATTTCAGGACAAAAAACATGAAAAACCCCATGTTGTCCTTTTGACCGTAGACCTAACCCATGTCGACCTAATGCTTGTAGACCTAGTTGCTGTCTATCCAAGGATCCCATTCCCTTTAGGAGATTATATATAATATTCAGCACTTATTTAGCAATGATTTTTCTTTCACCTAAATGGGCAGTATAGAAAATGGCCGATAGCATCCTGTGGTGCGATTCAGTAAGCCATAAAAATTGGGCTAATAAAAAAAGGACTTCAAACTCCAAGGATTTCTCAAATTTATGATCCAAGTTTGAATTTAAGCCTGTACCCCTTCAGTGCTAAAGATGACTGGAACTCTTGTTACAAATATACCTTGAAAGTACTAAAGCTGCCCATACACGCTGCTAAGCGTGCTGTCCCGATGTGTGCTTTGAGGTGCGCGCTCCCGCAGCACCTCATCGCACAGTACAAAAAGTATGTGCTTGCACATACTTTTTTGTACTTAGGTTTCATCACATTGCATCGCATTGCATGCACGCAATGCAATGTGATCCGTGCTAGTACAGCACGGAAAGCACGCCCACAAAACAGCGTGTATGGGCTGCTTAAGAGGCGACACTATGGTCTGATGACCATAAAATCCCCAGATAATATCACCTAACACTACAAATATCCTCCTAACTTAAATAAAGTCATTAGCAAAATTATTTAAAAGATAGGTTACCCCTTTTTTAAACGATGCAGCCACTTCGTAATTATATTTGGTGATCAACAGACTATAACAAGCTTTAGTACATAAACACCAGGAGTTATTTGATAAGGGAATCACAAGAGAAAACAATCACACACACACCTTGAAACTAGGAGGACCCTCATTTAATAGAGTTGGCTCTTTCAAACGATATGCCCATTTAGAAGTTATTTTCTGGTGATCACCAAGCCTTAGGGCCATTTCACACGCTCCGGCTCCTGCAGATCTCACCACTGAAAGGGACGGCTGCCGGGCTGTGGCCATCCCCACCATTCTAAACTACTGAGTGCGGCACGGCTTCCTGGCCGTGCGGGTTTTCGCTGCCCGGCAGGAGCCGGAGTGTGTGCACAAAAGGTTTATTTACCAGGGCACCTTTGATTGCAAAGTCATACAGATACTTTGGGGCTGAAGGACAAAAACAGTACAATGTTCTCAGGCAGCATAATCCAGAATACAAATACAGACGCAACTCAGCAGTGGACAGACAGAAATTTGGAATAACCTAAAGTTGAAAATGGCAGCGTTATTCTTCCACTTAACGCATACTTGCCTACTTTTGAAAACTAGTTTCAGGGAGATTATAGTTGGTAGTAGAATTGTGCACAGCACCCGATTGAGGGGGCGTGTCATGCTCCACCCAAAGGGCGTGTCTAGTTCCATATATGGAGAGATTGTGAAAAGAGATTGTGAACATGGCACCTAGAAGCGTGGGTGTGTACTGCTACCTCTGAGAGGAATCTTGAGTTAACTTTTACTTTTCACCTTTTTTATGTATTTTTGGGAAGGCTTAAGTGCAGGTTTTTAGAATTTTTGCCTATAGGAACCAACCAGATTCTGCTTATTAATCTTAATGGTATGAGCAACATCTCCTGTTCTTAAAACCTGCATTTCAGTAAATAAATACCTCCCAAACAAATCTAGAAAGTCAGAAATGGGTGGTCCCAGTTCCAAACTTCATAATATTCAAAGAAGTAAATTGCGCATGCCACAGGCACGTGTGCAAACAAATGGCATGGCCTCACTGCAAGGGGCAGGAATGTCAGCCAGAGTGGCAAGTGGCGATAGCGCCCAGCATGGGCGGAAATGCATGCACATGCAGAAAAAGGGTGTATAATGCCCGTAGTTGTAATGCATCTTATACATATAACCTGCCCAGTAGCAGCAGTGCCGTAAATTTTGGTGACCCACACACACACACACAGTACAGATAGTCTCGCAGGTAGGGGGAGCAGATCACCACTTCTCTGTGAGTGCTGAAGAGACGTCGTGTGCCTGTGTACGGCATCTCTTTAGTGCAGGGAGGAGGCTGGTGGCTTCACAGTCGGTAGGAGAGTGCTGTTGGGGGCAATCTTAGAATTTATAAAATGTAACTAAATTTATCATTCCCATATTGAGGACATTTGTGCCCTAGCATAAAAACACACAAAAACAACCTACAGACACAGAAAATAAGAACACTTAGTTACAGATGGTCTGAAATCAAAAGATTAGGAATTATATATGGAGGTGCAGTGCAGTTTCTGTCAATAATATGTGAACAAACAGAAGAAAATCCTGTCCAGCAAAACATTTTGATGTCCAGGGTGCTGTGATTCAAAAAGGTTTGGGAACCACCAGTCTAATGTGGGGTACACACCAGGATGATATGGCCCAAGTTAGATACAATCTCGACCGATTGTATGCAAATCGGCCATGTTTTGGGCCATTTCACTGCCCTTTTGATGCGATCCTGATCCGATGCGCGACCCCGCGGGTCGGTCGGTCTCTTCTGACATCCTACTTGCTGCAGGTAGGATCTCAGAAATTACTACTGTAGTGGATGGGGGTTGCGATCGGATCGCGATCACATCATGGGCATTTTCGTGGCGGGTCGGGGGCGCCGTCAGCTTGTGAGCGGTTCGTGAGTTCCTGTCCCATTTGTCAGTGACTTCACGACGGCCAGTCCAATCTTGGGCAGGGCTATGAAAGCTCTTTGGCCCATTGTCTGCACGGACAAAGAGTTGCCGGTGCTAGCGAGGGTCAAACCCCTTCTAGCGTATAGGAGGGGTAGCAACTTGCGGGACCGATTAGTCCATGCTGATGTGTCCAATTCAAAGGTAGTGGTACCCAATGTAGCTAGGAAACTCCCTGGATGTTATAAATGCAGCAACTGTGTGACATGTAAGTTCATGGTGGTGGGTAAGTCTTTCAGACACCCCCATGTGGACTTATGATATGATATGATATTAAAACTTATGATATCCGCCATGTCCTTACCTGCAATTCGACTCATGTGGTATACGTTGTCACATGTCCGTGCAACGTATACTATGTGGGTCAAACTACCCGCAAATTCAAAGAGAGAATGGGGGCCCACCGTTCCTCCATCAGTATGACAGAGAGGGGCAAAGACATCGACCAGCCGGTGTCTAGACACTTCAAGGAGGCTGGCCATGTCTTGGATGACCTTAAATACTTCATGATAGACCATGTCCCTAGGCCCAATCGTGGTGGCGATAGGGCTAAGGCTCTTCTTATTCGGGAATCCCAGTGGATCTTGCGCCTTGGGACCACCAAACCAGGTGGTCTCAATGACAAGATTAATTGGAACAGTCTTACTTAAATTAATTATTTTTTCCAGCTTTTTGTATTTTTTTTGTGTGTCGTCTTTTTCTGTGTCGACTTTTTTTTTTTTTTTTTTTTTGTATTTCCAGTCTTTAATTATGTATATATATTGTTTGTATATATATGTATTATTCTCTTTGTTCATTATCATTATTGTAATTCTGTATGCTTTCTACTTTACCCATAGACGCTGCCTCTCTGAAGGTCTCTACCCATGCCTAAGCTGCTGACATCTATTTCCTGCCCAGCCTGTCCGGCTGTTCTAGGCGGTGGAACGCACAGCTGATGCCTATGGAACGCACACAGTTGTGACCATGGCAACGCTGTAGCTGTAACCGGAAGTTCGGCTGAGGAGGCTTCCGGGAGGATGGACGCGCGGCGTGTGAGAGACGCTGAAGACAGGTAAGCTTGTGGGTATATAAGTGTGTCTACTGCGTTATCACCTTGCTGTAGGTGGTTCTGAGGACGAGAGTTCGCTCTCGAAAGTACTAAACCCTCAATACAGAATGATTGTTTGACTACACAGTCTCCGAG